>NW_026099575.1:22721205-22790682 GCF_025091365.1 Daktulosphaira vitifoliae | reverse complement strand
CTGCCCACAGGGGGGGATTTAAAATGACAACTTTTTCACAAAAAATTTACTTTTTCAACATAACTTTTGAAAATGTTCCGGAAGGTTTGACACTTTTATATATATCTTAAATTAAAGCTAATGTAATATATTTTAATTTGAAAAAAAAAAATTTGACCTCTGGACTTGTCTTCACGGCGAAAATGTCTACCAAATGCTTTTTTCGTGTGAAAATTCTCGATTTTATTATTTATATTATATTTAACTTTATAATGCTATAACTTATTGAAAAGTTTATGGATCCACACAATTTTTTTATGAAAAATAATATTTTTTAATAATTTTTTCATTCGACATACTTTATCTTAATCAGGATATTAATAAGGAACTAGCATATCATATAGCTTTTGGAATAATCCACCAATTTTTTAAAATTAAACACTATCTAAAGATTTGCATCGAAGCGTTATTTTTTGATAGTGATTTTAATCACTGTCAGATATCATTTACTTGATCCAACTATGCCACGTCACCACTGTGCCGCGACCCCCCTGTGCTGGGTTTTTTTTAGCTATATATCTGTTTAATACACCACAAAAAATTTAAAAATTTAAATTGTATAAGGTGATATTGAAATATATGAACAGACACGACATTATATTCCATGTGATCATTATGCATATATATCGACACTTAATTATATCGTCTATAATAAAAAACCCAGCAATGAAGTGGCTTGTTTATTAACTCAGAAGAATCTTTGAATTTCATCCTGTACTACAAAATTATATTTTGCTTGCAAAATGTAGCTTTCAACGATTTGTTTCTGACCAAATATAAACGTCAATCGATATATTTCAATTTTGCAATGAAAAAATTAAAGTGATATAATTCATTTTTTTCCCTGTGGATAGGGGATAAGAATACTTCCACTGCCAGACTGGCGATCATCAATTTAAATCGAAATGAAAATATCGGTTGATCTAATAATCGGCAAAAATAAATCATTTTTATTATTTTTTTTTAAATATAAATATATTAATATGCACATTGTTAATAGAATATTCATCTAGATTACGCTTTCGAACCCTGAAAAAATCTAAAATAGTATAAATTTATACTCAAAACAACAATGTATGTACTTAAGTAAATAATTGTATTAACAATACGTCAGGTCGACAGCCAGCGTAAAATTTTTGTCAAATAGTATGAGGTGTCCTGAAGAAAACTTAGGCGATTTGTCCCATCTCGGATGTACGCAGGGGCAACAGGTGAGATGAAATAAAGTAGTTAAAAACGTAGATGGCCTAAGGAGTAAAGTGTTTGATACCAGCCGGACAACTTGTATAGTAGCTGTTTCACCAGTCATGTATACAAGTCTACCCAACGCTTGTAGTGTCAACAGTGTAGGAACATCACCACTTAACTCAAAGCTGGACTCGTGTATAAGGGAGAAAGATAGATACGAAAGATAGAAAGATATGTAGTCTTTTGACTCTGAGGAATAGATACTATTAGATACAAGAAATATATTTACATTTTTGGTTTATTCCATACTAAAAATTACCTTTTAAAATCACATGTTAATAATATTAATTATTATTATAATATGCAGTTAACAAAATAAAAAAATAATTAAAAAAAAATTGGATTCGAACCCACGCCCTCGGATGAGGACAGAACGCTCATTTAACTGTCACTATGACAATCAAGGATACCTCGAGTCTGGCGCCTTAGACCGCTCAGCCATCCTGACATCGCTCTGACAATAATATTAATTGAATTAAGATAAATTTTCAATTGTCAGTGAAAAATAATTTTAGTTTAAATTAAAAATTAAAATAATTAATAAAAAAAGATTTATATTAGTACGAATTCTAATTAGATATTTAATGTAATATGCTTACAAATAATTAACATATTTTAATTATGACTCTTACAATTTTTTGAGTATGTGATGGTACATTTTCATACAAATGAACAGATTAAATTTTGATTTAATTTTATGAACAATAGTAAATATTAACATTTATAAAGTAATTACGTTTATTAAAAAAAAAAAAATTATTTATAAGGGTAAATTTTGATAGTTTTCCAATTATTATTTTTTTACTATTGAGTGAAGTAAGCCTACATAAAATTTTGGCTGGAAAATAACCAGTTTTATATTATTATTTTTTGAATTAATATAATTTTTAGATATAAGTGAAATAAGTTGGGTTGGGTAAAAATAGAGTGTTGTTAAACACGACCACATCCACACCTTATATAAAACTTTAAATGTTAATATCTCAAAATTGGTTATCGACCAGTTGAAATATTTTTATACCACTCTCTAATTAATATTAAAAAATAATAATAGCTTCCAATAAACTTTCAAAAAGTAACCTAAAAATCTACCATTAGAAATCATTTATCCTTTCCCTATGGACAGGGGATAAGAATACTTCCACTGCCCCTCTGCCAGTCGTAAGAGGCGATTAATGAGATTGTGTCAGGTCGACAGCCGGCGTAATAATATTTGTCAAAAAAGTATGAGGAATCCTGAACAACACTTAGGCGGATTGTCCCATTTCAGATGTACACGAGGACAACAGAAAGGAGTTAAAAACGTAGAAGGCCTAAGGAATAAAGTGTTTGATACCAGCCAAACAACTTGTGCGGTAGCTGTTTCACCAGTCATGTGTACAGGTCTACCCAACGCTTGTAGTGTCAACGGTGTAGGAACATCACCACTTAACTCAAGGCTGGACTCGTGTATAAGGGAGAAAGATAAATACAAAGTAAGAATAGGTACTTGGAATGTTGGCACATTAACTGGTAGAAGTAGATAATTAGTAGAAGTATTGAATAGGAGAAAATTTAACATTTGATGTGTGCAGGAAACTAAGTGGAAAGGAGAGAAATCAAGAGAAATAGGTGAGGGTTATAAAATAATATACTCAGGTAAGTCTAGTACAATGAATGGTGTAGGGATAATAATGAATGAGGAGATTAAGTAAAATTAAAACTATATTAAAAATATTATTAATTTAAAAAACTAAAAAATATTAAAAATATTAAACTCACAGCCACAAAAAAAATTAATGAAAAGTCGCGGATACGTATTTCGGAAACAATGTTACCATTATCAACGCTAAACACATACTGACACCCCGACTAGAAAAAACTCCCTTATATACCCCTAGTGACCTTATCACCTAGTGACGTTATCACTAAGTAATATTATCACATTTTGCCAGTTTACACAAGTTTAATAATGAATTTTTCAGTGGGCCAAGATCCCAATTAATTAAATTGTTTTTATTTTTAAACATTTCTATTGCTTCTCTGATATTAAGTTCTTTGTAATTATTTACGTTTTTAATTAGTTTTATGGTTTTAATAGAGTGATTATGTGTCAATAAATGTTCGGCCACTGGAGATTTCTCAATTTCTTGATTTTTAATATTTCTTAAGTGCTCTTTAAACCTGACCCCTATATTTCTTTTTGTTTGTCCTACGTAACATTTATTACAACTTTCACATTGTATTTTATAAATGCCTGATTTCCCCCCTTCATCTACCTTATCTTTAGGGTTACCTAATAAATCTCTTAAATTATTACTCTTAGATGTTACCAAAGTAATACCAAAATTCTTAAATATTTTAGTTAATCCATTTGAGATGCCCGGATAAAATAAAATTGGTGATCTAATTACTTTTTGTTCCCCCTCGCTGGAGAGTGTACTAGCTGCCCTCCTTTCTTTTTTCCACTTTTGTTTTCGGACTAATTTCAAAATTATGTTTTCGTTATACCCATTAAATTTAGCTATTTCTTTTATAACCACCAATTCTTTATCATAATCTATTTTATTCATCGGAATATTAATTAATCTGTAAACCATACTATTAAAAGCTGACAATTTGTGTTGCCAGGTGTGGTTCGATGTGTTCGGAATGTATCTGAACGTGTGTGTGTTTTTCCGATAAATTTCAAAATTTAGTTCCCCCTCTGTTCTTTTAACTAATAAATCCAAAAAAGGCAATTTTCCCTCTATTTCTTGTTCATATGTAAATTTAATCGATGGGTAAAAAGAATTTAAATGTTGTATGAAAACCCCCATATTAAAATCTTTATTTATAACTGCAAAGCAAAAATCTACATACCTAACCCAAATTTTTGGAAAATCACCATAAGTGTATTTTAAATTTGTTTCAAACCTACTCATGAAAAGTTCTGCTAAAAATGGTGATAGTGGATTTCCCATTGCTGTGCCCTCAGTTTGCTCATAAAATTTATTTTGAAACTGAAAAACATTTTGACTCATACATAACTCATACATAAAAATTTTTGCAGTTATAAATAAAGATTTTAATATGGGGGTTTTCATACAACATTTAAATTCTTTTTACCCATCGATTAAATTTACATATGAACAAGAAATAGAGGGAAAATTGCCTTTTTTGGATTTATTAGTTAAAAGAACAGAGGGGGAACTAAATTTTGAAATTTATCGGAAAAACACACACACGTTCAGATACATTCCGAACACATCGAACCACACCTGGCAACACAAATTGTCAGCTTTTAATAGTATGGTTTACAGATTAATTAATATTCCGATGAATAAAATAGATTATGATAAAGAATTGGTGGTTATAAAAGAAATAGCTAAATTTAATGGGTATAACGAAAACATAATTTCAAAATTAGTCCAAACACAAAAGTGGAAAAAAGAAAGGAGGGCAGCTAGTACACTCATCAGCGAAGGGAAACAAAAAGTAATTAGATCACCACTTTTATATTATCCGGGCATCTCAAATAGATTAACTAAAATATTTAAGAATTTTGGTATTACTTTGGTAACATCTAAGAGTAATAATTTAAGAGATTTATTAGGTAACCCTAAAGATAAGGTAGATGAAGGGGGGAAATCAGGCATTTATNCAGGTAGATTAAGGGGGGAAATCAGGCATTTATAAAATACAATGTGAAAGTTGTAATAAATGTTAAGTAGGACAAACAAAAAGAAATATAGGGGTCAGGTTTAAAGAGCACTTAAGAAATATTAAAAATCAAGAAGTTGAGAAATCTCCAGTGGCTGAACATTTATTGACACATAATCACTCTATTAAAACCATAAAACTAATTAAAAACGTAAATAATTACAAAGAACTTAATATCAGAGAAGCAATAGAAATGTTTAAAAATAAAAACAATTTAATTAATTGGGATCTTGGCCCACTGAAAAATTCATTATTAAACTTGTGTAAACTGGCAAAATGTGATAATATTACTTAGTGATAACGTCACTAGGTGATAAGGTCACTAGGGGTATATAAGGGAGTTTTTTCTAGTCGGGGTGTCAGTATGTGTTTAGCGTTGATAATGGTAACATTGTTTCCGAAATACGTATCCGCGACTTTTCATTAATTTTTTTGTGGCTTTTGAGTTTAATATTTTTAATATTTTTTAGTTTTTTTANTTAATTTTTTTTGTGGCTTTGAGTTTAATATTTTTTAGTTTTTTAAATTAATAATATTTTTAATATAGTTTTAATTTTACTTAATTAATTAGCCACAAGTGATCAATTTTTATTATATAATGAGGAGATGAAAAGTAAAGTAGTAGAAGTAGCTAGGAAAAGTGACAGAATTATAGTCGTAAAATTTGTTATTGGAGGAAAAAGTGCTGAATGTAATAAGTGCCTATGCGCCACAAGAAGAAATAGACAAAGAAGTGTTTTGGCGAGAGATGGATGAGGTGATGCAAAGGGTACTTGACATCGAGGATACAGTGATAGGTGGAGATATAAATGGACATGTAGGTAATGAGAGGAGAGGATATGAAATAGTACATAGAGGATATGGTTTTAGTAGGAAGAATGAGGCTGGAGATAGAATCCTGGATTTCGCAGTATCGTATGATCTTGCTGTGATTAATACTTATCTTAAAAAGACAGAAGAACATTATATAACTTATAAGAGTTCATACGGCACCGCGTTACGCTCTAGGCTGGCGCTCACTCGCGTCTCTATCGATTTCAGTCGTCCGCCTATTAATATGACAATCGGTTGTCATCAGATGTCTCCCCGCCCTTTACATCGTGACAAGGCCGCCGCCGAATATGTATAACTGAGAATGTTCCATTTCCGACATACAACTAACTGGTTGTGATTTAGGTGCTGTTTTTCTTCACGAATGTGTAAACTATATCTTATCAGAAGTGTAATTTGCTAAATAAAATATCTTGATATTGTTTCGCATTTTCACGATCGCGTAAACAATACTTTGTCTGCAAGTATAATTAGCTAAATAAAATATATTTATAGTGTTTCGTATTATCACGATTGTCTTTGTCTGTATATAAATACATATAACTGGTGCGGCCGTACTATTTTGGATACATGTTAGAATTGGAGAAATAAATCACAGATTAATAATTTTATGTGAAAGAGAGAGAGCGTAAAGTGAGTAAAAGATTGTAAAGTTATACCAGGTGAGAGTGTAACTACACAACATAGACTGATGGTAATGGAGTTGTGGTGCACCGGAAAAAAATAAACAAAAATAGGAGAACTACAGAGGAAAAATCGAAGATCCGGTGGTGGAAATTTAAAGGGAAAAATGAAAAAGAGTTTGTAAAGACGGTAAAAGAGAGGACGGTGTGGAATGTCGAGGGAGACATAAATGATGTCTGGAATAGATTTGCTAGTTGTGTAAAGAATATTGCAAAGGAGATTGTTGGTGAGAGTAAGAGTAGAATGCCAGGAAACAAGGAAACCTGGTGGTGGGATGAGGACGTTCAAAAAATCATAGAAAGTAAGAAAAAGCAATTCAAATTATGAATTCCAATGAGGCTGAAAGGTAAATTCTACAAAACTGTAGTGAGGCCAGCTATAATGTATGGTTCAGAGTGTTGAGTGGTTGATAAGACAGTAGAGCAGATAATGAGTGTAGCAGTGATGAGAATGCTTAGATAGATGAATAGCGTGACTAGAGAAGATAGTATAAGGAATGAACATAACACATGGGCTGAAAATTCCCGGGCCTAACAAAGAAAACACGGTTATTTCATTAAAAATTGACTTTATTCATCAACATAATTTCCACCAAGAGCAACACAATGATTCCAGCGCCGTTCTAACATTTGAATGCCGTTCTTGTAGAATGATTTATATTTTGCCTCAAAATAGGCCTCAGTTTCACTGATAACCTATTCATTCGAGCGAAATTTCTTGCCGGCGAGCATTTTTTTTAAATCTGCAAATAGCCAGTAATCGCTGGGTGCGTTGTATTGATGAAACAAAAATTTTTTTTTTGCCACATGCGGTCGTTTATTTGTAATTTCGTCCTTTAAACGCTCCAATAACGCTATATAATATCGACTGTTAATGGTATTTCCCTTCTCACGGTAGTCGATGAATATTATACCTTGCTTATCCCAAAATACTGAGGCCATTACCTTTCCAGCTGACTGTTGTGCTTTCGAGCGCTTTGGACGAGGTTCCCCGGCTGCTGTCCACTCAGATGACGATCGTTTTGATTCAGGAGTGAAGTGATGGATCCATGTTTCATCCATAGTGATGTATCGACGCAAAAATTCCGGTTTATTACGTTTGAACATGACCAAACACTGCTTAGAATCATCAACACGTTGTTTTTGCTCAACAGTGAGCAAACGCGGCACCCACTTTGAACAGAGCTTTCTCATGGACAAATGCTCATGCAATATAAAGCCAACACGTTCTTTTGATATCTTTATGATGTCAGCTAACTCACGCAACTTCATTTTACGATCATTCAAAACAATTTTGTGAATTTTTTCAATATTTTCTGGGGTTACTGCCTCATTTGGACGAAGTTTAACAGCTGACTTTTGTAGGTCAGTACCAACTAAAAATGAGAGTAATTCCAAAAAAATAGCGCCCTCTATGTATTAGGCCCGGGACTTATCAGCCCATGTGTTATAAGTGGGAGTATAGATGTATCGTCAATTGTGGATATGATGAAAGAAAATAAACTTTGATGGTTTGGTCATGTTATGAGGAGAGAAGAATCGGAAACTGTAAAAACAGTTATAGAAATGAATGTTGAAGGAAGAAGAGGTAGAGAAAGACTAAAAATGAGGTGGAAGGATGTTATTAAATGCGATATGAAGACAGCTGATGTGAGTGTATATGATGTGGGAGATCGTGCCAAGTGGAAATTTAGGATAATTTAGGGGTTGGCCGACCCCAAGTAGTTGTGATTAAGGCGAGAAAATAGTAAAAGAAGACTTGTATTAACAATACATATATTTTTTAAATAAGAAATTGAATAAATAGTTTAATAATCATGAACAGAATCACACATAAACGAAATGAACATGATAATAACGCCAATTTGGCGGACGTCGTTATCGGGGCGAGTGGAGGCTGCACTTTCTTTTTTCGCGTCGTCGAACGTTCTATGAAATATCAAAAGTCACCTGAAAAAACGCCGATGAATAACATTTTTTTTTAAATTTTTATTGAAAAAAAAACTGAATACAAATCGATTCAACGATAAAATCACTTATTTAGAATCAATTTTAAAATCGATTTTAATTGCCAAACTTTTATTTTATTAGACAATATTTCAGCCGAAAAATAATTTGACCGAACCTTAATTAAAACAGTATTTTAGGGAAATAAAACTAATCCGAAAAGTATTTTAGGTGAATTTATAAAAAAATAGTGTAACCGTAAAAATATTAACTTATATAATAATTTATTTACAAATTAGCAACTAGTTAATACAAAACGTGAAAAAATTAGTACCAAATAGTAATAGATAATTATTATAAAAAAGTTTAAAATACACAAAATGTTCTATGAGTATGAAACTAAATATTTTTATACAGAACATTCCATGAGTGTGAACCTGTATATTTTTAGACGAATATTCCATAAGTATGTATTTTGTATTATATATTAAGATTGTGTTGTATTGGGTTTTATAATTATTAGTTCAATATATTGAACTCATAAATTTAAACTACTGTATGTATTTTAAAGTGTTCAATAAGTAATGATTTTTTACAAATATGTAGATTCAGTCTATTGGACAATAAAAACTTATTCAATTAATAGTTAAAAAATATGATTATTATTATTTTTAATAAATAAATTATTAACAATAATGTAAGAAAAACAAATAGAAATGATTGTAAAAAGTGTAAGAAAATTTGTATAATTTGAAAGACCAGCTGTAAAAACAAATTGAAAGTTTGGTTTTGATCAGGTCTGGTCTGATTGATAAGTAAGCATTCTTTAAATTTTACTTTTTCACAAAATATTAGGGATTTAAATTGAGCGTAGCTCAGCTGAAAAGCGTCGTGCGTTGGGTATAAGGTATCGGGGTTTGATCCTTTTGCGCTAATCTATATTGGTCTGCCCATCTTTTTTAACAAAAGCATAGTTTTTCAGTTTTAAGATAAATACAATAGCAATAAAATGCCTTGAGGCATTAACATATCCAATATCCTAAAAATTAATTTATTCTTTAATTTTTAAAAATTGAGATTTTTTAAAAACATAAACTTCTATAAAAATAATATTTCCTGAGAAATCTTGTGTTTATAAGTTTATTAATATCCAAAATCAGATTTAAGGTTGTACTAATAGAGTGTACCGACAAATTGGTTTATGTAAAAATTCATTAAGAAAAATTCATTTGGATCTATGCTTAAGGTCCTGCAATTATAATTTGCCAAGGCTCCATAAATCAAAGCCTTAGTAAGATTTATAGCAGTAATTATAAGAAAAATCAAAAATCAAAAGTCATAGATTTTAGGTTGAACTCCTAAACAAAATTTGTGATTAATAAATATTTTAAATTATTTATTTTAATTAATTTTATTTATTATTAATTATTTATTATTATTTTAATCAGTACAATAATTTATTACCGATTATCAACTTACATGTCATTAATTTATAAAAATAATGCATTCAAAATATAATAAAAACAATTTTTTTTTTAATTCAAAAAAGGGGCAAGTGCCCATTGTTATATTTTTAATTTATACAAATCGTTGTAATTATAGAAAACTTTTTGAGTGCGTGAGTGTGAGGCCCAAACGAGTAGTCCGATGCGAGAGACACGAGCTCGGGGAGTGGGCAACGCCCAAGACCTCGCTTTAGAATGGCTTTGCACGTCGGGTTGTAGCAAAAGAATATTTTCAGTGGATTTTTAAAAATAAAGTTCTATTTGATATTGATAAACCAACTACATTAAAAAGATAACATTTTTTATTTTTTAAATTCAGTTACCTCAGATTTAACTTTTATTACTTTAATTCTTTTAGCTTTAGATACTTCATATAATTTTCTTGAATTTTTGATGGACTTAAACTTCTTCCCCAAACATCACAAATGTATAGAGTAGGGTGGATCAAAAAAATTCGATCTTCGAAATTTTAATGAGAACCATTTTAACTATACATTAAAATAGACATTTTGTGAAAATTTGAGATTTTTAAAATAATTTTTACTGGTGGCTCAATGTGTTTTTAGTATTATAATACCCCAAAAAACGGCATCTGTTATTCAATTTTTGGTCAAATATTATATCAAAATAGTTTGATTTTTACTGTAAAATACAAATTTTTTAGTTTCAAAATTTTAAGTCGAAAATTGATAGTATGGATATCATAATTACCGTCATTATATCGTATATTTCTAGTAGGTCTCAAGTAAGCTTAAAAATTTTTTAATTTTTTTTTTTTTATGCAGTTTGGCTAATATTTACTTTTATAATATACTTTTACTTAATGTAAATTTTTCAAATATATTTTTTTTATTGAACAATTCATTTTGTATTTTGCCGTATTTGAGAGGGGTTAAAATAGTCTGAATCCCTAGCCTAATATTTTCAAAATATAAGTATACACCATGATTCTTTTAACACTGATCAAAAATTGAAGTGAGAGTTATATATAACTGCAACTTAAATTTTTGGTCAAAGTTAAAAGGACACCGTGTATATTCACAATAATTTCGTGTTTATTGTACACACTACATATAATGCTAAAAACTACAACTTAGTAGTCAAAATTAATAATTTATATGATTTCCCTAATTACTTTAATATGAAAAAAATGATATTTTATGCTAGTTATCATAATTTTTATTTTTCAAAGAACAGTTAAGACAACTTGGTGTAAGTATATTTAATAATTTTCTCAATACAAGTGTTTTATAAATATCAGATCTAGTTGTTTCGATATTTTTCCTTATATTGGCTAAAACCATGGTCATATAATTAATTTTTGAATCCTGTAATTAATTTATAATATTAACCAATTGCGTCACACTAAAAAATGTTCATAGTTGGCTGTTTTAAAATAATATATTAACTAAAAACATAGATTTTCAAAAACCATGTATTTGAAAAATATAAGAATGCTAGTTTAGATTTTTGAGAAACAATAAATACATATAATGTTTGGCTGAACTTACATTTATAAGTAATTAAAATCTCAAAGAATTTCCATTTTCCCTCAATTGATTAATTTTTATAAAAAAGCGGTTTATTACAAATTATTTAATATTGAAATTATAATAAAAATTATTTGTATAACTTTAATTTAAAAAAGATTCTTACCAAATCACTTTTGCCTGGAAAGTTTACTTTTCCTTTTTTTACGTTAAAGGGGCACTATAAAATAAAATATCATGTTTAATATTATTTTTATAGCTATTTTATGTCAATAAGAATTTTTTGAAATTTTATTTTGAGTAGAAAATCTTCTATTCAAAATTAATTATCTTGTTTAACGTTCCCCTCTAAAAGTTATTTTTTATGTTAGAGAGAAAAATAAAATAAACGTTAACGAATGAAATGTTATCGTTTAGCCTGTGCCTGGTAACAGTACGGTATAGTTACAATAATCTAGTGTATATAGTGAGCCAAAAGTAAGGTTTTGGTTATGATATAATAAATAAATAAAATTGGGTGTGTTGATTAATTAATTTGAATTTTTGAGCACTTGAATAAAATTAATCATCTTACTTTTGGTTACTATAATTCAGTTTACTCAATATTATTGGGGTCGTGGAGTCCGAGGGTTTTAGAGAATGACAATACAATTTGATGAAAGGGTTATGATAAATATTGAGATTTAATGTGCGTATCAAATTTATTAACTTTGGTGGATCATTTGAATAGTCTCACGTTTCAAAGAGGACGAGCTTATGTCGGCAACTATGAAACGTAATAAGAAAATGCGTAGGTACGATCTTTGGTCAAGCACTTCGAACGCATTTAATAATTCTCATGAAAAACCAGTTAATAAATTTAGTATGTGTAAAGATAAATTAATTACTATTGTTTTGTTATTTTCTTCTCGGATTAAATAATTCCAAATTATTGGAATTAAAATGTATCACCTACTTTATAATGTTTTTGCGGAATTGAAATGAATAAGACTGACAAGTTTTTCTTTCTGGATGTTTGAGAGACTGGTGGTCTATTGCTTCATTTGATTCTTGGCTTGAAGAGTGGAATGTCCCTATTTTATAGCTTTTTACGGCTTTTTATATGAAATCTATGATCTATATATGTCACCAAAATGTAAGAATTGACCACCAGGGCTCTCATCTTTATTGAAACGAAAATTATAAGCAGGGATAATATATTACATTGGTTATGGTACATTTAATTTTTCTTAGGGATACTGTTACTTAATACATTGTCTTTGTAGATTAATTTACAGTGTTTACATTTATGATACAGATATTAATCTTAAACTGAACAAGTGCATACATTGTATTAATTACATTAGTGATTATGCTATGATATCAATTTAAGATAATTATTTTGTTTTGTGATAAACATTGCGAATAATATTAAATTTGAGCGATGAACGGTATCACAACGTGTAAAATAATATTTTTAATTTATAAAAATAATTAGTAAACTTACTATAAGACATTGCTCCATTAAAGTGTTGAGCTGTTCCTATAAACATAAATGATATATTGTAATATTAGTGATATGTTGTTATACTATTCTATATTATTCAAAATAATAAGTACACGATCACTAAGTTCTAAAAGAAGTTGATTGTTCATATTTGATAAACATAACATTCGTTCTTTATACATATTTCTTTCATGTTGCATATTTTGTATATCGTTGCATATTTTAATCTCAGAATTACTTTTAATCAAATTGTTACATCTAAAAATAGATAAATAGAAAAATATACTGTAGTGTAGTCAGTGTAATAATAAGGAGGGTCATAGAAAAAAGTCTAAATTTTGATATTATTACTAATTATTAAAAAATGATGTGTTACCATTTAAAAAAACAAAGTTGACGCCCTTACACCCAAAGAAAAACCTCAATCAAAATTGAAAGAGAAATTTTATCAAGGGTTTATGATAATGTTTTATTAATACGAACAAAATAACTATTCTTATAAATAATTATTGTTCAAGACAAGAAAAAAAAATATCATATTGATAAATATATCATTGATTCAATAGTAATGATATATTTATCAAATTGAACAATGAATTTATTATATAGATCGAGGTTTTTCTCTGGGTGTACGAGGCATAAGGGATGAACTTAAAAAGTATTAAATAGTTAATAATTCAAGAATAATGTGTAACTAAAGATATTAATAAAAAAAAATGTTTTAATTATTATTATTCTGTAAGTAATTGAGTGGGTTATGATAAAAAAATCACCCTGTATAGCAACATGTTGCCCAATAAATTGGAATATTATAGACTGGTAGTAGCACACACAAATAGAGTAAAAAAATTAATAAATTACCAAGTACAATTATTACCTTGTTTACAAAATTGTTTGTAGTTGATAAATATTTTCATATCAAACCTAATTCGAGAATAAATACTTTAAAAATATTAGAAATAAATGATTTTAATTGTCTGTATGGAGAAAGCTGGTTAAACATCCTTCGGATCTCTGTCAAAAATACAAAAACCCGAAGACGGGTCACTCGGTTTTTTGTTTTTTACTACCGCTGATATAACACAGCAATTTCTTTCATACGGGTTACTTGAAAACTCGAGTACCATTTGCCTGGACTCGTCTCGGAACTTTGTCAAAAGTACAAAAATATATATATGCACATTTTAGGTCTACAGATGTAATAGACGGGTCAACCGATTATATATTGTTTACAGCTGCTGAAATAATCCAGCAATTTGAATACCAGAAATTATTTTAAGTTTTATGTATGATTAACGAATTTTATTTTGTAATTTTGTTCTGCTTTTATTATAAGTAGTAAAATTAACATGTTTTATGGTAATAATATAACAAATATTTAGAATAAGTGGCCCTCTCTCTCTCTGTTGGTAAGTAATATAAGGTGGTAACTGAGCGGTAACCAAATACTGGTATCCGATTAGAAATTGCTAACTTCATACACATAAGAAAAAGTATTTTGAATGAAAGAAATGAACGACAAAATCTAACTATTATATAATAATAAATATAATATTGCTCAATAATACACTAATATGACTAAGCTAATAAGAAAAGCATAAACCCATTCTAAATATGCAACTGCAAGATATGATACAAAAATTGACTTACGAAGAAGATGATGGACAATTTAAATTATGGTAGCCTAAATTCTCATTGCTATCAGAATCATCTGCATTTAAGATTTCCGAATTGCATATTTTTTTACTTCTAGTGTTTTTATTCTAATAGGCAAAAATATAAAAATGTTAATTGATGCAATTTTTATATAAATTACTTCGTATATTTTTATATGTAAAATTCAATATTAACACACGTTTTTTTTTACTTAATTCTTGTTTATAAAATGGTTTTTACTACTCTCAAGTAAAGAAAATTAAATTAAAAATCTTTAATATATATTCGTTAATTAAATATTGTTTTAATGGAGTATTTAATACTAAAACCTCAACATATTTTAACAGGAAAGTCATACGACCCCTTCTCTTTTATTTGTCTCTATACTTATACACTATTGTTTTTACAAATTAAGGTTGGTTGAAAATTTCAGCTTAAAAGAATTATAATCTCTATTAATTTAAAAATAAAATTGCGCGTATAACAAAAAATATGACATGAAGACTTTTATATTTTCTGTAAGAAAATACATGTAATATCCATTTAAAATTATTTTATTATTTAAAAACATTTTTTGTTTATTAGAAATCAAAGATTTTTCAATGGCAATTACACAATTGGGGGAATACATCTCCTAAAGTTTATTCTCTATTTATACTACCAAATATTATTATAATATACAAAAATGTAACCAATTTTGTTCTAAATATCTATCTAACATTTTTAAAATAATTAATCGTCAATTAATTGATTTTCAACTTTATTTTACATAAATTTGTTTCCCATAAATTCATTACAATTGATGTAAGTAAAACATTTGAATATTCAAAAGTCAAGAATATAATTGTATTATTATGTCACTATAATTAATTAATAAATATCATGACTAATGTTTGCATGACTTTCCAGTTTCTAAGTTATTAAAAATAATATTTATAAAAATGATCAAATATAAAAAAAACATGCTTAGTCTTTTCATTTCATTGCTTTTACACAACACATTGAATTTAAAAATGTAATAGTTACATTATTTATGTTTATTATATTTTATTCTTAATCAATTAATTTAACAATTTTATAAGTATAAAAAATATGTAGTTATTCAATAAAATGACTTACTATATTTTTATAATATGTCATATTTTGTGTTCTATCAATTATTTATTTAGAAATCTATTTCTATAAATTTAAAAAATATTTTTGTTTCGAGACTTACAGATTGTATTTTTAAATTTGAATTGTTGTTAGTAATATAGTCAATAAAAAAAATATTAAACGTTGCTATGAAAAATAAATTTTTTATAGAGTATTTTGTTAATAGAAAATATAAATTGATCTCCTAACATTTTGTTCTGCAACGTACTTTCCCGCTAGGATCCTAACAGTTGGCTAAGCTGTACCTTAACGAGGCAACGCTGGCCCTATATAATTTATATCCCACTAGAAGGGCAATTAGCGATTTCGTGACCAATAAATATAGACTTTCAACTAACAACGATAACAAGCATTTATTTCTATTTAATAGTATATTTAAATATAACCTGACTGGATCTCTAGAGATGTTGTGGTATCCAAGTTAGGTGAGCGACAGCGGCGAGCGTACACAATCCGATTGTAATAAAATAATGCTAATAATTAAGTTAATAGTCAAAGATAATATTGTCGGAATTAGGTTGTAGTAAATGGTGTATAACTGTAATAAAAAAAAATGAGTAGCCGCGAGCGTGGTAAAATGTCGACTGCCTGTCGTTATCTCTTTATTTAATGAAGAAGAATATCATCGGTTTTGTTTACACCCGCGCTTGTCGCATAGCTATAGTAGGTCGTAGGGACGTTTGTGCTGATCAGGCACTAGTGTGGTATTGAAATGTTAATGTTGGTGAAGGACGAATAATGTGTACGTTACAGTTCAATTAAAGTTTTTTTCAAATGACAAAATTTTATTAAATTTTCTTTACTGAAATTATTTTTGTGAAATACTGACAAATTAAACTCAAAAAATCAACTTGTTTTTATTAAATTATTTAATTGGTCTTATAAAGGTTAAAAGGCCAATTAACCACTCTGGACCAGTATTTTTCATATTTTATTGAGTCGATATTTACGAAGTATAATTTCAAAAGAACTTTTTTTTATATTACTTTGTTTTTAAGAATTTTTTATCAAAAAAAAAAAAAAAAAAATTAGCGTGCCAATGGTTGTAAGAAATATCGAGTACCTCACTTTCGACGTAAAGAGTTCTAAATATACTCCTAATAGTCAATGACTACTGTATAATTTTCTTCAATCGAAATAATAATAAATATTTAACACGTTCATATTTTCAATATTGAGGACAGGAAGTTGACTCTTACCTACCGGACACACCCTTGATTTTACTTATGTTTATTAGTTTAATTTGTTCACAGTTGTCATTTAAATTTCCCGCTGTTATTTTACTTTGGTTGGTCACACTGTTTCCGAGTATTATGACTAACAATATTGTTGTAAAACATCATTTTTTATTTGATACTTCTTGTTTGTGTTTTAAAGTAAAAATTCACGCTTCATGTTACACAGCTAAATCTCTGAATACTTCATTGGCGTATTTTAAGTTCATAAAACTGTGCTATTCATTAGTATTTCGTTTACAATCTAGGTTAGGTATTTTGTTGTACAATTATTTCTGTTTTTGTTATTATGACGAATGAGTTAACTTTTAATTAAAGTTGATTATTATTTTATCATATCTTTTGCAACACTTTATTTTTATCCGAGATTTATGTCTCTTCTGTTCTCAGAATCATAATAAATGTAAGTAGTTAAATATCAGTAGATAAAGTAATTTTTTGTAGAATATTTGTTAGTATAAAAGATTATTTGATTTTTACCTTGTTTGTCAATAGTAGATTTAGCTTTTTAAATGGTTGGAATGGTGTCCTTTCATGAGAATTATACTTAATTAATCAGTTTTTAATATTATTAACTTAATTTATGTTTAAGATAGGGTAGGATTTTTAAAATATATCACGTGAATCCAGTTATGTTTTTGTTTTTGTGTTAGCTTGTTATTATGCAGAATCAAGAGCATTTACTCCAAGAGATTGAAGGCATTGATGATTATTGGGGTCCAACATTTCGGGCCATATATGATCATGATGATGATAGCCACAAGTTTATTGAAACTTTGGACAATCGTATCAAACAGTATGATAAAGATATTGAACGAATGTGCAATTTTTATTATCAAGGTTTTATAGACTCTATTAGAGAACTACAGCAAGTTGAAAATCAAGCATCTAAATTAAAAAAAAAAGTTATTGAGTTAGATGTCAATATTCAAAATATTACTGCTGATGTGGTAACTGCAGGTGAAGAACTTGTAAAAGCTAGACAAGTTGAAAACAATATTAAAATGGCCATTGATAGCTTATCATTATGTTTACCTGCACTTTCTTCTTATAGTAAATTACAAAAACAAATGGCTGATAAACGTTATTACCCTGCTTTAAAAACTTTAGAACAATTAGAGCAATTATATTTGCCTCAAGTTTCTCATTATAAATTTTTTAGACAGATGATAGATAGAATACCAAAGCTTAGAGAAAATATTAGAGAGTCATCAATGTCTGATTTGAATAGTTTTTTAGAAACTATTAGGAAATTTTCATCAAAAGTTGGAGAAGCTGCCATGAAACATAGTATAGAACAACAAAACTATGATTTTGGTTTGAATAAAATAAAAAAAAAACCATATATGGATAATTCAAATGAAGATAATATTTCTGATGATGAAGATTTGTTGAGTGCACAAGATCTCATTGATTTTTCTCCTGTTTACCGATGTATACATATATGTACTGTATTATCATCTAGAGATATATTTGATGCTTATTATCGTCAACAAAGAAGAGAACAAGCCCTTTTAACTCTTCATCCTCCTAATAATATGCATGAATCAATTGCAAGTTACTGTATTTATTTACAAAGTATAGTAGGATTTTTTGTAGTTGAAGATCATGTACTAAATACTGGTAATGGATTATTAACTAGATCTTACTTAGAAGATCTATGGAAAATGGCATCTGATAGAGTAGTAAGCATTATAAGAACAAATACAGCTTATTGTACAGATGCTAATTTACTTTTAAAAATAAAAGATCTTATTATGGTATTTTGTATTACTCTTAGAAGTTATGGATATTCTGTTAGAAGTTATTTTGATTTATTACATGAAATTCAAGAGCATTATAATGAGATTCTAATGCAGAAATGGGTTCAAGTTTTTAGAGATATTTTATATAGAGAAACTTTTATCCATCTTCAAGTTGAAAACCAAGAAGAATATGATAATGTAATTAAGACATTTCCATATCAAGATGAACAGTTGGAAAATTTACAATTTCCTCGAAAATTTCCATTTTCTTCAATGGTTCCTAGTGTATATGATCAAGTAAAACAGTTTATAAATGCTTGTTTAAAATTTTCAAATGATTTAAATTTTAGCGAAGGAGAAGTTGATGAAATGGTTCAGAAGTCTACAAAATTACTACTTTCTAGAACTTTTAGTGGTTGTTTGTCATCAGCCTTTCACCAACCTAGACTTGGCTTATTACAAGTCATTCAAATAATTGTTGATATGGGATACTTAGAAAAATCTTCTACATCTATTCAGAAATTTGTGTCTGAGGCTACAGGGTCTTCTGGAGGAACTGTTGGTGATGATGCTGGAATATCATTAGGTGTAGCTAAAAGTGATGCTGAACATCATATGTATGAAAAAATGAAATTAAAACTAAATGAATTTTTAGATTTAGAAGACTATGACTGGATGTTAGTTGAACCAACTGGTCAAGCTTCATCATTTGTTACAGATTTAATCAATTTTTTACGTGTAGTTTTTAATGCTTTAAGGAGTCTTACTGAAGAAGTATCTGTTCATGTTTGTCAAGTGGCATTTGAACATATTTCAAAATCTATTTTAAATTTATTACTGAGTGATGATATAAAGCAATTATCAATGGGTGCTTTGAATCAATTAAATCTTGATGTTATTCAGTGTGAATTATTTGCTGCATCAGAGCCTGTTGGAAAAGGTGAAGATCCAGATTTTTCTCAATATTTTGCTCCTTTGAGACAACTTTTGGACTTATTGCTTAGTTGGGACTGGTCAACATATTTTCATGATTACGATCAAGAAACATCAAAATATGCTTATGTAAAACCAACTACAGCTGTCATTGTTTTAGAAAAATTAAAGGAAGCAGATAAGAAGAGTGTGTTTTCAGTTTTAAAAAAAAGTGAAAGAGATAAAAAAAAACTGCTTGATACAGTATTAAAGCAATTAAAACAGTTAGCAATTACTGTTCAACAATAGTTAGATTCAAAATATACAAATTTCTCTCACGCAATATAATTTTTTTTTCTAAATATTACTTAATGTATACAAGATGTGCACTTTATGTTTATTTTTATCTTAATAACATAGTATATATTGTAGTATATAAATACTATGTATAAACATTTTTTTTTATATTTATAGTATAATACAATATTGCATTATACAGAGTGTTCAAAAAGTAAGGCAACAGATCAATTATTACAATTAATGAGAACAATAGAAACTTGTTTCCTTACTTACTGAACACTAAATATTTATTTGTTTATGATTATTAATTGATATTAAATAATTATAATAAAAATTATTATTAATTACATTTAGAAAATTTTAGTTTTATTTTTTATTGAATCGAGAGTTTTCTATGACGATTTAACTAAAAAAATTTTATTTTGAGTTTTACATGTATGTAAACTATACGATTTCAATAAAATAATTATATTTGAATGTTAGTTTGGTATTTATTATAATTATTTTCGTTAGCCATTCTTTAAAGTTAATTATAGCTGTGGGTTTTAACATAACTTGATAAATATTTTAAATTTTAATGAATTATTTTTTCTATTATTTATTCTACTTAATTAAGTTAAAATCATAGTACTTATATTTTGTAGAACTTTTTTCCACATTATAATTTTGTTCAAGGTCACAATGCCATTAAATGAAGAATATCTTACTCCTGATGAAGTTGAAACTGCACTAGCCTTGTTAAATAAAGAAGAAGTTGCTTCAAAAAAGCGGTTAATTGTGTTCTCCAATGATTGGCACAAGGTTGTTAAAGAAATTGAATTAGTTACACAACAATTTACATCATTAGAACCTTTAAAATTCAATCTAATTCAAATTGAAAAAAGAATTCAAGATTCTTCAATACTTGCTGAAGATATTTCCTCTAAAGTAAGACATCTGGACAAAATCCGTGGGCGTGTATCAGAATGTCAAAAGCGTGTGCAAGATTTATTAGATCTTCAATTGTGCAGTGAAGGTGTTCAAGTTGCCATGAAAAATGATGAGCTGGAAAGTGCTGCAGCACATGTTCATCGTTATCTTTCTATTGATCAAACTAAATTGCAACGTACAGCTGATGATATGGCACAAGATTGTTCAATGGTTACAAGTGCTCTGAAACATTTACAAAGTGCTTCAAATCATCTTCGAGAAACAGTATCCAAACGATTTGATCAAGCTTCATCAATTGAAGATCAAAAATCTATTGAAAGGTATTTTAAAATTTTTCCACTTCTTGGAATGCATGATGTAGGTTTGGAAACATTTGTAGTTTATTTAGGACGATTATTGAAAAATAGTGCTGATAAAAATTTAAAAAATGTATTAGATACATCATTATCAAGCAATCGGGCTAGTATTATCTTTGCTGATGGTTTGACATTTATTTTTGAAGAAGTAGCCAAAATGATTGAAGTACACCAGCCATTAATAGAAACACATTATGGTCCAGATTATATTTTAAAATTTGTGGCTCTATTGCAAGTTCATTGTGATATGTTTAGTAATGAACTTTTGAGTGCATTTCTTAAAAATCGTAAAATTAAAGAGTTGCTGAAAATTATGTGGGATGAATCCGGAACAAATGTAGAAAAACCAAATTCTAAAGACATAGACATATTAATTGAAGAAGTAGTGTTAATTTTAGGACGTTATGATTTATATTCCAAATTTATTCATAAACATGTTAACACAGATTTAGATACAAAGTTATCCAATACTAAAACATTGCTAAATAACAGTAAATTGTGCTGTTCTGTTCAAGAGTTAATGGGTAAATATTTAGAATTTGAAAGATATTATATGGAAGAGAGTATAAAAAAAGCAATGATGATGGATACCATAGAAAATGATGATGAATTGACATCAAGTATGGTAGATGATGTATTTTTCATTATACGCAAGTGTGTTATGCGATCACTAAGGTCAGGAAGCTTAGATTTACTTTGTGCTGTTATAAACAATGCAATTAATGCATTAGAATCTGACTTATGCATTTTTTTTGGTCAAATATTAAATTCTGGTTATCCAGGTTCTGGATATTTTAATAGATTTACTCCAGATCTAGAAAAAGTTAGGCAAACATTCTTAGCTTCTTTAAATAATACTGAAGTTGCTATTGAATATTCTAAATCATTAGCACAAACATTTAGAGAAGAAATACCGTCAAAACTAATTGACTTTAATATAGAAAAATTAGAGAGTTGTCTTAGTGATTTTTCCAGGATCAATTCACTCTTAGTAACAGCAAATAAAAATGGATTCAAACAGTTGCAAATTTCTTTAATTGAACCAAAATTACAGTCATGGACTGAACCATTTTATGAATATAATTATAAAATGAGTGAAAATGAATTTACTCTTATGGATTCAGATAACCCTTTTGTACAAAATCTTATTCTAAATATAGGAAATTTGTTTAAAGATTTTAAGAGTAAATTGACACCCAACAACTATGATATGTTTGTTGTAGCAATAGCTGTTGAAACTTCAGTTCAAATAGAAAAAGCTATCATGAAAACAGAATTTAACCGATTAGGTGGTATGTTATTAGATAAAGTTATTAGAACTTTAATTAATTATTTTAGTGGATCAAGTACATGGCCCGTGAGAGAAAAGTTTTCTAGATTAGTCCAGATAACAACTATTTTAAATTTGGAACGTGTATCAGATTTAGATGACTTTTGGAATCCAGAGAGTGGAATGCGTTTTGCTTGGAAACTCACACCTGATAATATTAGACACATTTTGAAACTTCGAGTTGATTTCAAAGAAGATGATATTAGAAAAATAAAATTATAATTTTTATTTGTTTAAGATTTTACATTGTACCAAAAATTTACTTTGGTTATTTGATAATTGCTAGTACTTTAAAATAAAAATGTGCAATTCATCAAAAAGTATTAACCCTTTTTTATTAGATAGTTTTTAATTTATTAGATTATTTAATTGTTATTTAAATAAATTTATTATAATTTTGATTCTTTGTTTATTGATTATTGAATAAATTTTTTACATATGAATTTATTTGTAGTATAATGATTTCTATTAATCTGAATATATTTAAAATTTGTATTAGGAATTATTAAAATAAAATTGTTTTTCTAGAAGTATTTTTTATATAACATGTGGATAAAAATCAGGGAAGGTAAGAAGGTAGTTGGGACTAATTTTCTGAATTAGCTCCCTTAAACTAATAAAATAATATTTATTGTTAAATAATTATTTATATCTGTATAAAAATAGATTTAAGAATGAATGAAAATCGAGAATTAGTAAAATATTAAAGAAGATACACTTCCCATTTCAGACTATGCTTTTATTTTCTTAATAATTATATTAATATAAATAATGTTAGTGTTTTTAACATGCTTATATTAAAAATTCTAAATGATAGAATACTAAATATAATAAACTTAGAAAAAATGAAAATTTTATATGGCTATTAGAAGAAATTGCATGATTTTTCTTTTTTGTACTTAGATTGAAAATCTTCAATTTAACACAGTATTGGAGTAACTTGTAAAATGACACCATAGTATTTGATTTTGAGTATATCAGAGGAAATAATTTCTCAGAGTTTTAAATGTTTGTATTTATATATTTTCGAGTATACTACTTGCATGATACAATTCTGTAGTGTAAATTTTTAAGCTACGAATTTTGTTATTTTATATTATACAATTTAATTACTGGGACAATTATTTTATTATCTATATTTAAGTTTATCTTTATTTGCTTAAAAGTAAAGTAAATTGTATAGTAATTGAGTTATTGGCTTAAAATTGAAAATTGAAGAGTATATCTTGAATGTAAATAGGTTGTTTCTTAAGAGCTTAAACAGTAATGCAGCGGGGCACAGCCCAGTTAAGTTCCGTATCAGACCTATATGTTAGTGATGAAATATCAGTGCTTCTAGAAGAAATTCATGATTTGGAACCTAAAGGAAATATAGCACCTATTGACGACGCTCAAGAATTTGAAATTAATGGTAGTCAGACTGGTGGTTCTTGGATAGAAGTTACTAATAGTATGGCAGGTACACCAGGATCATGGGACTCGCATGCAAATTATAAACATCAAACTAATAGAGCTCTTTATAATGGTGTAGTTATACACTATGATAAAAAGCCCATTAAAACACCATCAGGAATTATACGCATATTACTTTTGGTAAATATTTTTTATTATTACATTAAATTAATTATAATTCATATTGCCCTCACAATTAATTTTACTTTAGGCGACCTGTTTGTTGTGTATACTTTGTCTTTGTTTTGCCGGAACATCTAGATTAGCACTATTTATGTTACCGATGTTACATCGAATACGATTTATGCTATTTGTCACTATATTCAATTTTCTTGTTACTGGAGGAATTCTTTTTCTTGATATTACTCATACAGTTTACTTATTCCCATTTAATTGGGGAAAGTTGGTGAGTAATAATGTATATTAAAATAGTTACATTTTCATTTATTAGTGTCTTATATAGTTAAAAGTTTCTTTATTTACCTTAAAATATTTTATTTACTTCATTTTTAAATTATTAATTCTACATTATTTAATATGGTTTGATTGATTAACTATACCTTATACAATATCTAAAATATTTTTTAAAGACTACATCCAATAAATAAAAAAAAGCTAATTTTACTCCATTCAATAGATAAAACATATTTTTTTAATGGAAACATTTATATGTTGTGTGTCATAGAAAATCATCCAATTAAAAAAAATGACTGGACAATTACAACTTGTGAGCCAGTATTTTTGAAAATATTACTATTTTAAAATGATAGTTGGAAGTGAGGCATGATTCTGATTACATTTACCACCAGGAATTATGTGTCATGCTACTCCTACCACCTAGATATAAAAATAATGGTTCAAAAGTTTTTATCAACAGCCATTTTCTTAATTATATCATATTTTAATATTAAAACTAGTTAAATTTGTATGTTTCCATTTAAAAAGCTCATGTTTATATAAATTTCAAGAAAGTGAAAAAGATTTATTTTTTATTTTCAGTATATTAAAATTAAAAAATTGATAAATTTTTTGTAATTTGGAAGATATTGCGTGAAGCATAATTAATCAATCACTTTGTATGTTTTAGTCCATTTCCAATAAGTCAATTTTTTTACTTAATTAAAAATTATTCATAGTTCACTGTTTAACTAAAAAAAAACATTTCAGAATGTTTTATTCTATGTTATGATGACCACTTTATGTCTAACAAGTTCATCATTAGTTCTTCATCAAGTTTATTCATTTCATGAATTTTATACTTGGGTGCCTCGTATTACACGTCATCAGCTACTTGTAGCAGCAGTAAGATAAAAAAAAAGCTATATTAAACAATGATATAGTCTAATAATTTGTTTTAGGTATTAGGTTATTTGTGTGCTCTTGAGACTTTACTTTTAGCTTTATTGAGCCGATGTGATGGATTGGGTGGCTTACATTATCGTCAAGTTAAGGATGACATGACTAGTCCTCCAAATACATTAGCTCTACACCAAAGAATACCACCACCCACTGTAGTATATTCTCCATCACCATCACCATCATTTTGTCTGCGTTCAGTTAATCCTAAATTGTAATAAGCATGCTATATTTATTTTTTTAATAAACTCATTATATTTTATTTTTTTACTGTATTAATTTTTGTGTGTAAATTAATATAAAATATACCAATCATTTTGGAATGTAGTGAACATCTAGTTGTAGATAAGAAATATAAATAATCACTTGAATCATGGGTATAGGTATAGATCATTTATAATATAGATTGACTAAATTACCCCCCCTCTATCTTATTATTCTTACTGTGATTAAATTTATAGTAAAATAATTTTGAATTGGGGTAGTTTTTATCTTTATAAATCTTCCCTTTACTGATATGTCCTATTAATCATAATAGGTATTTAAAAATTTGATTTTTAATTTCATTAAAAGTTCAAGAAAAACTTATATTCTCATTATATTATCTTCTTAGTACACTTACAATATACTTTGAAAATATTTAATATATTGATTGACATTTATCCTTAAAATGTTTTCATTAATTTTTGTGAGACGTATATATTAGTTAGTTTTAATTAATTTTTTATTCAATTCAATCAAACCGTTTTTTTATAATTACAATTCTATTCTTATTCAATTTATTAATGACCATTTATGAAATTCATTCATATGAATCCCTAAATTTCTTTTTATTAAAAAACTATGAATTAAATTTATGCTATATTTTAACTAAAAGGAAAATTACATTTTATGTTCCATTATTTATTCTAGTCATTATTATAATTACAATTATTAGATTTAAGTTAGTGTGTTGATTACAATTAAAAAAAATTTTGTTTGTAATATTATGACATATTTTACAATTATTTAACCTTAAATGCATTATATAATAAAAATTAATTACTTGTGGCTAATTTTAAAGAACTTAAATGCATTGTTTATACAAAAAATCTATAAAAAAAAAAATGTCACTCAACTAAAATATAATTTTTCTTTAACTTTAAAATAATTATTAACTCATACCTAGTATAAATGTTTAGATGGTGCTCACAGTATTTTTTTAGATTTTATTTTGCTATTAATATACATATTTAGTATTGCTACCATAACAAGCCAAGGAAAAATATATTATCTAATATTAATCATATATATAATTTTAATGTTCTCAAGTACAAATGTTATTACCTGCTATACATAATTAGTTAAGCTATGAATTTTTTATAATTGCAATTTTATGTCACATAAAAATATATTATGTAATATTTACCTTTAAATCCTCACTATTATCGAAGTAATTATATTATAATATCAATTAAATATTATTATTGAAAAATAATTATTAGTAAATTATTGACTTATGTTTGTTTAGTTTTGTCATTTAATTTGGCATCTATTTTTTTTCTGAAATATTACAAACTAGCCGTCCAGCAAAAGTTTATTATTACATTACATAATATATTTAATTAGTATATTTTTGCGAGATATTTCTCAAATTTTATATAATTTATCAAAATATAATACTTTAGAGCGGTTGTGATGGCAGTTATAGTAGTGATAATATGAAAGTATGGAATAATATTTAGTATGAATACAAATAAATTAATACATAAATATTTCAAAAACTAAAATTTAAGTTTAAATCAAATATTATACTTATTTTAGTCATTAACTGTTGAATTTTTTTTAATGAACTTGTTAAGTAACTACTGAAGAACGGCCTGAAAAGAAAATAAAGTTTTAGTTGTGTGGTATTTTAAATATTTAAAATTTCCCATAAAAGGTCTTTTAAAAATGAATCTCATTTNTTAGTTGTGTGGTATTTTAAATATTTAAAATTTCCCATAAAAGGTCTTTTAAAAATGAATCTCATTTTTTATCTTTTAAATCTAAAAATATGTAATGGGCTTTTTATTTAGGCGACCCACTATTAAACTTATGACTTTTAATGTTATTCAATTAAAAAAAATTTCATTATCACTGAATGTTTTTTCTTCTCATACAATATAACTGTAAAACATAATTAAAAAATTAAAAAAGATACTTTGTATCTTTTTCTATTTAACAAAATATAAAATAAGTTATATTCAATATATACTGAAGTATACAATTTGAAAATTTTACTATTCCATTAAAAACAACTTATTTAAATAAATGATAATATTATTCCTACAGAAAATAAAAATAATTTATACATATTTTTATATATTATTAATATATTAATACTATATAACAAACATATTTTGGTTTCTCTACATAATATATATACATTTAAATATCTAACAATTGTACTTATATTTATAGATTAATAATTTTTTGTGATAATAAAATATATTTATTCACTTAGTTTTTTTTATTCTTCATTCGATTAGCTTTAAACATGCTAATTGGTTTAGTGCTATTGTCACTACTTTCTTCTTCCTTTGTTTCTTCTGTAATATATGTATCCAAGTCTGATTCTCTCTCTATAATATCATCTATTTCTGTTAATAATATCTAAAGAAAAATTAAAAGAACTTTTTAGTTTTCGTGTATTTTAATTTATAGATATAATTTAGTGGCATATCCAACATTTATTATGGAAGAGCCTTTTGCTGATTCACAATAAGGACTTTTTTTTGCTTGTTATTTAATTATACAAGGTAAATCTTTTAACACTAGCCACTGGATTTTGTTTAAAATAGTAGTTATGTTAAGAAAATTATTTTTGATACTTTTTAGTATGATACATTATTAGTTTTATATAGTTATAGGTGGTATTTATCAATTTCTTTGTGTTAAAGTTTAATACGGAGTAACCTGTTAATCATTAACTACTCATTACCTGTAGAATTTAAATAGTTTTGAAATTTTTTTTTTTTACTTTTACTTAGGCTGATGATATTGTTTTTAAATTATCAGAATTAATACTTTTTATATTTATCACTTATGCTCTGTATAAGAGACGATACATCTATACTCTCTCTTATATGTTCATTCCTTATTCTATCTTCTCTAATCACTCCACTCATCCTCATTCTAATCTCTGCTACACTTATTCTCTGCTTTCCTTTCTTATCAACCGCTCAACACTTTGAACCATACATCATAGATGGTCTCACTACAGCCTTATAAAGAGTACTTTTCAACTTCATTAGAGTTCTCTTATTGCATAATACACCAATCGCTTCTCTCCATTTCACCCAATGAGCTGATCTCCTCTAACCTTTGATTAATTTCTTAACACTACAAGCGCTGGGTAGACATGTACACTGGTGAAACAGCTACTATACAAGTTGTCCGGCTGGTATCAAACACTTTATTTATTAGGCCTTCTAATTACTTTAATTTCCCTCACCTGTTGTACCAGCATACATAAGAGATAGGACAATCTCCTTAAGATTGTTCAGGACTCCTCATACTTTTTGACATTTTACGACAGCTATCAATATGATACAACCTCATTAGTCACCTCTTTACGACTGGCAGAGGAGCCGTGGAAGTATTCTTATCCCCTATCCACAGGGACATGTTCCAAAAGTAAACAAAAAAAAAATTTATATTCTGTAATTGAATGGTTGATCATTAATGTATCACTCAGTACACATTGTTATTTATTTATACCCTACAATAATTTTAATTTCAGTTTAACAGATTTTACTTCTGATTTATTGTGTATAAGCTCTTCTTTTCTTTGAATAAAGTATTCTTCGGGCCTAATTTCAAATTCTTTAATTTGAACATCATTGTTAAATGAAACCCTTTTCTTGAAAGATTTTTTCTTGATACAAGTTACGGGAGCATCTTCACTAAAAACAATCTCAAGTTCTTTTGTATCATTATCATCATCATCATCATCATCGACATTGTCACCATCATCATCATCATCATCGTTGCTCTCATTTAATGATGAGTCATCACTGTCTATATTAACTTCATTCCTATATTTTTAATAGATATTCAATCAATAATTTAATTCTATAAAAATAAAATGTTGATAAATTTGTGTTCTGAAATATATGTTACCATAATAATAAGGTAAAATACATTTTCTAAAAATAACATCCATTAATTATAAAATTGATTTATCATCAAATAAAAATACAAATATATAGTAATTAATAAGTACCGTATTAAATCATCCTCAAGTGTTTCAAGTAATTCTAGTTCCTCTAGTCGTTTAAGTGCATCATTTTCTATTTTTAAATTTTTTTTACGCATTTTTGCTAATTGCTGTCTATATTCTCTTTCTTTAATTTTATGCCTTTCTATAAAATTTAAAAAAAGGATTTTAATAGATATTTTAACTAATTTTATTAGAATATAATGCTTTGATGCAAATCTGAGAAAGTATTAATTTCAATGATATCTTAGAAGATTACAAATTGTATCTAGTCAAAGACATTGTCCTCAAAAGTTTTCCTCATTCCTTGTTAATGGAGAAAATACCCTAAAATATTAGAATTTAAAAAATCGGTAATTATCGACATTTTCCATTAAAACTGCCATAACTTTTTTAAAAATGAATAAGTAAAAACAAATTATTTGTTTATAGAAACTTTAGGTATTTACCTATCTTTTGGTACATTTTTTTAATAATCTGACCCTTTTACATGCCTGCAGGAGGGATTCAAAATGACAACTTTTCTACAAAAAATTAATTTTTGAAAATTTACTGGAAATACTGATACTTTTATAAATATCTTAAATTAAAAATTATGTAATATACTATTAAATTAAAACAAAAATTTGTGAAAACTGACCTTAAATTTATAGAAAGAAGTATGATTTTTATGTAAAAGTTGGAAAATTCAAAAAAATTTAATAAATTGTTGTACAAAAACTTATTTGAAAGTATTTTTAAGAAATTAGTATATGCTAAAATGGTGTATTAAGAAAGAGGTGGTCAGGGAACCACCCTCCCTACTTTTTTTTTTTTATTATTCATTTTGACTTTAAATTGTATTCATTTTTATGAAAGAATTTATTAGATTAAATGCGAAGCTGAGAAGGTATTAAATTTACCATTAATATATTTATTTATTGTTCTCTTTTTACTGTGTTTTATTGTGTTTAATTAAAATACTTTGTGTAAGTATGTATTTTTTAAATTAAATATCTTCACAAATTATAGGAATATAGAATTCGTTTTTATATTAAATACACAGAAAAATCATTTCACTAGAATGAAATTTTTTTTAAATTATAATTAAAAAAATTTTCATTCTGGTTATTGTTAACTAGCTTATAAAATAGAAAATGATCTAATTAAGAATATAACTTCAATGTTCAATAACAACATTTGTATTTCAAAAGTTTTTAACATTTTAATACCTAGGCAGAGAGAAGAGTGAGGCTAAGAAATGTCTAATGATAAAAATAGCAACATCCACTCCTCACATTGAGTCATTACCTTAAATTGATATGTTCATACTCATTTTTTACTAATTAATATGAATCTCAAAAATTATAGAAAAAATCTAATTGCAGATTTGAAACTTAATTGAGAAAAATATATTTTTGACATTGTTAAAGAAGAAATTAATTCATTAATTTTTCATTTTTACCTCTCCATATTGCTTCTTCAGCTTCATCTAATGGTTCAATTATTTCTTGAGTAACATCAGTAGTGGCCTGATGTCTAGCCACAATATTTTGACTTAAGAAATTTTTTTCTTTGTCAATGGCTGCAAGTGCATTAGTACACCCTAAAAAAGAAATTAAAATGATTTTATATGAAGATATTTAAGAAGAAAAGATGAAAAATTCATACTTTTTATTTGACGATCACACACAGATTTTGCTTGAAAAGCAGTTTGTTTGGTAAAAATGTTCTCACCGTGTCTAATAATTATTTCATTAGTATTACAAAGTTGTGCTCTAACAAATACTTTTGGTCCTATTGGCATCATTATAGATGCTGATAATTCTTTAGGATATTCTTCTAAACATTTTTTTAAATCTTCGTATTCATGTTTATAACCTTTCCATTTCTGTTCAAGCAAATTTGTATGCTCTAGGGCCTATAAATAAAATGGTTTGGTTTTAACATAAATTGTTTAAAAATAAATTTTCATGAATAATAATAGATAATTATTTTATTATATCTAATAAATAGATTATACTAATTTTGTACTGTTAGAAGAAAAATATGCCTTAAAGAATATTGGACTAATGCACTGTAATAATTATAATTAGTTTGACCTTTATTCTAATTTTATTTATTCAAGATAATCATATTTTCTATATAATTAGTTAAACATTTTTATATTTCTATACAGAAATGTCACATAAATAAGCAGATGTTGTGCTATAATTGAAATTTTAATTATAAAATAATATAATTAATTTTTTTTATTGCTTTTAAATTTAAATATTTTTACTTTAATTCAATAAATAAATGATTATCAAATAATCTGGAATATTGAACAATAAAAGTTTATCTAGTTGAATTTAATATGCATACATATTATCTATACCTATAAAAGACAGAGTATTATTATTAAAAAAAAAAAAACAGGGTGTATTTTCTATTAGACACTTGAAGTACCAAATTCAAATTATCTATAATCTTTAATATTCAGTTTCAAATTTTGAAGGGAAGTGAGATGTTAATAAATCATAAAATTAATTACATGTTAAATATGGAAAATCAGGAGGATGGATTATTAGTAGCATTTAAATTTATAAATTTTGTTAAGTTATTCCAAATATACCATCATCCAGTTCAAATTTGTTTTTATAGGCATGAATATCTAGTAATGTAATCTAACTAAAGTTATAGGTTTTAAGGAGAATCAGGATACTTATCCACACAAAAATGAAAAATTTTTCTATACTACTGTATATTTCATCAATAAATTTGTACAAACTTGGATCTTTTTAAAATAAATCAAACAACATACATAAATGCCTGTAAATTTAGATTCTAGTTATTAGTGAATTTTCCAGTTTTACATATCCCAAAATATACAAACTCAATTTTTTTTTATTTCATGGTGTATAAATATATATGAGTATACAGTACTAGTGCTAGGTTAAAAGGCTGTGAAAAATCATAATTGTAGAACCTTGTGCCAAGGGCATGGAGGGCATATATAATCAATTTGTTTTTGTTTTTAGGGGGTAATAAAAATTTTTCTCAAGTATATCCGCCCAAAACCAAAACCCTACTTACGCGACTACTATATTCAGGGTTTGGACCACGTACCTTGCTTGCCTCGCTATCGCCGACAATGGTCTTATATGTTTATTACATAATTAAAAAGATGTATCAGTTAAAAAAAAAAGTTATTTTTACCTCATAGTTAATTTTTTGAACAAAAGATGTACCTCTTAATTGATTAGACATAATAAGTTCAATAAATCAACAAAATATACAATTAAATTCAATTATTTGATTAAAGTATTTCATTTCAAAAACCGGCGTTTCTATTCTCAATTAATCCAAAAATATTACGTGACACGATCTGTAAAAAAATGATATGTAGTACTGGTTGTTCAAAACGGATTGATAACGTATAAGAAATGATAAGATTTTGTTTGTAAGAGAGATAAGCCATATAAGTATAAGCCTTATGCTACTAAAAGAAACAAACAACTTGGGATCGTTAATACCAAGCCTCATGTTTGCCTAATAATAAAATGCTTATGATTTAATGAGTAAATATTTAAAATTCTAATAACTCACATTAATTACTCAGTGTGCGACGCTGTTCGTCAATGATAAGAAAGTTATAATCGTTAAATAAAATGAAAATTTGATTATCTAATGAATAATTACTCATAAAGTTATAAAAAATTATGTTATTCATACGTGTTATAATGAGAGGTGAGATGATGAGGTGTGAAGCCTTTTGCTTATTAAATAATCCCACATTATATAGTAATATTCCAGCCCTGATTGTATCACGCAACGTACAATATTTACCGTAGCACTAATTATCGTGCATGATAGATGTGTGGCTTGACTATACTCGTAACATGTTTGTTTGCATGCGCACTAAAACGCGTGCAGCGTGCACGGTATAATATTTGTGTTGTATAAAATTAAAGAATATAGTAATTCAAAACTTTTTCAACTTGTTGACTTTTACCAATGATGTTGGATTTTTCTTTTGTTAGTTTTTTTTTTCAAGATTTACAATACGTCTTTGAAAGCTGCTTTTGGTGATATCTTGCTATTATTTTTTCATTGTAAGTGTTGTTACGAACTGTGTTGTTTTAATCCTATATGAATGATTTGTGCTTTAATTTTCGTAGAAGCCATATAAAGACATTATAACGTCTTTAAAAATACAGTGTGTGGTAGGTTTGATGAAAATGGTACATCAGAAGTCCAAAGTTTTGGTTGTATGTGGGCCATCAGGTTCTGGAAAATCAACATTACTGCGAAAATTATTTGATGAATTTCCAGAAAAGTTTGGCTTCTCTGTTTCCCATACTACACGAGGACCGCGTTGTTTTGAAGTAGATGGCCAACATTATTATTTTACTACCAAAGATGAGATGCAAGCAGCTATAAAACGTGGTGAATTCCTTGAACATGCAGTATTCTCTGACAACATGTATGGCACTAGGTAAGATCTTTTAATAAATTTACAGTGATCATTTAATTGAGACCTTATAGTTAAGATTAATTTTGTGCTATAAATGATTAACCTACTGTGTAATATGAGAATGTTCAGCTTAATAAAGTCCACTACTATTTAAGTTAAGTGAAAAAAAATTATCAGTATTAAATAAACCAGTATCAAATAATTATAATTGGTTATTTAGTTTCCTTTTAACATACATATAATTTTTTCCTCATATAATAAAATCTAAAATTGGGTACATGATTAATTTTTTTTTAAATAAAAAGTAGAGTAAAGTTCCAGTACATTTTTCTGTTTGTTAAGTTTGATTATATATATCTTATGAACTTATTTTTTTTCAATATTCATCTTGAATATTGTGATATTCTAAATGTTCAATACAAAAATTTTAAAATGGAAAATATTTTCTTTAATTTTTTTTTTAATAATTAAATTATTTGTTATTCTACAATTTAAAATTTATAATGAATCAATTAAAGATTTTTAAATGTAAGGTGTTAATAATTCTTCTTGAAAAATCAATAATATCATGATTGAGATCTGTTTTTTATTTTTCTGGAATATTATTTTACTTAAAACAATGAAAAATAATACGATAATTTATTTTTTATAAAAAAAATCTATTTTTCTAATTCTAACATCTAAATTCTTGACTAAAATTTACCCACCTTTATAGGTTATCATATATGTAATCAAAAATTTAAAGAACTGCTTTATATTTTTGCAGTTTAAAAGCAGTGGAAAATGTACAAAAAAGTGGTAAAATATGTGTACTTGATATTGATACACAAGGTGTTATGCAAGTAAAAAAAATTCATTCATTAAAACCTATTTATGTATTCATAAAGCCTCCTAGTATTAATGAGCTAGAAGTACGTTTGAGAAAAAGAGCATCTGAATCTGAAAATACTCTTCAAACAAGATTAAACGCAGCACAACAAGAAATTGCCTATGGTAATTTTTTTTCTTATAAATCATAAAATTATATATTGAATGTTTGATTTTTTATTTAATTAATTGATTTAAAGTATTAATTATAACTATGTATTACAAATTATATTCATATCATTCCGTTTTCTAAAATTATGATAATAACAAGGTTTGTAAATTTATGCATTTATAAATATTGTCAGTGCAATTCTAAGAGCGCTAATATCAAAGTAAATATATTTTTAGTTGTATTCAAAACTAAGCTATATAATAGACTTAGTAAATTATCAATAGAGGAGGCTCAACAAATTAAAAATGATTTTTACTTTGCTATATTACCTATTTATGAATTTTATTTCCACTTTGGTTTATTTAGAATAACTTAATCAATAGTTATACCTAAATGTATAAAATTACTATATTTTTGGCAAAAATAATTGTGTAAGAATTTGTTTTTCATGTAATAAAATTTGGATTTTTTATTTTTTAGGTGAAATTCCAGGAAATTTTGATATAATTATTGTTAATGATTCACTAGATAAAACTTATGCTGTTTTTAAAGATTTTGTAATGAAGTCTTTGGATAAATCAGATAATTAAGAATAACTTGTGTAAATCTTTGTGTATTTGTGAAAATACTCAGTATTTGTTTATGAAGTTCATGACTACTTTAAAAATCTTTATACATACTAACTAGTTTAATAATTGTATCACTAATACAGTTCTTTAGAATAATATATTTAAAATGTTAACTATTGATAAATTTGAAAACTCAGGTTTAGTTAATTCAGCTAAAGTAAATTTAGTTTATGGTGTATTATGATAAAAAAAATCCGTTTATAATATATATTAATATCTTTAATAGTATTTTGGTTATAGTTTATTAAAAATTAATTAATTTTCTTTATATATCATAAGGCTTTTTACCATAACATAATTTAGTTTTTTCATTATTTTGACTTTCAAGATTATTATTATATTACATAGTGTCATAGAAAACGATTATTTTATAATTTAACCATTGGTTAATTGTATTTATGTTATTACTTTTTAAGTTTTTCATAAATAACAAGTGCGTAAATTTTGTAGTAATTATTAAATAATTTTATTTTTCACAAGAAAGATAGAAATACTATACAAAGTTACTACCAATTTAGTTTTTTACAACCATAACTACCTCTTTTTCCATTTTATATTATATATCATTAATATATTATATAAAGACTGTTGGTGTACTACATAATATATAATATTAACAGTATTAACCTTAAAAATAGTTGATTTTCTATTTTTCTTATTGAAAAAAGTATGATTACTTTACCATCATACATGAAAATTTAATAATACAAATTTAAAACTGTTAATATGCTTATTAGTATCACTATAATACCAAAAATTGTCCTTGTAAAATTAACTTGATATATAAGTTGTTTGAAAGGCTAAATTTCTTAATTTATGAAGTCATTTTTTTATTATATCAAAGTTTTCAATTAATTAAGATCAATGATAGGTAGTGAAATATAAATTTAAAAAAATATAGTTAATAACCTTATTTAATATTTATTTAAGATAACCATTGGTTATCTTCTAATGTTTTTAATTTTATTATTATTACTTAATAAGTAGTAACATTTCAGTATATAACCTTAAATATTAAAAAATGTTACTAAAATTTTATTTAAAACTGATGCTAATGTTACCAATAAACATATTAACAAGTTTATGCCTAGATATTATTTATGATAAACAATGAAATAATTATATTTTCTATTTAAAATTTTTACAGAATTTCGGAATAATTGAAAATTAATTATTAGACTTTTTCAATTTTAGTAGTGATGAATGTAATTGTTATTACAAAATGAAGTTTGATCTTGTATTTATATTGTAATTTTAATAGTATATATTTTGTCAATATGTAATATTATTTTTATTTATTTGTAACAAATAATTTAGTTAATTACTATCACTATTGAATTTTTTTAACATAGTATACATCTTTGAAATCTATTTAATATTGAATAGTATTTTTATGTTAACGTAAGAATATTACAAATGCTATCATAAAACTGAAAATTATTCTTGTACCTAATATTAAAATAACTAGTTTTTAATTTAACCCAAAGTTCTTGTATTATTTCAATTATGTTTGTATATATTTTAAGGTATTAAAAAAAATCCATTTTATTTGTATTCTGATTTCGGATTTTTAGTGAGATAGTTTTCTATTTGACTTAAAATTAATTGTTTATTCATGTCTCTAAATAATTGTATACTATAATATTACTTTACCTTATGCCTTAGCATGTCAATTTTTTAATAATTAATAGCTAAGAATAATTAATGGAACTTTAATTTCTAATTAATTAAAATAATTAAGTTTGTTGATTTAATTTCCTAAAATACATTTGAATCATTGTTTTAGGTCGTCAGCTGTCAAGTATACAATTTTATTAAAATTTGTATTTTGGCCAAATGATTTTCCCCTAGGTTGTGTTTTGAATTTATTATTAGTATTATATAAGTTTGGTGCTGGTGTACATTTGTTATTATTTGTGTAATTTATTTTATGCTTCATTTTTACCTCCATTGCATTTGGATACTTATATTTATTGGTTGTCGGCAAATGATAAATATTGGGTGCTGGTGCCTGCCACTGTGTAGTGATTACTAGTCTATAAAATATCAATGAAAATAATATGTCTGTATAAATTAATAATAGTAAATAATCAAAGTATTTTTTCATTTATGCCATAAAAATCATTTAGTAAATTATCATAAAAAATAACTTAACGGTTTAGAAATTATAGGCATCCTATTTTCATGTTGAATTTTTATGGAACTTGTTAATGTATACATATTTGGAGCTGGATTTCCTATTAATGTATTCTTAATATTTGTACGGCTCTTCATTGAAATTTGTGTTCCTTTTGGCTTTACAATATTTAATGCTTTTTCAGGATAGTATACATTAGGGCCAGGTACAAAATCTTAACAATTTAATTATTATTATTTAATAATTATTTAAGGTAATGAATACATTTGAGTTATCGTTATTTACCTTTAACTTTAATTGACCTTTTACTGAAGTTATAATTTCGTTGATATACTTTACCATAACGAGTTTGATCTCTAATATTGTAAAGCATCCCATGTCCATAATTTAAAGTATCCTGAATTTTTCTACCGATTGTTGGAGCTGGATTTCGATATTTAGTTAAAATATGATTTGAATATCCAAATGTTGTTGGTAAAGAATAAAAGTTAGGACTGGGTCCTAGGATAAAATGTGTATAAATGTTAAGATTTTTTTAAAATTGATAAATTTATTGAATTTGCTGGTTAAAGTACATTAAAACTTTTAAATTAGAAAGAGTCATAAGTATAAAATTTTGTTTCTTTTTTATAAAAAAAAATTTTAGTTTCAACTAACATAATATTCAAATAGAAAAGTCTATATACTCATCATAATGAGATTAAGTACTTGCATTTTATACGTAATTGCTTCGAGTTAAAAGCAACAGAATTTTACAAATAACCAAGGACGAATGTAGAAATTTTCATGGAGAATCAAAATATATTTTAAATATTTGGATCCACTGTTCGCTTAATAAACCCATCGTTAAAAAATAAGTAACTATGATCCTCGGTCATTTAAACACGCTTTTTTGAAGGCTTTGTCATAGGCACAATAAGAAAGACCTTACCTTCCCAAAATATTATGTATGTTGTCATATACATGTACAATGTTTTTAGGGTAGGGAAAAAATACAATTAGCATCCTCAAAAAAGTTATTCTAATAAACGCCTATGGGCTTCACAAAAAAAAGTTATGAATAAAATATTTAATGGTAGTTTTATTTATTGTCTGTATGACTGAGTGACTGTATAAATTTAATAAATAAAACTAAACATATATGCCATCAGTTTATAAAAAAAAAACAGTATTTTTAATCCTAGTTTTCATATTATAATTTAATAAAATACATTTTTTTTCTTTCAATTAAAAAAAATTTATTTTGCAAAATTTTATAATACACAACGATTATGAAAATTAACCAAGCAAAAAGTCAAGGTGGGGGCCCCACGCAGACGCCCATATATAAAATATAAAGTGTCATTTATATATTACTTAGTTACCAAGAAAATCTCAGTGGATCCCTTTAATTTTTATTCTTCGTAAATATTTGGACCTATATTTTATGATGGGTATACTCTCATTCTTAATGAACAACACGCATAATTTTTAGAACAGCACAAAATAATTGTACAGTTTATTTAAAATAGTCTAGAACCCTTTGGTTTGGCAAGTGTCTATTTAAGACGATTATCAGAAAATGTTTAATCAGATAGAATAAGACGATAACATTTTAAATCGCACGTTATATTATTAATATTGAGGTGTTGTTTTATTTTCTGCATTAAGTTAATTTGAATAATAATTTAATATGAATTCAAAACGCTTAAGTGCCGTTGAAAAAAAGCATTTACGAAATAGAGCACTTTTTAAAAAAATGGTCAAATCCAAACAACTAAAATTGGCAAATTCATTAATATTTTAATCAATTTTTTCTTTATGTAATTTGTATTTTTTAACTATAAAAATAATAACATCAACCATGATTTTTGTCATAAAGAAAACTAAAAGTTTAAGTTTAGTTACGTAGTATTACCGTGACAGGTTGTTTAATAAAGTTTACCTCCTTCCATTTCTCTGTATCCAAAATGAGATGAATCACTTAAATAATGAGGATTTTGAAAAATGTATTTTCTACTAGGAATTACTAGTGGATTATTTTTATGAATAATAATCAACGTTGCTAGTAGCTATATAAGATTAAAAATAAACAAATTACATAAAGTAATGTATATATTAATTTTTAATATTTTACAAAAGATGATACGTCACTTTTGCAATTTTTTAGGAAGACAAAAACAATCCTAAAGTTATGAAATTTTTAAAAGCTTTTATGGATTTTTGTATTATTTAGAATATTTACAGATATATCCATGTCTTTAGTTTTATGTTGATGTTTCGAACTTGTTGCAAAGTTCATCTTCATATATTCGTGGATGAACACTGCAACGAATTTGAACTAGAAATTTCAATGGAATCTTATAAAAAATGTCATTTTTTAAGTATAAAAAACAAGTCTTTCCGTTACAATATTAAAAAAAAAAAAGCATCCTCTCTATAAAAATTATCAAAATAATAAGAATAAGAACAATGTAAAAAAATAGGGGGTCGCGGCACAATGGGAACATGTCATAGTTGGGTCCAGTATAGATTTAATCTGACAGTTATTAAAATCACTATCATTAGAAACGCTTCGATGCAAATCTATAGATGATGTTTAATTCTAAGAAATTGGTGGATAATTTCAAAAGCAAAATGAACTCCTATTTTCCTATTTATAACATGATTAGTAGTCTTCAAATAAAGGCTATTTAAATAAAAAAAAAAACATGATTAGTAATTTTTAGATTCAATAATATAATATATATATATAACTATATAATAATCAATTTTTAATTATACGTTATATAATTTTTATAATTAATTGTTTTCAAATTATTATTGATTTTGATTTTTAATATGTTAAAAGTAATTACTTTTAATCTACTTTATTTTGCCCTTCAAAGTGTAAGTTTATAATAAAAAAAAAATTGAATTTATTACCATAACTTTTAGCTCAACAAGCGAGTTTCAAATTGACATAATTAAATAGAAAAAAAATGGTATTATTAAGATTAATATGCACTCAGGAAATTTTATAATTACTATTTACAGTAAATTTATTAGTAAAGCTCGATTTTGTTGCATTTTTATCGAAATAGATCACTTGAATAGAAATAGTAATCATTTCTAATTAACTTTTGGTGTTTAAAATGATTCTATAATTGAAATATGTAGAACTGAATTGATTTTAATGATTTACTTTAACTAAAAAAAACAACGAAAAAAAAGTTGTTAAAAATATCAACTCAATTGACCGAATTATAAATTTTGATTATAATTGTAAAAGTTGATTGTTAAATTCAGGTGAAACTAAAAATCATTTTTCTTTTGAGATTTGTGATTTATATAGCAACATGTTACCAAAAAATTTGGAATTTAAACAGTCTAGAATATTCCAAAAATTTGGAATGTTATAGACTATTAGTAACACACAGAAATAGAGTTAAAATATTAATAAATTACAAAGTAAAAATATTTACTTTTGCAGTTGAATACTTTTATCATATCAAATCTAAATTGACAGTAAATACATTAAAAATATTATAAATTAATAATTTTAATTGTTTGTATGAATAAAACTGTTTAAGGTATTTTTTATTAGATTAAAGGATTTTTTTTTCAATTTTTGAGGGTAATATCTTCAACTAAATACGAATTGTAATCATTTGACATATCGTTGAAAAAAGTAGATTAATTGAGGTTTGGAAAAATAAATCCCAGCCACAAAAAGAAACACATAGTAAAATAATATTAACATGAATAAGAAATTTCTTCTTATGAGGGGAGACTACAGTGATGGGATCCTTGATATTTATTGGAGTTAATGAATCTAAATGAGATAAAAATCAAATGATTTAAACATTTTTCTAACTTAAAAAAAATTCAAATGTCAATTGCCATAAGCGATTTGAACCTCGTACCTTAATTATGAAAGATACACGTGTTACCGATTCGGCAACTGTTCATCGCTTTTGCTTTTTAATAAAATTGGCAATTTAAGCTAATTCAAAAAGCAAAAAAATTTAAATAAGTTTAACTTCTTATGTCTTATAAACTTTATTCTAAATAATAATATAAGCTTTAATTTAAAATTAAATAAAAGTGTCAATATTTCCGAAATATTTTCAAAAATTTCATTGAAGAAGCTTAACTTGTGTGCAAAAATTGTTTTTTTGAATTCCCCCTGCGGGCAGGTTTTCAGATTTTCAAAAAAATGATATAAAATAAAAGAAGAATATCTAAGGTTTCAATATAAAAAAAAACCAGCACAGGGGGGTCGTGCCACAGTGGTGACGTGGTATAGTTGGATCAAGCATAATGATATCTGACAGTGATTAAAAAAACTATCAAAAAAAAAAAACGCTTCAATGCAAATCTTTAGATAGTGTTTAATTTTAAAAAATTGTTGTATTATTCCCAAAAGCTACATGATCTGCTAGTTTCTTATTAAGATAAAGTATGTCGAATGAAAAAGGGATTATTAAAAAATATTATTTCTCATAAAAAAATTGTATTAATCCATACAGTTTTTAAAAAGTTATAGCATTTTAAAGTAAAAAATGTAAAATATAAAATCGAGAATTTTCACACAAAAATAGCATTTGGTAGCCATTTTCACCACGAAGACAAGTCCAGAGATCAAATTTTTTCTTTCATAATAAAGTACATTACATTAGCTTTAATTTAAGATATATATAAAAGTGTCAGACTTTCCGGAACATTTTCAAAAGTTAAGATGAAAAAGTTGTAATTTTAATTCCCCCCCTGGGGGCAGGTTAAATGTTAGATTTACAAAAAATATATACCAAATGATAGGTAAAGACATCAAGCATCTATAAAAAAAAAATTATATTGATATGTTCATTTTTGAAAAAGTTACGGCAGTTTTTACTAAAAAAAATTGAAAAAATTTCGAAAATTAGCGATTTTTAAATTTGTAATTTTTTTGGAGGTTTCCCCCATTTACGGGGAACGAGGGAAATTTTTTTTATTTTTGAGGGTAATGTCTTCGACTAGATACGATTTGTGATCTTTTGTTGTATCGTTGAAAGAAATCCGTTCGGTGAGAGCTGAGAAAAAGTGGTAACAGACACACAAAAAAAAAAAACGGTAGCACAGTGGGGTCGAGGCACAGTATAGACGTGGCATAGATGAGATAAGTATAGATGATATCTGACAGTGATTAAAATCACTATCATAAGAAACGCTTCGATNTTATTTTAATTTGTTCATTTTTCAAAAAGTTATGGCAGTTTTAAACATTAAAATATTTCATGTTAAACAATAATTTTTACATAAAAATTAATTTTTCGTTTAATTCGACGGGCATTTGTACACAGAAGAAAAGGTGTCGGGACAAATTTTTTTTTTAACTTGTGCATAAAATTATCTTAATTTGACATATATTTGAAGTCGGAGTATTCCGGAATATTTTTAAAAGATAAGGTCTACTTTTTATTCGTATTTTTAAACATTTAAACCCTCCCTGTATAAAGGGTAATGGTCCGATTTACAAAAAACGTATGAAAGATATATAATATATTAATATATTTATATAATATATTAATATAATATATTTAGAAATAAAAATTTATATTGATCCATACACTTATCAAAAAGTTATAATAATTTAAAGTTGAAAAAATAAAATATGAAATCGTAAATTTTAATACCAAAATTGCATGTTTTTTAACTACGCCTACCATTTTCAAATAGAAGATAAGTCGTCGGAACAAATGTTTTTTTTAACTTATAGTACATAAAATTAGACTTATTTTAACATATATTTGAAGCTCGGAATATTTCCGGAACATTTTCAAAACTTAAGTTGAAAACCTTAATTTTTTGTGCACAAGTTGCTAATTTGAAGCCCCCCTGTGGGCAGGTAAATAGATTGTCAAAAAATTTATATCAAATGAAAGGCAAATATCTAAGGTTTCAATATAAAAAAATTAGGTTGATTTATTAATTTTTGAAAAAGTTATGCTAATTTTAAGAAAAAAAAGTGAATAAAATGACGAAATTTAACGATTTTAAAAATTAAAAATTTTTTGGAGATATCCCCCATTTACGGGGAACGAGGGATTTTTTTTCAATGTTTAAGAATAATGTCTTCAACTAGATAAGATTTGTGATCTTTTGACATATTGTTCATTAAAATCGGTCCAGTGAGAGCTGAAAAAAAGTGGCAACAGACACAAAAAAATAACACATCATAGAAAAATTAATACATTCTTAGCTTCGCATTGAAGCTAAAAAAATTATATCATGGTACAATTAATACCTTTTCAGTTTCGCATCGAAGCAAAATAAGGGGCGAATCGAATTCAGATTGTCTCAAACATTGAACTCAACTCAAATTCTTTTTTATGGACTTTATCAAATTATTTTTAATTAAATTATAGATACAAGTATTGAATATGATTTAACTTGTTTGGCATAAGTTGTAATATTAATATTCATTAATACAATTTGGGTAGAGTGAGCATAGCTTTTCAAAAAAGTTGAAAATTATTTGTTAATTTATAAAGAAAATTTCTTTATTTAATATATTCAAGAAGGGAAAAAAATAAGTTTGATATTTCAAATATTTTATTCAAATTGTGCTTGAATTAATATTGAACCACTAAAAAATATTTAATTATTGGCATAATTACATTTTCAGTTTTAAAAATTCCATTGAATGTTATAGAAAAACAATGTTTTTCTCTGAAAATCAGTATATATTACAATATATTTATTGTACTTACAGTAGCCTTACAATAATATGGAAAGTTTTATAAAGATAAATTCTTTAGAAATTATGAAAATCCTAAATTTACCGGAAAGTTAATTAACAACCTAACTGGTTTTAACAACGTAAATATGAATGGTAATAGAATAAATCTTGTTAAAAACATTAATCAGTCGAATTAGTTGAGGCAAATATTTTTAATGATTTTATTTAAATAATTTTTATTTATGTATAAAAAAGGTATTTTTCCAAATATATTTAAAATAACAATACCTAACCCAATCCGATACAAATGGTCTTAATATATATTATTCTGAGCAGTGAAATACTTATAAATTATGGCGTGTTTCGAGGTAGTGTTTAAGGAACAATTTTATCTATTTGATACATTAACTATATTTGTGATCATAAAGTTGGTGCTTTTTCAACTAATAACAAACTTAAAACTTTTAAGGATATATTTATTCAAACATGTGATAATATTTATTTTAATACTTGTAGCTGTCAAAAAATAACTAGGGTAACAAGAGTAAATTATTTAGGTTTAATAATTGATTGAAATTTAAGATTGAACTTACACATAGAGAATTCAGTAATGCGTTTGAGATCACTTGTTTTCAAATTCTACAAATAAAATAAAATTCTCTTTGTTGATATCATGCCTACTGTATATAAAGCTTTATATAAGTCTATTATTTAGTATGGACTAATAGTCTGGGAATGTGCAGAAAATGCAATAAAACCTTTAATTAAACAACATATTTTAGGTAGTTCGTATTTGTTTAAATAAAAAAATTTAAATTGTTAACATTTTTATTTATAAAACTTTAAGTGTTACCAGATGGAGTTATATCCAAGTTATTTGCTATTTTATTTGTTATCAAGCAAATTATAATTAAGCAAAACAATTTTATGAATTTTATTTTTTCATTTTCACGAATACCGTTAAGTTACTATTGTTAATAAAATATAAAAATTTTTAAATAATTAAAAAAAAGAAAATATTATAAGTTCTTGACGAACCCTATTATTTATCATTATACTGTACATATTTGATAATACATTTAATTCAAAAAAAGTGGACACTAACACAATAAAATTTAAAATAAACTTATGTGAATTCAGAATAAAAACTTATACCTATATTAGATTTTATTAAATTGTATAGGTTGACAGTGATAAATATAATAACTATTAAATTTTTATTTGTAATTTGAGCAATTGAAGCGTATAATTGAAAAAAGAAAATTAGATGATTTTTAAATAAAAATTCACTTTTTAAATTTTGTTTAATTTTTTTGAAGACTACTAAGTAACATGAACTTTATTAATCATTTAATTTGTTTTTAAAATGTTATAAAATAGATTATATTTGAATAATAATTCAATACATTTAATAGGTATAGAAACGCATAGTTTTCAAATAACATTGAATGTTTGAAAATAAAAAAAAAATAGCAAGTCAATTCAGTCGTACAATATCTTGTGTAACATTATAAATACAAATTAAAATTTTAAAGATATACTCTTTTAAGTGTAAGACCTTGTTTTGTTTACTATAAATGAAAGTCATTAGGGTAAATGACAAATTAAGTAATACTTAATAATTTAATCCATCAATATTAAAAAATATACATTTAGGATTAAACAAATATTTTATTAAGCCATCTAATTTCCAGGATTAATTTTTATTTAAAAAGACTTAGGTAGAAGATAAGAAATAAAACAGACATTTTAAGTACATTAAATTACATTTTTTTAGTAAATTTATTACAAAAATTATTCATGTAATTAAAAAAGGTTATCTAAACATATATTTATAATTTTTATATAATATATAGATATTAATTGCAGAATCTAGAGCTGCCTGAAGAAAAATTGACCACAGTTCGCCTAATCATATTTATATAATATATATATTACACATAAGGCGCGGCTTGATCATTGATCATTTACCATTACTTCAATAAAGCTTAAAATGATTTTGTTCAGTGCAGACAACATTTCGTCCATATTTATTAGGTCTTTAACTTTAGTTAATAATATATATTTTTGTGTAATTGACAGTTAATTATTTCATGATTCACCATTGCCACTGTCAGTTGCATCATCTTGATAATCATCTTCAGAATTTGCATCTGATTCAACATCTAAATCATAGTCTTCTACATAAAAATCACTATCCATTGCAGCTGCTGAAGTTGAAGAACGAGCAGTTGAACTAACTTTGCAATAATCTTCCAATGTTAGTGGAACTACAACACCATCACGTTCAGCTTCTAATCTTCCACTCACTACTTGTTTTCTAAATTGAAAATAATTGAAAGCATTTAAAGTTTTTTAAATTTTATTAAAATCTTACTTTATAATATTTTCATATTCTTTATCTTTTCCTTTAGAATCTTTCCATCGCCTATACATTATTGAAGCATCAACATTAGCTGGACTAAATGTATTAGGTTCGTTTAAAAGAGAAATCACAGAGAGCAATACTGTCCTGCAAAATGTAAAAATTATAGTTAATTGACTAATTAAAGGTGACTTTTATAGGTTTCAACCCAAATTTCTCAGCTTTGCGAAGCTGAGAAGTGTTTTTTTTACACTATTTATTATACCTATTATATAATTATTATTTTATAATTTAATTAGATATACAAAAAGTAAATAATAATAAAATTTCTATTCATTAGTATAAACTTAGAGGTGACATTAAATTATTTACTAATTATTATATTTTTTTGACATGTGTCAGTTAAAAAAATTATCTAAAGATAATAGAAGGTAATACAGTGGAACCCCGGTAATCCGGCGCCCCTTGTAATCTGACTTGTCTTTTATTATTGAGTATTTTTTTTACAATCTTCGCTAATGTAGATAATGCATGATTGAATCATCACTATTGTGCTCAAAGTATAGATTCTTTGTTTACTGTTTATTCATTATGTATTACGTATACGTACCTAGTAAATTATGTCGTCACAAGCTCAGAAGCAAAAGCACAAAACACTGACAATTAAAGAAAAATGTTATATTTTAGACTGTTTAAATCGCAATAAATCTTTTAGTAGTTTAACAAGTGAATACAGCGTAGGCCGATCTACAATTTATGATATTAAAAAAAATCATGAGAAGATTAAAAACTTCATATCAGCTACTGACTGTGGGCCAGACAAGAGACAGACGTTCAAGAAAGCTGAATATCCAAAAGTGGAAGAAACTTTGTACATGTGGTTTCTTCAGGAAAGAAATAGGCATGCACCTATTTTCGGGATCCATGTTGGCCATGAAAGCTAAATTTTTTTATAAGGAAATTATAAAAAAGATGATTTTTTGGCTAGCAAGAGATGGTTAGAACATTTCAAAAGTCGTTATGGCATATGTTTAATAACTATAACAGGAGAGAAACTTTCTAATGATGCTACCTGCATAGAGCCATTTAAATTAATTTTTTTGCAAAAGATGAAAGATTTAAATCTTAACCCATCACAAGTGTACAATGCAGACGAATCAGGACTTTTTTGGCACGTGATATCAAACAAAACTTTTGTTTCCTATAATGAAAAATCTGTACCTGAGCGAAAAGTAAGTAAAGAGCGTGTAACCATATTACCATGGGTACACACGCGCTAAAAATGGTGGTCGTTGGAAAATCGAATAAACCATGAGCATTAAAAAACATTGATTTGCCTGTATATTATTATGGTCATAAAAATGCGTGGGTGACAAAAGACCTATTCAAGAAGTGGTTTGATGAATGCTTTGTACCAGGTTAAAAAATGGTTGAAAATTTTCCTCAAAAAGCGTTATTGCTTATTGATAACGCTCCCAGTCATCCGTATGAAGAAGACCTGACAACTAAGGATAAATGCATCACTGCGATGTTACTTTCACCAAATTGCACTGCACTGATTCAACCAATGGATCAGCATATCATTCAGTTTGTCAAGCAAGATTATAAGAAAAATCTACTTCTGAGAGCTGTATCAAAAGATCAGCCGATAGAAAAAACTTTAAAAGAATTCAATATGAAAGACTTGGTTTTTGCTCTTTGTCAATCGTGGAATGCATTACCTTCGTCAACTATTACATCGACTTGGAAAGTTATGACCGGATATAGTCATCAGTCCTAGCAACAATCCACAAATCAGTATAACTTCGGAAGTAATAGAGAAAGTTACTGCTGAAACACAAATAAGATCGCAAGATTTGAAAATCTGGTACCATGGAATGGATAAGGAGGATAATATTTTTTATGAAATGTCTAACGATGAGATTATAAAAGAGATATCTAGTAATACAACCATAAATCAGGAAGATAACGACGTAATTGCAACTACTCCACAAGTGATAGCACAAGATGCAGCTAACGCCTTTGAACTGGGTTTGCAATGGGCTGAGGAGAATGGTGCATCCTACAACAAACTTTTACTTTTAAGAAGACTGAGGGACAGAGCATTGGTCTTGCGTTTCAATAATGTTAAGCAAAAAAAAATTGATAAATATTTTCATGCTTTATAAATTCATATCATGATTTTTATTCATAATTTTTGACTATTTTAGTATGTACATTTGTTTAAAAACAATTACATTGTAATTGTATTCCTTAATGTAAAGTTATTGTTTTTTGTAAGTTCTCTAGCATTAATGACGTTAATTTTATAATAAAACATAAGCTTTCTATTGTGTTGTTTAATTTACAGTTGTTTAAGTTGACATACATAATGAAGCATGATTTGTACTTCACACCAGGGCCTGTCAAGACCAAATCTTATCTTTGGATTTGTGAATTTTCGGATTATAAGGTACCCTTTTGTTAAAAGTTCCAGACTATAGGAGGTCTTAGGGAATACTCTATAATCCGACAAATTCAATAGTTCGACACTGACCTGCAAAACGTTTGTCGGATTACCGGGGTCCACTGTAATCTATTTGTACATACTAGGTTTTTAAATAAATTTAAAGGTGGAAATAAGGAATTAAATTCACATTAATTGTATATGTACATTATTATATATATTTTATTTTGTATAAAAGTTTGATATTAAAAAACAAAGTGTACTTATATCATCTTATGATTTAATAATATCATTTTATTCCAAAGTAAAATAATAATAATAAATATAATAAAAACTAAAAATGTATATTAATGAGTGTTGTTCTCAAACTATATTTGTAAAAACTTGCAAATACTTTACATATTTATGTGTAATGAATAAAATAGTTAGAAAATGAAGTAAGTATTAAAAAAATAACATATTTTCAAAAAAGTACAAAATTAATTATTTATAATTCAAAAAATTAATTTTACCTGACACTTTGGGTTGGGTTCCACCTTTCACAAGGTAATTCACCAGATTGAGGGTCATCTATTGGTGGATGAAGGATTGAAATACACAAATCACCATTCTTAAATTAAATAAAAACTGATTAAATATATTACAAGATATATACAAAATAAGCACATTTTAAATATAGGGGTGATTCTTTTAATACTTATTCACTCGATTTCTCTTAAAGCAATAATTTGTTGGGCTTTTGTTAATTAAATATTATGTAACTAATATGAATACATATTATGTATTTCCAATTATGTGTTATAAAATATTTTTAATGTTTATACCTTATAGGAGGGTTGGCCTTAATTTTTTAAATGGCAATATAATATTAAAATATCTTAAAAATAATTTCATACTAATTTGAGAAAGATTATTTAAAAATGATGTTACTTAACTTAAATATAATTATAGATTATAATATTTTTTAAGAAATAAAATGAATTTACTTATTTAGGAAATAAATCTTGAATGTTATAAGGTTTAGATCTACATATATGTCTATTAACTAAACTTCTAATTTTTATAGAACAGTAATATTTATAATATTTCTATGTATACTTTTAAGCTTATAAGACTTTAAGTAAAAATAGTAACAATTCTTACAAAGAATAATTTTAATTAGAATAAACTCATAATTATAACCAAGTAAATAAATGTAAATCCTTGACTTACAATAACTTGTCATATTCAAATGGGTCTCTACTAAGCAAACCTCAGTAAAAAAACAAATATTTATTCAGACTCAATTATCTCACACTTAAAAATCACAGATTACCTTGATTTACAGTACAAGATTAAACTGGAATTTTATGCAATAAACTAACCACAAATAGATATAATAAACATGTTTATTAAACAACATAACCATATTCATTGGTTTAGTCATATAAGGACATAAACTTGACAATAATCCAGAGTTGTATGACTTTCTTAATAAATTGACCTTGACACAAAGAATCAAAATATTACCTAGTTGATAAATATTGAAGTAATTCTTTATTACCATTTTGAACTCATATGACTGATAAAAAAAATTATTATTTACTATTAACTTAACATTTTATTCTTATTAAATATTGTTAAATTAAATTTAGTATTTGATTTATAAGTGAATAAATACTTTTTAGGTTCTTCCATTTCCCTTATAAAGGTACCAACATTATTTTTTTAATGACAAAATACATATTTTACTAGTTCATTTAATAGATAATAAAGGGATAGTATGGCTGAGTCGGTAATGTGGCAGTGATTGATGCACACTGCCTCAAGTTTGAAACGGGTCGGTCACGAGCGACTTCATTAGCCGAACAAGAGAAAATTTCAGTAATTGGAATCACCATCCCTCTCTCTGGCAAATGGACTAAACACCCATGTCCAAGAGTTGTTAATGATTAAGAAAACCTTCCCTTCCTTTGGGGAGATCAATAATGAGTCTAAAAAGCTAAAAAAAAAAAAAAATAGATATAATGATCCTATCAAATTACTGGTATTCAAATAAAAATGTTTGACCTAGTAGTCAGTAGTTATGAATATTTTTATACCTGGGTGGAATAGTGTGGCAAAGGAATACATAATGATAAAAATTACATGACCAGCACTATTGCATCCATATACATTACAAAATATTAATAGCTTCTGAAATACTGGTTCAAAAGTTAATATCGACCAGTAATTTTCTTATATACATCATTTTCTAATATTTAATCTATTAAATTATTTATGTTACCATTAAAAAAAATAAAGTTGGTATCCTTATAAGGGTCAGACTTAAAAATATTTAACTATTTATAAATAAAAAATAAATAATACCAACTAAAATTTAAAAAAAATGTTGGTTGGGTTTATTTTTAAAATATTTTAATTTTAATTTAAATATTTTAATTATTTTAAAAAAATTATTTTTATTTTAGGGAAAATTTAGCAGTCAATAATTTTTCATATATTATGTTATTTCCTATATGATTCCTATATGATATTTATGTAAAGGTACAAGCAATGCTTTGAGATAGAGATTAGAACTAATAAAAATAAAAATACTGTGATAAAGAAAATTAGATGACATATCAAAACATTCTATTTTTATTTTAATTCTATACAAATTATAATAGAAACTATTTATAAAAAAAATGACTTACTTCATAAACATTAGGATGCCATACTTTTGTTAAAAATCTAATGCTTGGTGGTGAATATGGATAATCAGCTGGAAACTTCATATGTGCCTATAAAATTGATAGTAACCAATTAAAAGTTTAGTTTTAGTTAAAAACACTCTGTGGATATTTTCTAAATGCTAATAGGTCAATTTTAACAATTTTTCAGGAAAGCAAAAAGAAATTTAAAATTTCAATGGTATCAATGGTAAACTGACTCATAAACTGCAGAGCTCTTTTTTGCACTTAAAAATGAAATGCAAAAAAAAAAAAAAGCCTTACCAACAAAATAGATAACTTTTTTTTGGTACATAACAGATATTACCCTTTGTCATACATATAATTACATATAAGAATACAATTTAAAAACTGTATTCTAGTGACTCAGCAGTTTTTTGATAAAAACCACATAATTTATTTAGTATTAAATTTAATATATTGAAATATATTAATTGAAAATATTTTTTTTATGGAAAAAAAATTTTGAAATTAAAAATAAATTGAATATATTTTGAAAATACAATTTGTTTTTAAGATTGAAGCTCATCTTTTAATTTTTTGATAATCTATGTTTAAATTTAGATAAAGTGAAACTCATACTTATTTAGGGAGAATTTTTTTATTATTTCAAGATCAAAAATATGACGATATGAAAGTATTAAAAACATTATTTAATAAATCCAACAATTTTGATTGTAAAACAATTTTTTTTAACAAACAGATAGTTGGTAATTTGAAACAATTATGTAAAAGAAAGTTATTAAATTAGTTTTTTAATTACATTATAGTTGTTGAAACAATATTTTTGTTATATTCAAGAACAATATGAAATATTGTTCCAAAATCTACAACTTGATAAAAAATGAATTAGAATTCATAATTCATTTTTATTTGCTTTAAAAGATATCTCAATAAGAATTACAATAATCAAAACTGATAGTTATATTAAATAAAATTTAATTTTTAAAGAAATAATGTTTTTAATCCCTGAAAATATGTAAAATAAAATATAACTTAAATAGTTTTGAAAATCTACATTTATTTAGATATAATGCTTTTAAAATTGGTAGTAAGTCTTTAACTTTCATGAATTTACTATTTGTAAAAATATAACATACTTAATGATTATTAGTAGTATGACATTAAATAATAAATAAATGTTGAACATAACTTTATATATCCAACATTTAACATATGGTTTTAAAAACTATTTTGTATAGGTATTCATTGTTTGATTAATTGAATTATGTCGCCTCCAAATACCTTATAGCAGGGACAACTGCTATAGAAGAATTTCACAAGCACACAATTATTCACAACAGTTTCAGCGATACTCTAAACCTTATATGCTTCAGAGGTACGATACTCTACCCCAAATTCCATGTGTCAATTTAATATTTTTACTGAAAATAGTACTTTAGAAGGGTCGAGTAAGAAAGTATATGTATTATAAATTTTTATTTCAACTTAAAATACTTTTCCAAGCCACTCCAAAATTATTTTAAATATTTATATATGTGCTTGTATATTAATAATAAATTCTGCGACATAGAACTTACAATGAAAGCATTATCAATAAAAAATACCTTAAAATATCCTCCTTGGTAGAGGGTTTCTGGTGGTCCAAATATTGCTACCTCCCATTCTCTTAAATTATCATCAATTAACTTGACTCTAAATCCCTCAACCGGTTCTTCCTGTAAACTTTTGTACTCGTGTGCAAGGGCTCTGTGGGCACTTGATGATAAATTCTGATTATTAGCCATAAATGTTCGTAAAATAGACTATGAATATAAATAACAACCACGTTTATGTAAATCGAAATTACAAAATATACATTATGAAAGAGCTACTCCAAAAATGAACTGCGCATTTTAATAGACACAAAACTTTTCAATACAAAGATACTAAATATTTTGTAATAATTATACGGTGTAATTTTTTAAACTAATAGTGATGCGATTGTTAAAAAACGGATATTTCTCTTGTATATTAGTAAAACTTATACGATTAAATTTAACATTAGATAACTAACATAGATTCAAAATATTATTTTAATTCACAGTTAAGCAATAAAACAAAAGTAAAATAGATATTATGAAAAAAAATTGTACAATTGCTTTTAATAAAAGTTATTCTGTAAAATCAAATTGGAGATTCATAATCCGTATGGTAAGAAATTACGCATAGCATGAAAATCGTACATATACTTTTTTGTATGTGTAAAAATTAATAATAAGTGGGTAAAAGGCAAAATAATACAACGTGATGATTGATGAGAGGGGCAAACAATAGCGCAAGGTTGCCAGCCAACATAAAAACAGCTGTTGGTCTATGTGAAATCTCTGGTATCTATGGTATAAGTGGTTGTAAATATTACCAAAAACTAGACATTAATGACCTTTAATGGCGGGAAATACATTATAAAGTTATATTAGTTGCCCATACAAAATTTATTAGGAGTAACGAAATTATAAAAAAAATATTTATATGTATATTTATGTTACAGCAGTACCGGCTTGAAGTTTGATCAACGTGTATGATGCATAGAGTGTCAACATTTAAGGAAAATGCGATATGATACAATTTTTCAAGATTAGAACGCGTATTTTTTTGTCTTATCAAATAAAAAAAAAATGCTTATACATTTTTTATGGGGCGTTAAAATAATGACCGTAAACGTGGGTAGAATACTTTCCTGAATGAACATCTTGGGAATACTTTTTTATAACCTCTACCTAATCTAAAAAATTATTAATAAATCTAAATGATGCAATTTATATAATCTTAAATAATCGAGGATTTTGTGGGAAGTACATTTATTCTAAATACCAATATTTTATTGCAAAATAATTTTTTTAAGTAAGTATTCGGTGTCTTTGTAATTTTTAATATATTAAGGAATACTTTACAAAAAATAAATACATTTTATAATGCAAAATGTCAATATTTAAAATTTTCGCGCATCACCATTGATGTTTTTGGTCTGAGTAATATATTTTATTTAATAAATAAAATAAAAAAATAATATTTAGAGTTAATGTAATGATTCAAAAAATTATTTGAAGAGGTATTCAAATAAGTATTCTAACTAAGCATGGTACAAGTTCCTAAAAGGTTGACACTGTGTTACAATCTTTCTTGTTGTATAAAAATCTCAATTCAAATTAATTGTATTCAGGATATTTAAATACCAGCTATATGTATTTTAAGAATCTAAATCATTATTAAATTAAAGAAAAAAACAGGGCTTCAGAAATATATTACAGAATAATCAACACACAATGCTATTCAATATTACATCATTCGCATTGAAATTTAAAACTAAAATAAAATATTTTTCCATTGTAACGAAGCTACGTTAATTAGAGAGATCATTAAATGAACGCTAACACCGTCATATAACCCTTGTTTTAGTGGCTGTACAGCCAAACAAAGCGATACTTTTTATGTGCCATTTTAGCAAACAATGCATGGTAAGAATTATCCATTAATAAGACGCATGCTATTTGTAAATAATTATAATGTTGATATTTGTATTTATAATTTTATTACTTCTTTTAATGCGTATCTTAATAACTTAATTACTTTAGTTTAATTGTAATGTATACATAACTCTCATAATTTATAGTACCTTAATTTTTTTATATATATTATTTTATTAATATATTTTTAGTGGGCATTTTGTCCGTTTGAATTCACAATAAATAAATAAATATTGAAGTCCAATTTTTAAAATAGAGGTCCTATATCATAAGTAGCATTATAAGATACTTAGCACAAGTGTTATATTTTATCCTGTGTTTTAATAAAAAAATAAAAACTTCCAAGCTTAAGTAAATTGATAATTCTATATTACGGAAGTTGGTAACCGTAGCTATAAATTTATAGAAGTTGTGTTTAGTAAAAATACTAAAAATGAGAAAACAATTAAAAATGTAAACAATTATGACCTTGGGTTTTACCAAATCGGTTTTCGTGTCTACTTGTAAAACATGCAATCTACAATTTTATATTTATTAAAAATAAAAAAATTATTAAATTATAAATCTTATCATATTTTGATTTGCGTGTGACAGGAGACAATATATTCAGCAGATGATTCATTTAAAATAAATTTTAAGATGATTTGTGAGCCGTTTTTTGACGTTACTCAGTAAGTATTAAAAAGAAATAAGATAAATTTTGTTATAAATACATTAAATTGTTTTTCATTAAATATTTTATGTATTTTCATTTGAATAAATTAGTGATATTTTGCATAAAATTTTTTTTATTTTTACAAAGGGTTTGTTTGTTTTGTTTTTTTTTTAATTTTCAAAGAGTTTTACTAAAAATTTTGTAAAATTTACGATTTTTACTTCAAACTATATAGTAGTACAAGTTTTGAATTATTAAAAGAGGAAAAATATCTGTATTAGAGTACATATTCGTTGTAGGACAACAATATTTATTTTATAAATATCCATATATACTCTAAATTACTTAACAACTATAGGTTTTTTGTATTTATCTTATGAAAGTATGTGTATGTACATTTAATACATGTTTAAAACTATACAAGATTATTTACTAGAAATATTGCAAAAATAAATAAAATATTATCTTTTAATTTGCCCTTTATGGATAAAAGTTAATTTAACGGGCTGTAATTTTATATTTAGTTCAGCAATAAGCGTTTAAAAATAATCACGAATAAACGATTTAAAAAACAATAAAAAATAGTTGTTTTGGTCGGCAAAATAAAGGTTTCAGAACGAAGTGCCTTGTGTACATAAGCATAATAATAATAATACAAATTTATGTTTGATAAGTGAATTCCTATCAATTACTTTTTATTTGAAAAAATGACCGTTTTGCTTTGCAATGAAAAGTGTTAACTTTTACAATGAATTTTTGTCCATTTTAATGACTCTGTAAATTATGTAAATATATTATTTTTGATATTCATTGACCAAATTTTTAATCTTGTTGTTGACTATCTAAAGAAAATTGTAGTGTATAATTTATTTTTTCATTAGACTTTAATTACAGATTTAACACTAGTGGCGTATATAACAGAAACGCATTGTGCCTCGTGTCCTATAAATTTAAGTTCTCTTCTATTCTACCAATATGAGCAATGTACTGGATTTCCTATTTTCTTCAACTAATATTAATGTACTGACTTAAGAGGATATAAGGCGCAATTTTTTTTTCAACACTTCAAATTTAGAAATAAAATATCTCCCTCCCTTCAAAAGTGCACAATTTATATAGTTAATATGATACGGCAATGCAATTCTCAAGCTAGCAAATGAATATTATAAAATTATTTATTTTATTTACTCTATATGACCTAACTTTGTTCCAAATTTTATATTTTTACCTATAGGGAAAGTGTCTCATAATTTTAAGTCAGTTAGTTAGTAATAAAAATGAATATTTTAAAATTCTCCTATGTTGAAATAACTTAACATTAAGGGCTAATTTTTTTTAGTGTTATAACCTACTAGAGTATAATCTATGTTTTAAATCTCAAAAGCCTACCTCGAGAAGAAACAGAGATACTAAGGTTAGAAAAACCGGGCAAGTTCTTTCGTGTTTTTAACACTAGTACTTCTAGAAATTGGTCTGGCCCACTGCCGTGCGTTTAGATCTAGTGGGACGATAATATTATTGTTTTCGTTGGCTTAACTTTAAATAATGGAACAGGCTATACTAATTTATAGTACGTATTACTTGAATTATTACTTCTTTTATTTTCTTATAAATTGACTTTAATTGGCAACAAGCTTAAAGTAACGTGGTATATTTTAAATTTGACATAGATCGAATGATTAAGTTCAAAATAAATTATGATAGATTCGTATTGATCAATATTTGCGACAATCGGTATTAATATTTTTGCATGATTAATAATATTCTAAATAAGGACAACGACAATGTGGAAACGTTAATCACATTTATTTTTATAAATGTTTGTATTGTGCACTGTATATTACTAATAATATTTTACATTCTCCTCCGATTACCATTTTCGGTGTGTCTCAATAACTGTGTGTATATGCACAGCGGATAACTTGGCTGCCCACAACCGCCGTCCTACGGTACATGGAAGACTGCATCGTTGACTTTATGAAGGTTTGAGTGGGAGTGCCTTACATGGTTCGGAGACTCAACGAGATAAATAGTAATGTTTGACCGGTTCTTTTTACACAGGCAAACTATTTTAAAAACGGCAATACTTTTATATTTATTTGCAAATACTTGGGCTATAGTCAATAAAAAATAAACTCTGTTATTTTTTTTTATCAATATAAAATAAATAAGTTTTACTTTTATCAAAAAAAAAAAAAACACAAAATTTATTTAAATTCAATTAATTAGTCATTAAACTATATAGGTACAACTAGGAATAAACACTCGTATTTATAAACCAACAAAAAATCGTTATACATTTTTTTAGAAAACCTAGAAAAACAGATACTAGTCAACGTTACAGTAATTTCGTGATGTAACAATAGAGTTACATATGCTATTAGTAGAAGAGCGAAATCTTAACACGGTATACGCTTAAATATTTGAAAGTACATGACATTTTAATAAATACGCGATTATACGCAGTATATCCTTCAAAACAATTTTAATGTTAATATATATCAATATTTTTATACTGATAATTATTACTTTTAATTATTACTGTTAATTTCTAAAAAGCTTGAGTTTATTATTGGGTTTAATAAGGCTCATTAAGCTTAGAAAGCATAGAAAAGTTTAGTTTATTAAATATTTTATTTTATTTTCACTTTATGAAAAATGTTCATTAAAAACAAAGTCGAGCGGTGAGATATGGAAACGCAATGCAAATCTAAAACTTGTAATCACGGTTCAGCGGGTTTGTATTTATTACAATATAATAAATATAAACTCGTCATGTTACATTTAATATAATACATGTTATGTATTATTTTTAATATTTCACTAAAAGATTTCAGATTAAACAAACAAGTTATTGTGATATTAGTTAAGCGATATTGAAAATTCAAAAAATAAAACAATAGAATTATTCATTTTTATAAACACATCTTAATTGATCAATAACGTAGAGGAGATTTACTTAATATGAAATATTAATTTTTTTTAATTATTTACTGGAAAATAGTTAGTCAATACTTAGAATTTGAATAATATATTTGAGTCATGAACATATTTATATTAAATCTTCAGTAGATTGATAAATTTAATCTATTTACTTTGAATAAACTTTTTGATAATGTGACTATTTTGTTATTTATTTAGTTTTACGGGATCTGATTTTATTTTCAATAAAGTAATTATAAATATTAAAAATCAAATAATAAATTATAAAACAATATTTATTATTTTATACTTAAACATTATTTTTTAAGTGTAATATTCTTGACTAAATTAATTTTTTTATAAAATTTTGTTATATTAAAAATATTAAGTTTAATATTCTATAAATAATATGTGCAATCAAAAGGGTGCTAATATGACAGAGGTGTCATTTAAGGGGGTGGCATTTTAAGCAGTTTATAATTTTTAGCGAAAACTGAGGCCGATTACTGCATACTCTAGTTGACTGAGCCATACATTGAGCTAGCCTATTCTTCGTTAAAAAAAATTTCTAAAAATATAAGTGATGTAGTGAAACAGAAAAATACACTTAATTATTCATATTTAATTATTTAAAATACAAAAGAAACCCGATTTTAATAGCCTTTCTCTTTCTCTCTCTGTTGTCATAATCAGATATTATAGATTTTTACTTCGCAAAACATTGCATCTTAGATAGTTCAACTGTCAAAATAAAAGAAACAGTTCTTTGATTATATTATTAATAATGTTTAAATCTTAGTAAGTAACATTATATTCTTAAATTTAAACAATATTTATATTAAGTATATCAACGTTATCGTTGTCTGAAATTTATTTTTAAGTATTTTAATTTGTAACAATACATTTTTGAATAAATATATTGTAAAAAATAGGATATTAGAAGAATGTGGGCAGGCTTCTCCTTACAAGACTACAAAGATGACCTCCTTTTAGCACCCCCAGAAATTTTGGTCTAGTTGTTCCAATAACTAAAATTGATATTAAAATAAAATATAATAATTAAAATTATTTTTAACTAATTAAAAATAAGTAATAATAATAATAGTAGGCAAATCTTCTTCTTTAAATTTTGATCAAGTAAAATAAGTGGTAAACGTACATAATTATAAATAGGATATTATAAGTTATGTATTCATTGAGTTTTTGATTCATAAATATCTTTAATTCTATCCAGAACATCAATTTATTGTATTGCACTAATATGTGATATTAGTCTGAATCTCTCTTTCTATTGTTGTGTAATAAGTATACTGAATCAAATAATAAAACTAGTCCGTTATGGGTTCAATTAATTTCTTTATTTGGTTTAACCTTGTAAATGTATACAGAAATAAGTAACGAATATTTTCAAAAAACTATACAGCATATGCATTTTGTTGTGAATACTAAAATGAGTAATCGATAGCTACATGCAATATACAAGGCGATTATCTTATCATGAACAACTTAATCAAACAATAAAAAATAATATTAATAATTTGTTTCTTTTAATATCAGTGATAACAATACGGAGAAAAAAATTTACTTTTTTTTACTAAATATTACAATTAAAACAAATATTACACTATTTTATTAAATAAAATTTTCATTTTGGCTATGGTTAAAATAACAGACTAAAAGTAACAGATTACAGTTTGTCAAAATCCCTCAAATTTTACTATTATGTTTTAAATAAGTTTAAATTAAATCTTATTAATTTTTATGTTGAAATTCATGCATTTATATCAATATAATATTAAACAGTCTATTATAAAATAGTTACAATCTAAAGTTTTGAAACTTGATTTTTAAGAATTAATTAATGACTTTGATAAAATTGATTTATATAAATATAACTATCCACTAAAAATAAATAGCTAATTTTGCAAGTAAAGTTCGACTTTAAGAACAAGATTTATTTTATTTATGTAATTGTTTTAATATGTTGTAATGTTTTTATAATAATGAAATATTAATAGAAATATAACTAGGGTTTATAATGTAATACTAATCATAAAAAATATAAAAGTCTTTCAAAGTATTATTTTTAAACCATTGTTAGAGAGTAATTTGCAAAGGAACAAAATGATGAGTAAGTATTGAAATTGTCATATAGTGTAGGATGAAACTGGTTTAAGAGTGTCAAACCAATATTGCGGAGGTTTATGAAGGCGTTCCGGAGGGAGTCCACCTCTTCAATCTGTAAAATGAATGTTAGTATCTTATTTTGAGCTAACAGTAGTGAAATAACATTACGCTCATTCGTTTTATTGTTAAGGCTGTGTTTGGTTTTTGAGTGATAAAAACGCGTACCGGTTACATTTATTATAGTTAAAAAGTGAAAATAATTATACAAATAATAAATTTTAATAAAAAACAAAGTATAAAAAATTTATTTTGTGATATATTAAATTATAAAATGTTTAAATCAACAAAAAAAACTAAGGATCCAACAAAAAGTAGTAATACAAAAAATTTAAAGGTAAGTGAAAATAATATTATGACAGAAAGAGATAGCGTAGAACAAAAACAACTGTTTAGCTCTAAAGTTGCAAATGAACAGCCTACCAACTTAAGTGGAAAAGGTCGTAGTTCAACGCCGCAAACTTCAAAGAAAACTTTAGTAAAATCAATAGCTTCGAAGCAAGAATCTGAAACTAAATCGTCGTCAATTGAAAGATTGTCAAGTTCTTCATCTACGACAACAACTGCTGTTTCAGGTAAAACAATAAAGACTACCACTACCGTCGATAAAGACGGAAATATTCGTACTCATGTTGAAACAGTGGAAGATTTACCTAAAAAAACAACTAATACAACTGGTGATAAATTAAGCACCATAAATCTATCAACTCAATCTTCTGGAGGGCAAGTTAATTTATTCGGTTCTTCTATGAATAATACAGACGTATCTCAAAAAGTTTTCAGCGAAACTCGGCACAATTCATCAATTATTGGCGATGAAACAAGTAGTACATTAAGCTTGAATAGCTTAAAACTTCCAAATACTGCAAAAGATATCACACAAAATGATGATTTTTACTCTGTTAAATTAGTAAATGGAAAGATCATAAAATCATTGAATACTAAAAATGATATATCAGATGGTTTACTTTTAAACAAAAAAAGTAATAAAGAAACACATATTAAGGAATCTGAGAAATCTACTTCAAAAATAATAAATGAACCTTTGGTTCAGCAAAAACGTATATCTCAATTAGAAGAAAGTGAAGTTCAAATAAAATCTGATGATATAAAATCAAACACTGAAAACAGTAAAATAAAATCACATGATAAGTTATTTACCAATAATAATATAACTATTTCTTCAGACAATTCACAACCTAACCAATCTAATAAAAATCTGTCTACATTAAAATCAGTTTCAAATAAAATGGACAATAATAGTTTAAATGTATCAAATTTTGTAGCTAGTGCACAATCATCGTATACAAGTTCAAAGAAAGAAACCCAAAAATCAGATTTCTTGACATTAAGAAATTCAAAAACACTTTCAATGAAAAATGAACAGTCTTTACCAAAAATACAAACAACTTCCTCTAGTTCTACTGAAGTTGAACAAATAGATACAGATAGATTATCTGTTCGTATGATTGGAGGTAAATTAATAAAAGAATTTAAAGAACCAGCAAGTGTCACAAAAACAAAATCAAATTTTAACAATAAATCGTTATCCAGTGACTTTAATACATTTACAACGAATGAACAGTCATCATTTTCAAATGTTGAAGAAACCAGTGAATCTAGTTCAATATCCTCAAAAGTCTCACAAAATATTAAAAATGCTAAATTTGACAAAAATGATAAATCTAAAACAAAATCAAAAGTAATTACAGAAAATACTTCTTTAACTACTAACGATAACACTAAGGTAGGAGGATTAAATATTCGTATGGTTGGTGATAAATTAATAGAAGATTTTAAAGATATAAAACCAAGTTCGAATAAAAAATCGCTGCCAAATAATTTTAGTACAACTTTAAAAACCAGTGAACAGTCATCAATTTCTAATACTATTAAAGGAACCAATGAATTAAGTTCAATGTCATCAAAAACTTCGCAATATATAAATAATTCTAATTTTGACAAAAAAGATAAGTTCTTATGTAATAAAGAGTCAAAAGAAAATACAGAAAATATATTTTCAGCTAAAAGTACTGAGAAAGAAGGATTAACTGTACGTATGGTTGGCGGTAAATTAATAAAATCATTTAAAGAGCCAACAAACCAGAAAATAGTTAAATCAAATACTAACATAGATACAACGATTTTGTCTAATAACATTAACACTATAGTAACCAATGAAAAATCGTATTTTTCAAGTTCAAAAGAAGAAAATGAAATGTCAAACTCAATTACATCTAAAATTTCAAACTCCATGGATAAAATACCTTTCGATAAGAAGAAAGAGCCAAAAACACAAACAAAAAATTTATTACTAAATTCTACAATTTCTTTAGTAAACTTGGATGATGAAAATCTATCTGTTGAAAATACATTTTCAACCACAAACGAAAGTACTGAGAAAGAAACGGTACGCATGGTTGGTGGTGAGTTAATGAAATCATTTAAAGAACCATCAAACAGAGTAAGAACAACATATAATGTAAGTGACTCGGCTCATTCTTTAAATGACACATCATTATATTCAACGTCAAGTACTTTACATGCTCAGTCTACTAAAATCGCTGATATCCAAATTTCAAGTGCATCAAAAGATACTTTAATAAAAGACGATCAGCCGAATGCATCAAACGAAAAAGATTTTAAAAATCAAAGTAGACCTCAAGTAAAACCACGAAAGATAAATAAAGAGCCCGCTGATTTTTCAAATGATATTACTGATAATATTGTCCATAGTCAAATTTATGATGCATCCCAAAATACTTTTGTACAATCACATACATTTTCTGATGAATCTGTTGTTCAAGGCTTTCACTTCACTTCGAAAAGTAGTGAATTTTTTTCCGATTCACCAACAATAAATCACAATTTAATTGATACGACAGTTGTTCAAGATGTTACTAATATAGTATCAGATACAAATATAGCCGAAGTATTGGATAGTAGAGTTGTTTTAGAAAATGTATTAAAAAAGTCAACAATAAGTAAGTTAGAACAAAATCTTGAAAATCGATCTACTTCGGAATACACTGCACGAGAGAATAAATCTAATACAGGCTCAAAGAAAAAACAAAAAGAAACTACAACTGTAACAAAGGAGCAATGCATTTGTGAGATTTGTACTTGTGGGTAAGTCAATAATAGATTCATTTTAATTTTTATGTGTTTATAATTATGACCCTTTTCTAAGCTAAAATTGTGAATACATAAAATAATTATTTTTGTTGACTGAATAATATTTTTTAAATTTTGTATCTTATTTAAATAATTTTTTTGATAGCATTCTTTTATATTGAAAAACTGCAGACTAAAACGATTGAATTAGGCCGGTTTGGAGGAAGGAGGTGTGACACACTCTCTTTTAGGACAGCCCTGGAAATAAAGTTTAAAAATAATGATTAAAATCGCCATACAAAAATAATAATTAATATAATTTAGTTTTAGTTGAAGCTGTATACAAGTTATGGTTTTTTTGTTGTCGTTAATTTGTTAAGTCAATAGGTTCCATTTACGTTTGAGTCTTCGTGGTGGGTTGTCAGGTATTGAAGTTGTGTACATTTTTTTAATTAAAGGGTTTGAATTTGTATTAAGTTTTGAGTGAAATCTAGTATAGTGTTACCAATGGGTGACTTTTTTTAACGCTATTAATGTTATGTAATTGAATAAGTCAACAAAAAAACTTATTGTAAATTTTATGTACAGATTGTTTTTTTTAATAAAGAGAAAAAACAAAAAAAAATAAAAATACAATTTAAAACTTATTTTACTAAAGTATTTTGTAAGTGTACACTATTACACTATTAGTTTACATTACTTATAATACATTATTATTTATCAAATTAATCTAAATGAAAAAACATAAAACACAAAATATTCAATTTCTATTAAAACATTTACGTAAAAAATAAAGAAATAATATAAAATACGGTATATAGATAATAAATAATGTATAAATACACAAAAAATAAATTAAGTAATAATTCGCTACTATCGCAGAAAGAATAACTATAGTAGGTTAATTTTTTAATATATAAGTGTATGCAGTGTATAAAAAGTTACAACAACTAATAAAAATCAAATAATTTTGCTGGGGGTGCTTAACTAATTTTGAAATCTTAAAAAAAAAATTATAATAATAAAAGAAAAAAAAATGTCATAGCTTTTATAAAAAACATATTATTGTGGTTTAAATATTTTTCAAAATGTTGTGGCAGTTTTAAGTCCACAAAATGAAAAAATATTGGAATTTTTCGACTTTGGAAATATTAATTTTATAGAAAATTTTTCTTATTTACAAGGAATGAGAATTTTTTTTCTTCTAATTTTAAGGTGATTTTTTCAACTTGATACAATTTATGATTATTTAATGTGTTATTGAGAAATATCAGTCTAGAACGAGCAGAATATTTATTTCAACAAACACAAAAAAAAACTATAGTAAAATTAATAACTCCTTAGACTTGCGAAGATAAACATTTTTTGTTTTACATTAATTAATATAACAGATAATTGAATATAATTCAATACACAATTGATTAATTATTTAATTTTATCAAAATATTTAGTTACGTTACATTCCACATTCTTTGCAATATCTATTTTTAATTAATAAAAAAATGTAGTGTTTTAATAGAATTGTACCTTTAAAATAGTAAAAACAAGTCTATGGTATATTTTGAATATTTAGAGGTAATTCTACTGGATAGGTTTATTATTTGACGTAAATGTGAATTTCTCAATTATTTGATTATAACAATAAGTTTTTATTTCAAATTTTTTCTTTAGCACTGATGTGTAAAATATAAATAAATTTAATTTAAAAGTTTTAGTTTTTTAGTCTCATGTAAAATAAGATCAAGTTATTAAAATTGTAACGAGAATATTTCTCGGGAATATGGACTAAGTCCTTTTCAGTGGATTGCTACGCCATCAGCTGTGTTACGTGTTACTAATCAGATGATGTATAAATAATTCCTTTTATGGTTCGCATAATTTTTTTGCACGAGGTCAACCCTTTCAGACAGGAGTTATACATATGTTGCGCTATTCCCACTTACTTACCATGACGCCAGTAGTATACAATCACGACGTTGCTTTCTATCGTTTTCCTTCATTCAAATGAGATTATGACTTGAAGTATCTGTATGATTTTATGTATCAAAATAGTTGGCCATTGGTTAACTTAACTTTCTATTTTTATTTATTATTTTTAATATGAATACACTTTTGTACTGAGTGCAAATTTTTCATTCAATATTACACTTTAACTGTGTGATAAATCCTATTTAAAACTAAACTCATTATTTGTTTACAAATAAAAGATAATGTTGATAATAGATTTTCTAAATAATAACAATGAAAAGTAGATAAATAAAAGTAATAAGTCTTTTTTTAATTTTCTTTTTTATGTTATTAGTTATATTAAATGAATTGGGGTTGTGCGAATAAAATATGCGTTATAAATATACACCAGTACGGGGTAAATAAATACCCATATAAGGTATAAGGGATAAATTAAAAAAGTACTTAATAATTATGAAATTAAAAAATACCAGAGATTTTGTTTAACATGATTATTATTTTAAGAAATATTTAGTAGTTAGCGTTAAAAGAATCACTTTGTATATAAATACATTATTAAACCGTTCCTCTCATTAACGCAATCTGGATTCATATCTATATTTATTATATTTTAATATAATTAGTTTTACTCCTTCTAATTATTATTAAAAATAAAATTATTCACTAAAGAAATTAACTGCTGTATGCATCTTATAGTATATCTAATTAATTGTGTATTGTGTTTAACTGATTTAAAAATTACAAATTTTTTCTATTGTGTAAATACTTAGTTGATTCGTTACATATTTGTATACATTATATGACAACGTACATAAATATAACATATTATAATACAGGGTGGTTTTCTAGAAATTAATTTTTTCAGAATCTATTGAGATTTAAATTTTTTTTTTTTTTTAATATTAGATTCTACGCTGGTAAGTATAGTTCGACTGGTATATTTGAATTCCAATGACGCTACAAACCCACTCTATGTATTAATATTCTGTAACAAATGAAGTCTATTCGAAAAAAAATATAAGAAAATTAAAAAAAAAAATTTTTTTAATGTAGTTCCTATTTAAGTAAATCAAGTTATGGTTATTTATCTCTGAAGATGTAAAAAACAATTATTTAACTATATCTTCTTGTAGTTTATTTAACCTAATAATGTTTCTCTTTACAAAAAAGTAATAATTTAAAAATCTCAATAGTTTCTGAGTAAATGAGCGTCTTACCAAATTTGGATCATTCTGTATAATATTATATACTTCTTTATGAACTTATTTGACCTTGATTAAAAACTGGTCATTACGGGTTACGGATAATTAAGTTTTGATTCAATTTTAAAGCTTACACCTTGTATCATTGTTAGGGTGTTTATAGTGATATAAGTGCTGTAACAATGCATGTATACACATAATAAACTGTATATTCTTCTATTGTACTTATTTTATAACTTTTTTGTTATACACGTTAATTTTTAAGTTTCAAGTGAGCCATTTTTTTTTAGAATGATTGATATTTCCGTCAAAAAGCCATGAATTTTATAGTGTACATCATGTATTATTTTCAAGGACATAACACATATAATTGTAGCAATACGTATTGTGTTTTTATTCAGTGGCTCATTGTATTTATTTATATTACGTCAGATTTTAAATAAATATAAGATCAAAAAATAAAAATACATAAGAGAAACCTTGTGTTAAGTATTATATGACTTAATTTTGATCACATTATACATATTAAATTATTTGAACAGAATCGAACACAATTTTTCTCCTAGCCGAAATGAAGAATGCTACCATGAAGTTTTTAATGATAAAAATATTCATACCTACACCTCATCTTAAGTCTATATTTTATAATGCTAATAAATTCCAAAATATTGGTAAGACAGTTGATATCGACCTGTCACATTTTTAATTAGATAATTTTATATTTTGCAAGTTCGTTATTAACATTTTTATATATGGCTGAACGAGGGGGGTAGTAAATAAATATCTAAATATATATTGTTATACTTGATCCTCATCTATAGTCCATATTTTAAAGTGGTAATAATTTGAGTCAAATAATATAAATAATGGATCAAAATGTTACCCATCAGTTATTTTTTTTATTAAATAATATCTTATTTTATAAACTATTTAAATATATGTATGTTGCTATTAAATAAAAAAAAAATGTTTACACCTTTATATGAGATGAATTAAAAAAGTACTTAATAATTGATAAATCAAGAAATATATGAAACTAAAAAATACCGAAAGATTTTCTTAACATTATTATTATTTTAAGAGAAATAAAGTGACTAGCATTAAAAGAATAACTTATGTATTTGATATAATCTATTAATTTATATTAATTAATAAATATGTTTATTGAAAACTAGAATGGGGTACTGTGATGTTATGTTATAATATTATTATGTTTATATAAAATATACATAAACATAACAAAATATGTTATTATATAACCTCGAAATGCCTCGTATTGTGACTACATAGTACACGACCCCGTAAATAAATAATTTTGTTTGATACCACAAATTTCTCAGCTCCTATTAGACCAATTATGTCTAATGCTATGTGAAAAGATCACAAATCAAATCTAATTGAAGACATTACTTTCATTAAGTTTCGCGTAAATAAAAGGAATCTCCAAAAATGATGAGTTTTGAATTCGGCAATTTCTATATATTTTAAACTTTTGTTACTTAAAACTGCCATACATTTTTGAATGATGGATGAGCTAACACAATTTTTTTATAATTACTAGGTATTCAAATAGGACTACGCAAAATTGTAATAAAGCAACTTTTGTATAAAAAGATTTTTACAACTTAACGTTAAGAAATGTTTTGGAAATCCTGACCTATTAAATATATCTTAAATTAAAACTTATGTAATTTCTATTGAAAAAAAATATGACTGATGAACTTATCTTTGTGATGAAAACGGATAACATACAGGTGGCCCACCACTCACTGACAACTTAAATAACTTTTGATCCAGTTAATATTTTTAGTTGATTTTTTTTTTAAGTAATAGTTATACGTTAGGTCTATAGCTATATCTCAATAATTAATTTTTTTACATTTTATTAAAAATATTAATTATTTTTAAATTTTAAATAAAATGTAAAAAAAAAATCTAAGATAGCTATTTTGTAGAGTAGAATTTAAGAAAAATTTTAGTAAAAAAATATCTTATTAATATTCA
>NW_026099575.1:22542894-22721180 GCF_025091365.1 Daktulosphaira vitifoliae | reverse complement strand
TAAAAACCAAACCCAGCACAGGGGGGTCGCGGCACAGTGGTGACGTGGTATAGTTGGATCAAGTATAATGATATCTGACAGTGATTAAAATCACTATCAAAAATNATATTAACTGGATCAAAAGTTATTTAAGTTGTTAGTGAGTGATGGGCCACCCTGTATAACAAAATTATACAATTTTTATATAAGATGGTCGAAATTTTATTTAAATTTCAAATTTATAATTATAACTTGCTATAAATTTTTAAAAATTTAATATATTTTTTAAACATATTAAAACCGATCTCTTCCCTATCTATAAGGGTTAAAAATAGAGAAATGTCGATACTAAATTAAATTTTTCTACTTAATTTTTGAAAATATTTTGGACACCTTGCGTACTATAAATTTGTAATTTATTAAAGCTTATGTAATATACTTTAAGTAAAAAAAAACTACTTATCTTCAAATTTAAACAAAAAATACAAATTTTGTGTATAGAATAGCCAATTTTTGTGTTTTCATTATTTTTTATTTACACTAGCGATAATGTCACACATTTACAGTACGAGAAAAGACAATACCCTCAAAAATTGTAAAAATTGTCCTCGTTCCCTGTATATAAGGGAAATCTCCAAAAAAAATTACAAATAAAAAAAAACGCTAATCTTTGACATTATTTCAAGTTGTCTAACTCAAAACTGCCATAACTTTTTTAAAAATGATCAAATCAATATAATTTTTTTATAGATACGTGAGATATTTACCTATCATTTTGTATATTTTTACTTTTCTTATAAATTTACAGTAAATAGTCATTTACTAGTAAAAGATTTAAAGTAAAAATTTTTATAATGTATCTAAATTGTAACCCTTTAATTTTCATACATATTTATCATAGAAGTAACATAATATATTACTTTATCATTTTTTATTATTTTTCTGTAAAAATTTCAATATTAAATTGTTAAATATCAATTTCATACTACATTTAGTTGCTATAAAAATATTTATTAATAAAATATACTTTTAAATCTAAGACTAATTAGGATATAATTTAGGAAATAGAAGTTGATGTTGCTTTTGAAATTATGCACAAATTTCTTAGAATTATTAAACACTATTTAAAAATTTGCTTCGAAGCGTTTCTTATGACAGTGAATAAAATCACTGTCAGATAACATCTATACTGTGATATCTTTTTTTTTTTTATTGTATAAACAAAATTAACTTTTTAATATGTTTATATAACTAAAATTATATTTTTGAAGTATAGTATAAAGTAATCGAATATAACTTCTAATGAGGAGTTTATTTACTTAAATTATTTGTTTACTATTTAAATAATTAATTTTCATATTGAAAAAATATTCTTATTTACAATATAGAAGTGTTCGGCAAAAAATATATATTTGAAAAAAATACTAAGCATACTTGATATAATTTCGATGTAAATTAAATTTAAAAATTATTGACTAGCTATAATCTATTATAAACATTAATTTTATTTTATTCAAAGAATGAAATGTTAAAATTATATTTTAACAGTTTAGTGCATGACTATTGTTATACCAAGGCTATTTTAATAATGTGATTCATCGCCTCACCTATATTTTTTTAGAAAACTGTTGAGTGCTATTTAGATGTTGAAACAATCATAAAACATGAAAACAATGATTTGTAAAGACATGCATATTACTATCGTTTGAAAATGAAACCTTATTAGTATGCATTTTATAAATAATGCTTTCCTGTTGTATATCATAGTAAATTTACAATTTCCAAACTAGATATTTTACAACAGTAGTATTATTTATAGTTTAACAAAATTGTTTAACTTTTATATAAAAAAAAAGTAGTAATATTAAGATTTCATAAATATTTGCATTTATTAAAGTTATTTTAGATGTCTATTCTCATTTTCTACAGATTTTGACTTTTAAAAAGTTTATTTACAAAAACTGTTATTTTTAAATACGTAATTTACTAGAAAACACTAGCTATATACTTCAATAGACACAACAATTTTATATCCCTTTTTTGTTTTTAATATATTTAGTATACTTAATGTGCTTTAATTTGATATAGGTTGTTAGACCTTACAGAACACTTTCGAATTTGCGTTGAAAATTTGTTTATATGCGTGGGTGGTTTTTTTTATTCTGTATTCAAATTTTTCATAGGATTTTGTTTTTAGTATACTTTATTAAAATTTCATTAGGATCAGTGTTTTTAAAACAAAGTTATAGTAGTTATAATGCAGACAATTCTTTTTGAAAATGACATTTTTTACACAATTGTAATTTTAAGATATTTTTTTAATCTAATTTAGTCTGACACTGATAGGTTTATCTAAATTAAAGTCTGTTTCTTTTGGTGCATTAACCATTAAAATCGGTCCAATGTGAGTTGAGAATTTTTTCGGAAAATTCTATAAAAAACAAATCATTATGAATACTTTCTCAGCTATGAAATAAAGCTAAAATTATTTCCAGAACTTTTTCCCTCGTGAAATCGACCACAGAATTAAAAATATACTATTTTTGTGCATAAATTGTTTATTTTCTTATTAGTAAAAAGTTATCAAGTTATAAGTTATTTAATATAACAATTTATTATCTCCTACTCCAGTTATTTTTTCATAAGTTAACTGAAATAGATGTAATGTCAAATTTTATGTTTAAAAGTGAAAGTAAATTTATATAAATGTGCTTTTTAGAAGACTTAAAAACTATATCACAATAGAAAGCTATTTAACTTGCACTCTATTTATGTATTTGAATATAATAAGTGAGATTACACAAAATTTAAAACAATCTCAATATAAACATAAATTTAAAATAACTTTACAAGAAAGTGTTAAAAATAATAATGTCTAATAGATAACGTAATAGGTAACGTATACATGAAGGCATTTTTGTAATTTTGTATGCACTAACCTCACTTAGGTCTTGAAACTTTTTCGGTGAAGTCTTTGGAATTTCACATATCTTAGAGTGATAACTTAATTATAATTTGACAACGTATTTTATACATGGGTTAATTAATTTATCATACTTAGGAGACGATAACTCACCATTTTAAAATAAACCCGTCTGAAAATCAAAAAAGAAGTATATTTTTAGCTTTGATCTGAATCTTAGAAGGTATTAATTTTGCAATATTTTTCTTTTGGACTTGTTAATAAGCTTTTATTGCACTCATTTTTCTCTAAGATACATTGAAACAACGTATAAAATTTTTAACTATATAGCTTATGTTATTTTCTATTGAAAACAATTTCCTAATGTTCTATTAAAAAACGTAAAAATTTGTAATTGAATCTTTTCATACTAAGAAGACGAAAAGTACTTATGGATAACACTAAATCTAACATATAAAATAATTTTCAAGACTACATATATCCATGTATATGTATATACACATCAATTGTTGTTGATTGTGAAAAATATCAAGCATTATATTTAGTTATTATTTAATATATTATGTCTTTACGGTTTTAATAGTGAAAACTTTAGTAGTTCAGTAGAACAGTAACAGTACGTACAATTGGTGTAAGTGGTTCAGTTCTTTATTGATTTTATTTTATTAAGATTTAATCTATTATATTCTTAAATAAAGTATGAAAAAATTATGCAAGAATTAAATATAATATTTCAGTACATTTAGTTTGTATTTGGTTGGTTATACATTTAAATTTAATATACTGAACTATTTTTTTTTAAATTAAAAAATATTAATGATTTTAAACTGATATATTTAATTTAAATCATTATAGCCGTCACCGCTGTTCACATACTCCGGGAACAGATGGACCTCTGTTAAGTTTGGAATCATCAACTATACCAAAATTATCCACTACTAAAGAAGAATACCAACCAATCCCTTTAGATCTTATTGATAGGCCCACATTACATAGACTTAATACAGAGTTAACATTAAATGAAGGGATAATTGAAAATAAAACAGCTTATCGTACAGAATTTGACAAAAAACACGCTGAACGTCAGTTAAGGTTAGTTTTTTATTTATTAAATATCAGCTACAGATTTAAAGGGGGTCGGGAAATTGATCCGTTTTTAAACGGGTCAAAACGCATCAAAAAATGTTTTGCTAAAAAAATAATAGTTGTCTGTGAATTCATTATAATATAAACTTAATGTATGTTATATAGTGTCCAGTAAATAAGTGAACAGATAAATTGTTATAAACAATGAAAACAAAAGAAATCAGTTCCCTTACTTACTGAACACCCTGTATATGTAATAAAATGTATCATCAAAAAGAAACATTAAATTAAAATATTATTGGAGGGTCATTAATTTTGAATCAACAGGTCGTATTTACCGCCTATTGATGACTTCTAGATTAGAATTTGTAAAAAAAAAAATATCAATCAATATAATAATAAAGATTTATCAAAAGATAAAACTATTATAAAATATATTTACAGGTATAAATTAATAGATCAAATACACCTTGAAGGCGACTATTTGCCAAAAAAGCATCAAGATTTTCCAGGAGTTCCTGGCGACCGATTCTTACCTTATAAACCACAGGATAACTTAAAACCCGAAGGAGAGTTTGAAAGACCCATACGACCTAAAGTCGAAACAGTTGAACGTCCCAAACTAATAAAACCAAACGATAATTTGAAACCAGAAGGTGACTTTAATCGACCAATACCAACTAAAGTTCAGTCAGCAGATCGACCATTGCCTATCAAACCGAAAGATAATTTACGTCCTGAGGGACAGTTCGATAGGCCATTAAAACCTCAATATGGCCCCGGTGAACGCGCGCCTATAGTTAAACATCCAGATAACTTAAAACCTGAAGGGGAATTTGAAAAACCAAGTCCAAGTATTTATGCTCCTGGAGATAGAGCTCCAATTAAAAAACATTCAGATAATTTAAAGCCTGAAGGGGTATTCTATGGTGAAAGAGCAATAACAATAGTTGCAAAAGGAGAAAGAGCAGAAATACGACGCCATGAAGATCAACTAGTAATTGGTGGAGAGTTCACAGGTATCTATTATATTAATTATTAATTATTAAACTACTAAATAAGTTTTTATTGAAAGTAAAATTTTTGTATGAAATTAACACATTATTTGAAGAATAAAGATCTAAAAGAAATATGTAAATGAGTCTACATTTTTTGTACCTTGATAAATGAATAATAGTTTTAAACGCAATTAAACATTGATAAATTGAAACTTTTTCGTAATATATAGTAGTATATAACTAAAATTTAATGAGAATACTTAATTTTAACAAACAATTTTTCTTAAAATTCATAAATCGTCATTTTCAATAATACTGCATTGATACACTTACAGATTTTTTTTTGAAAAATTAATTATTCAATATATAATTTTCTTTATAGGGGTACATTTTTCCAAAAATTAAAAATTGGATATATTTAAATTTTTTTATAATTATTATTGTAGGCTTATAATTTATTTTTGAACCTTTACGAAGTTTTTATTTTAATAATAGATATTTCTACTATATAAATGAGTACTTACATACAAGTTTAATATCGTCAATTGATATATTATATTAATTCATAAATTACCTACGCTATTTTCAGTGTTTGGTTAGTCTTTAATTTATTAAAGCAATTTTAATAAAATTAAATTAAAAAAAAATTTTTTTCTTAAATTATTCATTTATTCTTTAAAGGTAATCACTGATTTTAAACACAATTTACACATTTCCTTGCTTCTACAACATTAAAACATTTTTGAATTTGTTTATAATCTAATAATTATTTATATAATACTATTATATATATTAATTATGTCATTATTTAATATGCAGAGACTTTTACTATAATAACACTACGAAAGCAGAATTTAAATTTATAAAAAAAACGGTAGCACAGTGGGGTCGCGGCATAGTGGAGACATTGCATAGTTGGGTTCAGTCTAGATTTAATCTGACAGTGATTAAAATCACTATCATAAGAAACGCTTCGATGCAAATCTGTAGATAGTGTTTAATTTTAAAAAATTGATGGATAATTGCAAAAGCAACATCAACTTCTATTAAAATAAAATACAAAACCCATAATTATCATACAAAAATAGTATATTTTTCAATATGGTAGCCATTTGCGTATAGAAGATAGATCGTCGGGACAAATTTTTTTTTTTCATTTTGTAGTACATAAAATAAGCTTTAATTTTATATATGTTTAAAGGACGCAGTATTTCCGGAACATTTTCAAAAATTAAGTTGAAAAAGTTATTTTTTGTAAAAAAGTTACTATTTTAAATCCTCCCAGTGAGCAGAATAAGTGTTAGATTTTCAAAAAAAATTATATCAAATGAAAGGGAAATATCTAAGGTTTCAATACAAAAAAATATTATTTTTATTTGTTCATTTTTGAAAAAGTTATGGCAGTTTTAAGTACAAAAAACATCCCGATAAAATGTAATTTTTATCGCAAACATTACATTTTTTTTTAAATTTTCGACAGCCATTTGCACATAGAAGATAAGATGTCGGGACAAATTTTTTTTTTTCATTTGATAGTATATAACATAACCTTTGATTTGATATATGTTTAAAGGACGCAGTATTTCCGGAACATTTTCAAAAGTTCAGTTGAAAAAGATCTATGTTTTTTACAATATTTTAAGTTTTGAACGCCCCCTATATAAGGGGAAATTGTCCAATTTTAATAAAAAGTATGTCAAATGAAAGATGTACTTATAATGTATTTAGAAAAAAAAAATTTGTGCTGATATATACATTTTTCAAAAAGTTATAGCATTTTTAAGTTGAAAATTTAAAATCGAAAATCGAAAATTTTAACACAAAAATAGTGTTTTTTTAACTACGGCAGCCGTTTAAATGTAGAAAAAAAAGTGTCGGGACAAATTTTTTTTTTTCATTTTGTAGTACATAAAATAAGCTTTAATTTGATATATGTTTAAAGGACGCAGTCTTTCCGGAACATTTTCAAAAATTAAGTTGAAAAAATTAATTTTTGTAAAAAAGTTGCCATTTTAAATCCCCCCCAATGAGCAGGTTAAGTGATAGATTTTCAAAAAAATGATATCAAATGAAAGGTAAATATCTAAGGTTTTAGTATAAAAAAAAATTATGTTGATTTGTTGATTTTTCAAAAAGTTATGGAAGTTTTAAGAAAAAAAAGTGAAAAAATTTCGAAAATTAGCGATTTTTAAATTTGTAATTTTTTTGGATATTTCCCCCATTTGCGGGGAACGAGGGAATTTTTTTCAATTTTTAAGGGTAATGTCTTCAACTAGATACGATTTGTGATCTTTTGATGTATTTTTGAAAGAAATCGGTCCAATGAGAGCTGAGAAAAAGTGGCAACAGACATAAAAAAAAAAAAAAACACATCATAGTAAAATTAATACCTTCTCCGCTTCGCATCGAAGCTAAAAAAAATTATTTAAGTAAATGACATGTTCTTGCAGTACAAATTCTTATTGAATAGTTTAGTATGATTATTATTATGAACTTTTTTTTTTGCTCATTTTAGAAAGTTGAAAATGGAAATAGCTGTAAATGGAGGGTACATGGCCCCTTTAGAAACGTTTCGTTTTATGTTATAAATTTTATAACATTTAATACTTTTTTATTTAGTGATATGGTTAAAACAATTTTTACAATTATACTTTACGTTTTTGCATTTAAAAAGTTGTTATTTTAAATATTAATGTAACATTTAAAAATATTTTTCAAATTTAAAAAAATGCCCGTTGTTAACTTTAAAAATTATTTTATTTTTAAAAATTCCGTTGGCTTTACTAGCACGTCTATCTACAACTCTTAACTTTTTTACTTTTCTTCATAAACAATATATGTAATATAACCATTATTTAAAAAATTGAGTGAAAATCATTCATTAAGTATACCTGTATCCTAATATTGTTTCTCTATTCAACATTTTATTTTATTTTATTTTATACTTTGATTATTTGCTGAACATTAATAAGAATTTACTTTTTGAATAAAATTATAAAAGGTCAGTTTAAAGTATATCTTTACTTTTATATGAAAAATTATTGTTTTAATCATAAATAAGTTTAAAAGCCCAAGTATCCCTTTATAATAAAATAAAATAAATATTCCTAGTTTTTTTTAAAGTTATTATTCAATCCGATTTCCTGTAAATGATAACTAAGTGTCATTATTATATTTAAACATTGTTTTAATAAATGTTTTTAAACTAATAAAACATTCTGATTCAAACCTATGAACATATTTTTTAATTAATTTTATTTGTATTGCTTAATATAATTGCAGAATTACAGTTATCAGTATATTTTATTTTTTACTTTAACAGGATATATCTTATAATTAGTTATATTATAATTTTCTAGAAATTTCATCAAGTCTCGTTTTTAAATATCAAAATATAACTGATATGTAATGTATTTTTGGTATACAGGGTGATTTTTTTATCATAACCCACTCAATTACTTACAGAATAATAATAATTAAAAATTTTTTTTTTATTATTATCTTTAGTTACACATTATTCTTGAATTATTAACTATGTAATACTTTTTAAGTTCATCCCTTATGCCTGGTAAGGGTGTCAACTTTGTTTTTTTAAATGGTAACACATATTTTGAATTTAATAAAATGTTTGAGTTTTTAATTTAATAACAAATGTCATTTGAATTTTTAATATAACTTTATTCGTTTATTAGATATAAACATTTAAAGTTTCAATTTTTTGAGTTAATATATAGGTATAATACACAAGGGATTACAAATACAGGTAGCTAATTGATTTTTTATGATATTGCTATCATAGTCACGGATTGTTTATTATCAATTATGACTATCAATAGATATACATTCTGTATTGTCAGTTAGTGTATTTATAAACTCACAACAATGTGTCTTACTACCATTGATAATAACAATGCTTTGTACCTGCTAATATCGATGTCAAAAAATCAATTAGCTACCTGTATTTGTAATCCCTAGTGTATTATACATGTATATTAACTCAAAAAATTGAAACTTTAAATGTTTATATCTAATAAACGAATAAAGTTATATTAAAAATTCAAATGACATTTGTTATTGAATTGAAAACTCAAACATTTTATTAAATTCAAAATATGTGTTACCATTTAAAAAAACAAAGTTGACACCCTTACCAGGCATAAGGGATGATCTTAAAAAGTATTACATAGTTAATAATTCAAGAATAATGTGTAACTAAAGATAGTAATAAAACAAATTTTTTTAATTATTATTATTCTGTAAGTAATTGAGTGGGTTATGATAAAAAAATCACCCTGTATACTCAATTATTATTTATTATATTGGATATGTTAAATATAACATAAAACTCAATTCAGAATATTGCAAGTTTATCACTATAGCTAATAATTCTATATTGTAGATCTTACAACACAAAAAGTTGAATTTACCGGAGAAGCAAGCGAAAGACCACGTATGATTCGTAGAAATACCTGGACAAAATTAGAAGGAGAAATTTTGGTAAAAAAACAAATATTATAGTAAAAATAAATGAATATTATATACGTATTATTATGATTTATTACAGATGTCTCCTAAAAACAAAGAAGAGTATCCGAAGCAACCAATCATTAAAATAGAAAAAGGTAAAAAAAAAAATGATACATTAAATATTACTAGTGGTGAATTTTATACAAATACATCATCTCAAGAAGCGTACCAAAGACATAATATAACAAAAACAAATATTATAAAAAAATGCAGTGATAATTTAGTTTGCGAAGGTCAAATGAATTTTGAAACTTCAATTTCTTCTGAATTCACACCAAAATCCACTAACATAGAAAAACCTGTTAGAAGGCGCACATGGACAAAACAAGACGGTGAAATATTTTTTCAAACAACCACTTCAGAAATATTCAAAAAGCACAACAAATATGATATACGCCAAGAAATAATAAAACACACAGATAACTTGAAAATGGAAGGAATGATGAATAATACAACACACTCAAAAGAACAATATAAAAATGTAAAAGCCGAAATACCTAATCGAATAAAGCCTAAAGACAATTTAAGATCTGAAGGTGATTTTGAAAGGCCAACAAAAGAACAATATAGATCAGCAGAAAGACCAAAACAAATAAAACCAAGGAACAACCTTAAACTCGAAGGTGACTTCCAAAAGCCTCAGACTAAAATAGCTCCAAAAACAGACAAGAGAAAACTAATAAAACCAAAAGATACTTTAAAACCAGAAGGCGATTTCCAACGACCACAACCAGAAGAATTCCAGCCTGCAGAAAGACCAAAACAAGTGAAACCACAAGATAACTTATATCCTGAAGGTAAATTCGAAAGACCTGAATTGCCTGAATATTCACCTGCAGAAAGACCAAAACAAATAAAACCGTTTGACAACTTGAAACCCGAAGGCGAATTTGAACGTCCTGTTTATGAAAAATTCAAACCTAGTGAACGCCCAACACCATTCAAACCTACAGATAATTTGAAACCAGAAGGCGAATTCCCACAACGTATTAAAGAGACAGTTGGTCCCGGTGATCGTGCACCAGTGGTGAAACCAAAGGATAATTTGTTCCCAGAAGGAGATTTCCAACGACCACAACCCGAAGAATTCCAGCCTGCAGAAAGACCAAAACAAGTGAAACCACAAGATAACTTATATCCTGAAGGTAAATTCGAAAGACCTGAATTGCCTGAATATTCACCTGCAGAAAGACCAAAACAAATAAAACCGTTTGACAACTTGAAACCCGAAGGCGAATTTGAACGTCCTGTTTATGAAAAATTCAAACCTAGTGAACGCCCAACACCATTCAAACCTACAGATAATTTGAAACCAGAAGGCGAATTCCCACAACGTATTAAAGAGACAGTTGGTCCCGGTGATCGTGCACCAGTGGTGAAACCAAAGGATAATTTGTTCCCAGAAGGAGATTTCCAACGACCACAACCCGAAGAATTCCAGCCTGCAGAAAGACCAAAACAAGTGAAACCACAAGATAACTTATATCCTGAAGGTAAATTCGAAAGACCTGAATTGCCTGAATATTCACCTGCAGAAAGACCAAAACAAATAAAACCGTTTGACAACTTGAAACCCGAAGGCGAATTTGAACGTCCTGTTTATGAAAAATTCAAACCTAGTGAACGCCCAACACCATTCAAACCTACAGATAATTTGAAACCAGAAGGCGAATTCCCACAACGTATTAAAGAGACAGTTGGTCCCGGTGATCGTGCACCAGTGGTGAAACCAAAGGATAATTTGTTCCCAGAAGGAGATTTCCAACGACCACAACCCGAAGAATTCCAGCCTGCAGAAAGACCAAAACAAGTGAAACCACAAGATAACTTATATCCTGAAGGTAAATTCGAAAGACCTGAATTGCCTGAATATTCACCTGCAGAAAGACCAAAACAAATAAAACCGTTTGACAACTTGAAACCCGAAGGCGAATTTGAACGTCCTGTTTATGAAAAATTCAAACCTAGTGAACGCCCAACACCATTCAAACCTACAGATAATTTGAAACCAGAAGGCGAATTCCCACAACGTATTAAAGAGACAGTTGGTCCCGGTGATCGTGCACCAGTGGTGAAACCAAAGGATAATTTGTTCCCAGAAGGAGATTTCCAACGACCACAACCCGAAGAATTCCAGCCTGCAGAAAGACCAAAACAAGTGAAACCACAAGATAACTTATATCCTGAAGGTAAATTCGAAAGACCTGAATTGCCTGAATATTCACCTGCAGAAAGACCAAAACAAATAAAACCGTTTGACAACTTGAAACCCGAAGGCGAATTTGAACGTCCTGTTTATGAAAAATTCAAACCTAGTGAACGCCCAACACCATTCAAACCTACAGATAATTTGAAACCAGAAGGCGAATTCCCACAACGTATTAAAGAGACAGTTGGTCCCGGTGATCGTGCACCAGTGGTGAAACCAAAGGATAATTTGTTCCCAGAAGGAGATTTCCAACGACCACAACCCGAAGAATTCCAGCCTGCAGAAAGACCAAAACAAGTGAAACCACAAGATAACTTATATCCTGAAGGTAAATTCGAAAGACCTGAATTGCCTGAATATTCACCTGCAGAAAGACCAAAACAAATAAAACCGTTTGACAACTTGAAACCCGAAGGCGAATTTGAACGTCCTGTTTATGAAAAATTCAAACCTAGTGAACGCCCAACACCATTCAAACCTACAGATAATTTGAAACCAGAAGGCGAATTCCCACAACGTATTAAAGAGACAGTTGGTCCCGGTGATCGTGCACCAGTGGTGAAACCAAAGGATAATTTGTTCCCAGAAGGAGATTTCCAACGACCACAACCCGAAGAATTCCAGCCTGCAGAAAGACCAAAACAAGTGAAACCTCAAGATAACTTGAAACCCGAAGGCGAATTTGAACGTCCTGTTTATGAAAAATTCAAACCAAGTGAACGCCCAACACCATTCAAACCTACAGATAATTTGAAACCAGAAGGCGAATTCCCACAACGTATTAAAGAGACAGTTGGTCCCGGTGATCGTGCACCAGTGGTGAAACCAAAGGATAATTTGTTCCCAGAAGGAGATTTCCAACGACCACAACCCGAAGAATTCCAGCCTGCAGAAAGACCAAAACAAGTGAAACCACAAGATAACTTATATCCTGAAGGTAAATTCGAAAGACCTGAATTGCCTGAATATTCACCTGCAGAAAGACCAAAACAAATAAAACCGTTTGACAACTTGAAACCCGAAGGCGAATTTGAACGTCCTGTTTATGAAAAATTCAAACCTAGTGAACGCCCAACACCATTCAAACCTACAGATAATTTGAAACCAGAAGGCGAATTCCCACAACGTATTAAAGAGACAGTTGGTCCCGGTGATCGTGCACCAGTGGTGAAACCAAAAGATAATTTAGATATAGTTGGAGAACATTATATGTGTCGGAAGGATGATTACGATTTTAAAAGAGTTGAACATCAAAAAATAATTCGTAGATCTGACAATTTAAGTTTAGATGGAGAGTTAATTGATATGAATAGACGTATGGATTATTCTTTTAAGCACGGTGAGCGAAGAAATTTAGTTCATCATAGTGATAACCTAAAAATTGAAGGTAAATTTGTTGATATGAATTATAAAAATGATTTTGTTCAACATAATATTAAACAAGAAGTAAACGTTATAAAACATCATGATAACCTTAAACTTGAAGGAAAATTCGCTAAAAGATTCGTTCAAGAAGTAGTATCCGGAGAAAGAGCTCCAGTAGTAAAACCAAAGGACAATTTAAAACCAGAGGGTGATTTTGAACGACCTTCACGTAATGGATACAGTCCAGCTGAACGTCCAAAGCAAGTAAGACATCCAGATAATTTAAAAACAGAGGGCGATTTTGCAAAAAGAGTACTCGAAAAAGTTGGTCCTGGTGAAAGAGCTCCAGTAGTCAAACCAAAGGACAATTTAAAACCTGAGGGTGATTTTGAACGACCTTCACGTAATGGATACAGTCCAGCTGAACGTCCGAAGCAAGTAAGACATCCAGATAATTTAAAACCAGAGGGCGATTTTGCAAAAAGAGTACCCGAAAAAGTTGGTCCTGGTGAAAGAGCTCCAGTAGTCAAACCAAAGGATAATTTAAAACCAGAGGGTGATTTTGAACGACCTTCACGTAATGGATACAGTCCAGCTGAACGTCCGAAGCAAGTAAGACATCCAGATAATTTAAAACCAGAGGGCGATTTTGCAAAAAGAGTACCCGAAAAAGTTGGTCCTGGTGAAAGAGCTCCAATAGTCAAACCAAAGGATAATTTAAAACCAGAGGGTGATTTTGAACGACCTTCACGTAATGGATACAGTCCAGCTGAGCGTCCGAAGCAAGTAAGACATCCAGATAATTTAAAACCAGAGGGCGATTTTGCAAAAAGAGTACCCGAAAAAGTTGGTCCTGGTGAAAGAGCTCCAATAGTCAAACCAAAGGATAATTTAAAACCAGAGGGTGATTTTGAACGACCTTCACGTAATGGATACAGTCCAGCTGAGCGTCCGAAGCAAGTAAGACATCCAGATAATTTAAAACCAGAGGGCGATTTTGCAAAAAGAGTACCCGAAAAAGTTGGTCCTGGTGAAAGAGCTCCAATAGTCAAACCAAAGGATAATTTAAAACCAGAGGGTGATTTTGAACGACCTTCACGTAATGGATACAGTCCAGCTGAGCGTCCGAAGCAAGTGAGACATCTAGATAATCTAAAACTAGAAGGAGAATTTGAAAGACGTGTTGTACAAAATGTAAAATGTGTTGAACGTCCTCATGTAATTAAACCACTAGATAATTTACGCATGGAAGGTGATTTTGTAAAAAGAGAGAACATGTATTCTACAAGAAAGTTAGAACAAGCAATTATTAGAAAACATGTTGATAATTTAAAACTTGAAGGAAATATGCATTATGAACATAAAAACATTCATGCAGAAAGTAAAATAAATCAAATTCAGCTTTCTAATTCTCAACAAAATATTCATTCTTCTAGAATTGAGGCAGCTGCAAACACCCTTGTTAATAATCAACAAATAATTAATAGTAGTTTGCATGGTCGCTCTCAAATTTTATCTGACTTAAAAAATGACAGTAATACATCACATAATCGTTTAGTTAAACAAGATCATACGAAATTTGGAGTTGATAATCTGGAATTTAAACAATCATCTGATATGTCTTTTAGAAAAAGTTTAAAATCTGATGAGCACAATGAAAAAGTCGAAAGGAAAAAGTGGGAGACAACACAAAAAAGAGATTATTTAAGAAGTTCAGTGAATAATTTAGATTTATCAGGGAAAATAACATCATCTAAACAATATACACATAAAATAGGTGATAACAGATATGCTGAGGACACAACAAATCATCATTTTTATCATAGTCACCATCAAGCCACACAAAGCCATACTCAAAAATCTACAAGATTAATAAATGAGCAAGCTTCATCATCAAAGAATGAAAGTGACGCAACGACTCAAATACGAAATAATGATTTAGAAAAAAGTAAATATACACTGAAAAAAAATACTGAACAAAGTAATAAACAATCTAGGTTATATGATATAAGTAGTACTCAAAATTCAGCTTTGTCAACTCAACAAAATTCAAGTTCTTCATTAGATAATATCAGTCAACAAAGTCAGGTTGAATCAAATTTGAATGCTTCAGTTTCTCAAATATCAAATAACAAAAGTCCAATTCGTCGCCCTGAAAGTTTTGTAATTGATTTAAAATCAGATTTGAGATCTGATTTAAAATCACAGAATGACCGTTTCATGTCTATATCACGTATATCAAAAGAATCAACTCAAGATCAAATAAATAGACAAATATTTAAGTCTGAGTCAAATGATGAAAATAAAAATAAAGGAACTAAAACATATGAATATAACACAAATGATTATCAGTTATCAACTGCCGATGGTTTGCTCAACAAAAATTATCTAAACCATAGCCACACTGATTCTAGAGAGAGTATGTATGATTCAAATATATCTCATAAGAAATCGAGCCATACTTCAAAACAAACGAATGAAATTAAAAATTACTCGACAGCAACTTATAGAAAGTCCCTTCACAGTACTACTTCTAATGTACTCAATCTTGATACTGTTGTAATGGATAGAAAAAACTATAGTGATGAATCTCATCACCGAAAATCAGTTATAAGCTCAAATACTGATTTAAGTAATTCTGTTTTACATCGTAAAGGTGATGTTACCATTATTGAAGCACCGCATACTACCTCAACAGCTGCAGCCGCACAAAGAAAAAGTATTAACACTTTGGATTCTGGTTTTGTTTCAATTGCTCAAGACAATCGCAATAGTCTTAGTTCAATGCATAGACATGAAAGAGTTACTAAGTCATCTAATAGATCACACATTACTCTCGGTGACACATCAATAACGTCAAATATTAGCCACTATAAAAACGAATACAAGCCAAGAGTGACTGGACCATGTCCAGTACCTTTAATTGAAAGAAATCAAGCCCCCTTTAAGCACACAAGAGATACAAAATCTCATAAATTTTATAAATACACAAGCACCACTGAAGGGGATCGAAAATGATAATTGTAAGTACCACTTTAAAACAGAGCAAACATGTCAAATTAATAGCTCTTTCAATGGTAAATTCCTTGCACATATTCTTATTTGAAGTAGGAAAAACTTAAAGAATTTAAAGCCCTTTTTTATGATTTATCTTAAATATATAAATATTAAAAAATAAATATATATATTAATTATTTTTTCTAAAGAAATATTTGTATCAATCTGCCTCAATTTTCAAAAGTCAGACAAATATCAACCATAAAAGAACATAGAGTAACATTACCAGTAACATTACCAGTAACGAACACTATTGATTTTTTAATTAATTAATTTTCTAATCTGATTGTAGCAAGATGTTGTTAATAGTTTTCATAACAAAAAAAAAAAATGTTAACCTACTGGATCATCGCAATTTTTATTATAAACATTAATTTTTCATGAACTGTTCATATACTGGAACATTCCAATTTCAACATTAAATGATTAGTTAAAATTTTTGTGTTTATTAATAATAAATATTTTTTACATTATCACTATAAAGAATTTTCTAGAAAACAAATATTTATTAATGATTTGAGTGGAATATCAAAATGAAAATTAATAAAATGAAAAAATTCTATAGTATTAACAATACTAGTGACAAAAATCTAATTTAAAGCATACGTACAGGAAGAGTTTGAACTAAAATTCAAATAATTTTTATTTTCAATTTTAGTAAATGTTTTGAAACGTTTAACAACTTTTATCTTATATAGTATTAAGGCACATAAAGTGAACTAAAATACTACAAGCAGTTTTATACATACAGTTGGTTATTATAGTTATATATATATATATATAATAGTTAGAGCTATATACAACAGCTCAATCGTTTAACTCTAATATTTTTAATCAGTTTTTAGTCTCAAAAAAATTAATGAAATTTATTTATTAATTACTAATTTATTATTTATTTATAAACTTATTTTAAGTTTGATTCTGTGGATAATTGCTATATAATTAAACTTAAAAAAAATGTTAAAAATATTTGATTATAATTAATTTTTTACAGGTTTTTTTTTATGGCAGAAACAAATGATTCATATAACGCCTAAGAAGAAAAAATTCCTAATATTCGTATAAAACTAATTTTATTATATTATTTTTACCTACAATTATGTATCCTATCTTTATAAATTTTATAATTTTCTATAATTAATTTAATATTTTTATTGAAACCTCTTTTGCATAATTTTAAACATTGACTTAACGATGTAAATTAGGTGATTATAATTTTAATTTTAGACAAATATTATTATATAAATATTGATTTTACCAAACAACGAATAAAAATATTTAAAAAAACAATGGAATTAATTATGAATAAATTTGTATTATTTTAAAATTACACAATTGTTCAATTTTTACTATAAATTAAAAATTTCTTTTGTTACTTTTTAAAATAATAAATTTTAACTAAAAAAATACTAAGAAAATTGTATCAATGAAACAATCTATGAACATTTTTAATAACAATATAATTTTAAATTTATAAATTGTACACTTTTAAGATGAAATGTGTTAAATAAAAACAAAACTTAGAAAACCCAGCTCAGTGGGGTAGCGGCACAGTGGGGATGTGGCATAGTTGGGTCAAGTATAATGATATCTGACAGTGATTAAAATCACTATCATAAAAAACGCTTCGATGCAAATTTGTAGCTAGTATTTAATTTTAAAAAAATGGTGGATTATTACACAGGCTACACGATCTTCTATTTCCTTATTTATATCCTGATTACATGTTTTATGATTTATAAAATGATTTATGATTTGTAATATTTTTGGAGATTCCCCCCATTTAATGGGAACGAGGCATATTTTTTCAATTTATGAGGATAATGTCTTCGACTAGATACGATTTGTGATCTTTTGACGTATCGTTGAAAAAAATCCGTTCGGTGAGAGCTGAGAAAAAGTGGTAATAGTAAAAAAAAAAAAGACGCATAGTAAAATTAATATCTTCTCAGTTTCGCATCGATGCTTAAAACATTTTTCAACTTTCAAATTCATTTATATCAAATATATTTTTTATTATTTTGATTCCTCTTACTCTAAATAATATTATATGAGGCATATTAAACAAAAATATCAAATAATTTAATTTTTTTTTTTTAAGAAAGATATTAAGTAATAATTAATATTTTATTCATTTTCAAATATATAACGAACATATACAATAAACATATACAAATATAATTTTTTACATGCATATAAAAAACAATTAAAAAAAATGTCGAAATACAAAGTCAAAAAAATGTATTCTGGCAAAATATGTTCGTATTAAAATTATTAAAAAACATCAACTTCATCTTATATTTTGTGATAAAGCAAATATAATTTTAGNGTTCGTATTAAAATTATTAAAAAACATCAACTTCATCTTATATTTTGTGATAAAGCAAATATAATTTTAGAGATTTTTATTTATACATTCGTCATGAGTCCTAACATTGTTAGCAATTGATTGGTTAAACCCTAATTTACAAAATAATTCAAAATAATATTCATAAAATTTGATAAAAAAATAAATATAAATTTATATACTTTATACTAAAATTTTCAATTGAAAACAATGTGAAATTATTTGATACAAGCTTATTAAAAAAAAATAATAAACATTCGAAAACATTTACATTATTGCATTATTCTGATGTACAAATATATAATTGATAAATAAGATTGTCGAAAATCGAATTATAATACACAAAACAATAAATTTGCCATGTAAATTTTAATAATATTGAGATATTTAAGTGTTCAGTTAATATTCACAGAATCAATTGAACTTATTTAAATTATAAACATCTAAACTGAAAAATATAACATAATTCTTAGTTAATCGACTTTAGTAACTTTTAAATAATCATTAAAAATTAAGCTTCATATTCAATAGCCTAAAATGAAAAAAACAAAAATAAATTAAATATTCAAAATCATTTAATTTTAAAATTATTCTAAAATAAGAATTATATTTTAAAATATTAAAACAGAAATAGGATTTACGTAAAAAATGACAGATTAGTAATTAATACCAAAAACTGTAGAAAGAAAATATATATTTTAAATTAAATAAAAAAATTGAATCAAGTAATAAATATTTTGATGCACTATAAACAAAATCACCCCATAAAATTAGGAAAAATAACATATATTGTTGTTACAGATCAACATTTAAATAAATAAATGAATGTTGTAATTTATAAATTTATCTATATAAATTTATGCGAATTTACTTGAATAATTTCATATTTTATTAATTGAATAGAAATATAATATAACAATAATAAGTAATGAATTAAAAACTAAGAAGTATTTATAAAAAATAGCTTTTACATGTGGGAGTCATGTAAAAATGTTAATAAAAATTATTATATGGGCTTAAAAATAAAACAACAATAATGGTAATATTATGAATTACATATAATGTAAAATTATATAATTCGACCATAAATTTACTTATTTGGTTTTTATGTGTCTTCAGTTAAAATAAAGAGGTTGTCATACCTTCAAATCCATGACCCACTCCAATCCTAATAAATAAACTCAGAATGCATTCTACCAGATCTAAGTGTACTTTAAATAAAAAAACTTGTTCACTATATCATAAAAAAAAATATATATATATAAAAAGCTATTTCTCGAGACTTTTTATACTTATTTTAATATTTAAGGTTAAAATACTCAATTTTTTTAAGTTTATAATATGTTAAACACCAGATTTTATTTTTTTTAATGATTACATGATTGATTAAAAAATGTTATCTACTTTTAATTTTTAATTCGCGTTATTTTTCTATAGGTCTACATGAATTGAATAAAATTCATTTAAAGTAAATGTATTAAAAGAATGGAGTGAATTGCGAATAAAATGAATGACAAACTCTCAAGACAACCAATTATTTTCACGATTTTTAAACCAAAACGTTTTTTTTACATGTTAGAAAATTTAATAGAATATCAAATGTATAATAACTTTAAATTATATATTTTACTATAGCTAAGAAATGTTATTAATAGAAACAAATAAAATTATATGTATATACTTAAGAGATTAACCATATTCCAAGTAAAATTTGGCACTATATTTTTTTAAAAATTAACAGGCACATAAATATATAATATGTAACAAGATTGTTGAAATATTTTGATCAATCTAAAAATATGGTCTTATGAATTTTCCTGTTCGAATAATTTTATATACTATAAAAATTTTTAAAAGCTAAATAATTTTTTTAACACGCGGGAAGTTTCAAAATAATAGAACACATTTAGGGGAAGACAATTTTTTAACATACTAACTTTTAAATCATCATGAACTGGAAGACGGACGTTTTATTATTTTAAAATTAACTCGAAACCTTTTAATATTATTTCGTATATTTTTGGATCTTTAATTAACCATTCAAATGTTGATAAATTATACTTTTTATTAATATATTACGATGGCTATAGAAATTATTTATATGATATATGAAGCTAATGTAAATCATGAACATTTTCAAACATTTTAATCATATAAAGGAAATCTATGAGTATAAAATTACAAAATTGAATGCAGTGTATTAATTTGTATGCTTATTAAGTTCTATCAAAAAAGCATAGAAATAAGAAAAATTAACCCAACGCCAAACAAATATTCATAGAGCTGTTAAGTTTACTTAATGTTATGTATTGCTATTATTGCATTAAACAATGGAAAATTTTGATATTAAAAATATGATACATTTTAGTTTTACAGTTTGATAAATCTACTGATATTATATTCCATTTAGGTAATTCTAAGCCACTTAATATTTGATTGTCTATTATTAAGCTTTAAATTAATTTATAATAACTATAAATAATTGTATTATATAATTTTATAATAATAAATATTATAAATATTTATTACACATTACAGATTGTGAGTTATTATAATTTTATAGAATTATAACGGAAATATTTATCGTAACATTTCTTATGTTGTCATTAACTTAAGATTATTGTTTTAGTTTTAAAAGCATTTTGGTAATTATCTATCTATATGGTAAATGATTGTTTACTTAACAATTATACGTAATTTATGACGTTTTACTTATACATATTGAGCGTGATATATCCGGGAACTCGATAATCCGGATGTTCTAATAGTGTCATTTTCATACACACAAGATTGAGGTTTTTGCTTAAACTTCTTTTTTAAAATCGTAGTTTTAAGAGTTTGTGCTTTACGTCAAAACACGGGCTCAGAAGAGTAGAAACGACACACGTGTGCGGCGGCCGTCTCCCTTACTCCTCCGTCCCATTCCGAACTGTCACATGGATCCATCCGAGCCTGATCCCCCACTCATTTTTCCACCTTCACCGCCAGATCCACCACCACTACCATCCTCACCACGATCTCCATAGCCACCACTTCTTGTTGATAATCCTTGGAAGTCTAAGTTATACTAAAAAAATTAATTTTCATTAATAAGTTATTTTGAACAATTGATAAAACCATGAATTAAAAATCTGATTCTTCAACGAGAATAGTATTATATTAAAATAATAGCAAATCTAAAATTTTCAATTGTGTCGACCACTTGAATCACAAATTCATGGTTTTCTAAATTAAGAACACGCTCTTTATTTTCTATTTTACAGTTCAATTAAAAATTTGCGTGAAATTATTTACATGTTTAGAAATATTGTAATTAAAAGTAATCGAGAATAATTAAAACATTATTTTCAAATTTACCTTTGTTGCACAAACAAAGCAAGTTGTAACAACTTTTGATATAACATTCATTAGTGTTTTTGTTTCATTTATTACACTGTCTACCTTAGTGAACGTAGCTGATTTACCCACAGTAGGCATTTTCACAGTAAACTGCAACTGCTGTACATACGTTGGTACTTGATCTAGTTGTTCGAGTAGCTCTTTTTTGTTGGCTCCCATAGGCACCTGTATAGGTTAACATGAAATAGATTAACAATGAAGGATATGAATAATCTTATGCTATATTGAAATTTCTCAGCATTTATTTATGAATACAAATTCAAACACATTTTTTATTTGACTAATCATTTATGTAGAACGTTATTTTACACTTATACATGGCTTCCACGATATTGTTTAGTTTTATAGCACAAAAAAAAAAGGCTCTATATGTCCATATTTAATCATACAATTCTAAATTAAGCATATCCTAATTTCTATAATTAGTTAAAATCGACATTTAAAAACCTGATATGAGAACTGCCGAACCAATTTGTATAGACGATTTGCTTCTTCAGCCAAATACTCTGCCTGCGTAAACAAGTCTTGTGTAGTGCGTAATGATGAACCACCTTCGCCTTTTGTGAACTCATACATGCTCAATGCCATACCAGACATATTTTTCGCCCTACGAACTATGTCGTTATCTTCATGCGCTTTAGACGAATTGCCTCTTTCGTCTACACTTGCACCTTCATCGTTGGTGCCATCATCTTCATCACCAGCACCCCATCTATCAGCTTCAGCTTCTACTTCACTAGATGCCAATTTCATTTCTAAACCGGCTTTGGCGATTTGATTTTGTTCCTTAAATATAATAAATTAATTTGATATTAATAATAAACCATAAAAACAACTTTCATAGGTTGAGTTTTTAATTTTCGAATAAATAAATAATTTATTATCAAGTTTCTTTTCTTATAATTAAATTATAATAATTACTACTTACAGTTAAATCTAGTCTAACCGACTTCAGAGGTTTATTTGTTGTGCCATGTTTCTATAGAAAATTTATGAACATTAAATATTATTTACATAAAAATTGTTTATGATCATAAACTAAAAAATTCAAGGGGAAATTACATACTCCTGGTCTAGGAAGTGACATGTACGTTTGTTTTTCTGGTAACTGTTTTTCCATTATTTCTTTACAAACCGAAGAAACATCTTCAGTCAGGGCCTGCCACATGTCCGCAAACACTAAAACATAAAAAAATTATTAAAAACAATTATTACATTTAAAAAGCTTTAGTTACCTTCGAGATTTTCTTTAAAAATATTTGAACAAGGATATCTAACCAATGCTTGAGCTGCAGTAACGATTTGAGGTGCATAAACTCTTAAATTAATTTCTGCGTGTTTAGCAGACACTTGAACAGCTTCTGATGTGGCTATATGTCTCAATACTTTACATATCTAAAACAATATCAAAATTTAAGTAAAAAAAATATAAATGTATTAAAATCAATAAAATGTCTAATCATACTTCTCCTATTTGATCAATTACTTCCACAAATTGATCACCATATTTGTTAAGACCGTCAACATCACCATCAGAAGATGTTGTTTGAATACAAGTAACTAAATCATACCCGGTTCTTATTATCAAAGGTAGATCATGGGATTGTTCTTTACAAGTTGCTATTAGTTGATTTCTAAGTTCCTTAGTTGCATCTAAACATTGATTAACAGCCACTTCTAATGATTTGGTTGGTGAATATTCATCACATTGTTCCTAGAAGTTTAATATTTATAAAATAGTTATATTTGTGTAACTAATTTTCAAATATAAAATCAGTGTTATAAATGCAAAGTTGAAAGTAATATTATTTTCATATAATTTTACACAACATTTTGTATTAAATATTTTAACTTGTATTATTATATTTTATCTTTTGTATTTTTGTACTTAAAAACTAAACATTTGTTAAATTTATTTACTAAAAAATTATTTTCAAATAAAACTGAGTAAAAGCATGAAACAAATGTAATATTTTATAGTGATTAAAACATACGATAAGATCGATTCCATCAATCTTTTTTACTTAAATCTTGATATTTGTATAAATATAAATATAGACTTACTAGTAAAACCTACTATATTGGTATTTAAATATTTATGCTATTAATATTGTCGTTTCACACTAATTTACTAGATTTTTTTTGTATGATATAATATTTTATTTTTTGTGTGATTATACGAGTCTGAGAAGTATAAAATTAAAAATTACCTAGTACGACTATGACTATATGGGTGTACTAAATTAATAAATACCCACCATATATTTATTAAACACATTTAAAATATTTTAAATCATAAGACATCATTTCTTTTAAGTCTTACTAACATTATTCAGAATATTTGTAATTTCTATCCGTATAATTATGAGCCCAAGTCAAATGACATTGCTTTTAATATAAATGTAGTCTTGATTTTACTTTTATTGACTAAGATGAGCTATTTTAATAAGAACGTGACTAAAAGACGGAAAGTATTAAATTTGAAAGTATATGGAGATTAAATGATCTTTATGACACATAAAAAATTAAATCAAACATTAAAACCGTGCGAATTTAGTCCTGTATTGGTCGATTAAGTTTTTTAATGTTTTCTGATATGATTTTATAGTTATAGCATCGCACTAGAGTTTTTAAGGCTTGTTGTTCTAACTAGATTTATGTCATTCATTAGATAACTTCAACTTTTCAGAGAATTATTTCTATTTACTCTGTATTTTAATAGTCATTTATACACGTCTGTATTACAACGAGTGTTTACAGATTTATTTTATACTACTTAATTTAACAGTATAATAAAATATTTTATTTACAATCTTTCAAATGTAATATGTGTCCATACAAAAGGATTTCATCAGAAATTACTCAATGATATTTACCTCGAACTGTATAGATTTTAAATTTCAAAAGAGATGTATACAGAGTGATTTTTTTACCATAACCCGCTCAATTACTTATAGGATAAAAATTAATTAAAACAAATTTTTTTAGATAATTTTATTATTATTCGGTGAGTAATTGAGTGGGTTATGATAAAAAAATCACTCTGTATATAAAAATAGATTATCAAACATGCTCAACCATTGAACTAACTCTGCACAAAAATTGTTGATGGTACGTTAATATACTCCAGGTAAAACATTCTATTGATCATTGGTAGCAATTTTATTATAATTAATTTTTTGTTTGACCGACTTCCGTAATGGTATGCAAGGACATGTAGTTTTATCGATTTATTATCTACACATTGTTTCTATCGTTTCTTGTTTTGATTAATGAACAACAATACAATCACATGTAGTCGCACAATTAATCTAAAATCGAAGTGATTCGTTTTCATTAAATAGTTCTCATTCGATTTATGTGCATATAAACATCAACATCCATCGTATCTCACCATCCAACTATTGTACAGTGAAAGCTGCAGGGAATATAGGTATAATATAAACACATCGTATCGTACTTGTTGCCTCATTGAATATATATTTAATCGTAGTATTAATGCCCTCCTCTACATCCAAAATATAATCCTTCATTATGAACACTATATTGACTCTATTAAATTTTAGCTAAGATTACCGCTCTAATCAATGTTGGTTATTTGAAAACTTATTAATATAAGATTACATTTCAAATAATTTATTTAAGATTACTTTTCAGTGCAAATACATTATTAATGTAATTTTAATATCAGAGATTATCAATATAAATAAAGAATAAAAATGCATTTCTTATATAATAAACGAAATTGTGGTGAAGAAAATAAATATCAAAATAACATCAAAATCATTTGAATTTAATTTGAATTAAACCGTAGTAAATATTTATTATTATCTTTTTAAAGTTTTCTAACCGTAGTTTTTTGAATTTTATTTCGCAGTATCAATCAGACAAAGTCTCTATTGGTTCAAGTCGAAACGATTGCGTCTATTGTATCGATATGCACAGTTTTTATAAGCATATTCATAGAAGTATAGTATATAAAAAATAAAATACAAAGAAACTTACTAATCTTGCTCCAGCTCTGATTAATTGATCTAAATGAGTTTTCACGCGGTCACACAATGTTAATATATTTTCCCTGTGTTCGTGTCTAGTATACGCACTGTCAGTAAAATCTTGTGTGCGTTCCATGATCATATCCATAGTACGTAGCAATGTTTCTTTTTCACCTAATACTAATGTAAGCCTAAAACAAATATTATTCATATATTTTCATAATCTTTGTCAAATATAACAAAACTAATTACTAATAATAAAAAAATCGTTTAGCATAAAAAATTTTGACTCTCAAAAAAGTGAAAAATTTTAGGCAAACAATTTTATAGTTAAAAAAAGTACTTTTTAAAAGAATTGAAAAATACAAAATAAAGGGCATTTTGGCTGTCCCAGAATGGTCTAGTTTAATTTGATTAAACTGGATCACAATAAAAATGAGTAATAATTTTAATTATGACATTTCTATAGAGTGTTCAGTCAGTAAGGAAACGGGTTTCTATTGTTCTTATTGTTTGTAACAACTGATCCGTTTCCTTACTTACTGAACATCTGTATACATGGCACGTTATGAACTAAGCTAGGTAGGTCGTCTTAAATCTTAATTGACTTCTTAATTAAACAATCGTAATATGTTATCAAATTATCATGTACACATTACATTATAATTTGAGGTATCTTGAAAAACAGGCTATACAAATAGCTTTGTACGAACAATTGTTTTTTAAAGCTATAATTAAAATTGTTGTATTCTAACTGAATTGATTACAAGGGAATTTCTAAAGAGTTGTTACTAAGGAATTGTAAGATATGAAGTTATAGACAATTTGTTCAATAACTTCATTTTTATTAATTCCTAAATTTAAGAAAAATGATACTTTTTGTTTTGAACACAAATATAATTCAGTTCTCGCCAAATGTTTACCTCGTCATATCGACAAATGAGTCCAGTACGTTGAGTGCGTGGCCAAGTGTGTCACCACCGTCTTGTTGCGACGTGTACGGTGCCAGAGACATTGGCTCGCCACCTCCTTCCCACACGCCGTCTTTAACAACATAATGTATCAGATCCATAGCCCTGCGCATTTGGCAAAAAACCGTATCTCGGTTTTGGCTAACTTCCGAGCTGTCCGGATGCCTGAGACAAGCCTAAACGCGCGAGGAAAAAACTCATGACGTAATTGGGCTAAAATAGCATCAAGTCAGGTATATAATTTGTATACTTTGGACGAGGTCAATAGCAACATCGTAGACCGCTCCAGAACTTGTCGAGCTGCGGCCATCTGGGATCGTCGTCGCTCGTCCTTCATATCATTTTGCCGGTCCCCAGTCAAATGTGCTAATTCGACCATTTCAGTACCAAAGTGACTGAAAGCTTTGACAAATTCCGTAAAACTGTTCACGCCTTCTAAACGACCTAGACTTCGTGATACCTGAAACAAATATATATAAACGTAATACCATTGAAGTTCATTGAGCGAAATACAGCAAAATTCTATTTCAGTGTGAAAGCCATAAATAAATCATCAAGTCGTTATAATTTATATCTTTCAATTATAAAATATAAAAAATTGATTATGTTATTATTTATTTTTGTTCAAACTAATAATTTATTACAGAATGAGTCATTTCTTAGAACACATTTATTTTAATTTGTAGAGAAAATTTTATTTTTTAAATGCATTTTATACATACCTTGTCTTTCACTAGAATTAATTGTTTAACAACAACTACATCAGCTAATAATAAAACTCTGGTAACTGAACTTAATAGACACCGGGCAGCTCGAATCACTGCAGCTCGATCATTGATTGAATCTTCAAATACTGCTTCGCACAATTTCTCAATTGAAGCTCCTTAAAAAAAAAAACAAACAATAAATTACAATTTTAGAGTTAAAAATCTATTTAAAACTAGATTTATTTAAGTTTTATAATTATAAATATATAAATTAATATAAAAGGGTTAAACATGAACTTACTAATTTATACAATTATAGACATTTTCACATATGTCTTTCCATCTAGAAATTGTATTTAAATTAATAATTTTAGATGAATACAAGTTGAATAAATGCTAATTCTTTTGAGAGGTATTTATTAGTAAGTGTGTCATATAAATTCTAGAAAATAAAACCCAAAATCGCCCAACCGTTATTTATTAGGATAACATAAATCAATACCCATTATTTCTTTTATGCTAACCCCTATCTTCAACATTCTTAACAAATAAATGTTGCTTTTTTTACTCCATTTGTAACACCCCATAGTTTTGAATTTAACGACTTGCGAAAATTTATAAACAATAATCAATGTAATGAAAAAATATTATAGTATTCAAATATATGAACTTAAAACCATTTTTATAAAACAAATATAAGACACGTGTGAGGAAAAAAGTAATAGTTTTGAATACCCGTACAGTATATTACAAATATTGAATTTTTTTTAAAAGGAATTTGAACATTTAAATTATATAATAAAAATTCACTGTGGTGATAATATTGATAACAATTAAAATAAACATAAATTATTCAGCTATATTAAGGTTCTAACTCATGGCTTATTTTTAACACAACTAAAATATATTTTTTTTAATCAATTTTATAGATGAAATGTCAGCTTTGAATCTTTTAAATGGTTAACTAGTTCTTTCATAATAAAAGTAAATCAAATAAAATTTTAGTTTAGCTATCTCTATTTTTCTACATGCATTAACGATAAAAATATGATGAAAGTCATTTAAATTATAACAAAAAAGTTGATTTGATATAAAGCCAAGACAGACATTAAATAACACATAAAAAAAGCTTGTAATAAAAAATAATTATATTAAAAAATTACTTTAAAGTGACAATACTAATTAATCACTTAATTTATCATAAAATAAGTTAACTGAGAATAGATAAGCCATGGAAATAACAACAAAGTCAATATTTTTCAGCATGTTTTATGTCGATCATACGTTAATGATAGTAAAACAAACTATGGCGTTTTATTAGCATGAAAGTCGCCTGTACTACACGATTTGTTCACTATCGATTTTGCGGAGTTTTCTCTATAGTTAAATATACATAGGCATAATTTTACCGTTATTATTTTGTTGGTGAATGTAGTGTAAAATCAAACTAAAAGCAGTGCAAAATGCTGATATCGAAATGAAATTGATTATTTAAACTCTATATGTTCATATTCAATGAAAGTGAATAATAAATAAGATCCATATAAGATAATTATTGTATTTTTTATAATAAATACAAAAATGTAGTCGTATACAAATACTGAAAATGAAAATTTATTGTAAAAGATTCATGTAATAAAATTTTAATAAGAATTATATTTTTCTGCTTTAATTATAAACTGATTGGTTTGCTATACCTATAAAATTTCATAAATATGCCTAGAGATGTATACTTTGCTTATAATATTAGTAAGTATATTAGAAGTATAAACAATTTCTAACATAGATGAACATAAACATAAAAGCAAAATATAACAATAACATTAATATAATGTAACAAGTACTTGAAATTATTTTGATTAATCTTGTTACTTTTTACTGTAATTAACTTGATTAACATTGTTATGTAATGAATATAATATATTCATACATCATAGTATGATGTAAAAGGATTCTTACATAAATACACAAGCTTTTATGGATATTATGTATACGTATAATTAAAAAATTATTTGAGGATACATGGAATTTTATACTACTAAAACTGTTTGAACATAAATATTTACTTTTGAAGTCATTAATGATAAACATATTTATTTTGAATTTACACAATATACTTTATGAATAAAAAAATACACGATTAATGACAAAAAAAATCTATTTTAAAAAAATATACTTGGCTTAGTATATTTAAACATGAAATTAAGATATTCTGGACTTTCTTCCCACTGAATAAATGAATTATTTTTTAAGCTTTCATTAGCATTTTAAGTGTTTCCTCTTGTTACATTTTTATACCAAGAAAAAGTAATTATTCATAGAACTTAATATTTTTTTAATGAACAAGGACAAAATGTTTAACTACAACCAACAATTATGTTAAACTTTAAAATTATCAAGTTCAAATAAATTAAAAAAACATTATATATTTTTTAATTGATACATATTAAGTATAACTAGTTAAACAATTAGTGTATTTATTTATTAAATGATTGTATTATATAATTTAATTTTCTGTTGAGTGTAAATTGATTTTTTTTTCGTTAAATATTTTTTTAATTAATAAAAATGACTTCAAAATAGTTGTAAATACTTCGCATGATTTCATTAATTAAAAAAACACGTTATTTTTACATTTAATTGACACAAAGACAATGTTGTCGGATCGTGTTTTGCAATTTTTTTTTTTTTTATTATTTCTAGTATTTGAAAATATATAGTAAATATTCGCATATAAATAAACATTTAAAATTTTCATCTAAATCGAAATTTATTTCTCAATATAATTTAGGTCTTTGAAATAAAATTCGGCTAGCAGAGTCAACAAAAAACTTTGAATAAATAAACTGTGGACAATGCTTCAACGTTTGTGGTGCCAGGAACCGAAATGTACCGTTAAAACTGAATACAATTAGAAGAAAAGTAGGCCGTCTCTAGGTCAGCTTATTTTATACGTCAATTCTCTGTACGCCACAGACTGTAGGGATTTCCGATGTGAAGTATGTAAACTATAGGGATTTACTGCGTTGGAACTTTAGAAGAGAACAGGAAACGGATAAATGAGACTCAGACCGTGTGCACATTTTGTGTCTAATGCGTCACGTTCATATCGCGTACAAAACTCCAGGGACTGTAGACTCTAACGTAACGGCACAGGTATGCCAGGACGATAAATCAGCCTGTGAATCAACTCGAAAACTTCGGACTATCCACCATCGGATGGGGTTGACCTGCTTTTGCCGGATATTGGTAGACGTTAGAAACAGGATTTACACGTTAAACGTCGGAAGGCCAGAATAAAAATACAATACTCATAATGTACACGATTTAAATTGCGTTAAAAAGACCTTTGTCATAGTCAGAACGTCCATGTCCTTTTCGTATGAGATTGAGGGTAAAATGTCCGAACGGTATGCGTTGAACTGCGGTAAATGGCCGTCATTGAGCGTCACAGAAAATTAATTTAAACGACCTCGGGAACTAAGACGGACAGGTATGAATCGGACACGGTATCTAAACGCGGTGGCGTGACAAGTTAAACATTTGCTATACCGCAAAACACCAAAGCTTCAGATATTATTGGTCAAAGTGGTCGGGCACACATATACAGTGACAGCTGCTCACCTGCCGCTCTGGCTTCCTTGCACGCTTGATACATGTCAGCTTTTATCTCCGGGTTGTCGTCCGCAATGGTTTCGCCAACTGTCACGAACCGTTCGATGGCCAGATTCACTCCTTGTCCTACCCTGGCAATAGCTCTGGCCGTCCGCTCCGTACAGAACGGCCGCTCCCGATGCGCCACTAGCGTCGATATCTGTCGAAAAAATATATATATATATTACATTTTGGAATTATTTACTTAACAATTATCTTAGTGTATATCTTTAAACCTCATTTTAGATCGTGTTCTCTCAACTGTTCTTAAATACTAAACATGTGAACAAATACTAACCGCGAAAAAAGCATAGCTACACAGTATTCACATAAAATTACCAAATGCAATCATAGTTTCTTTACTTAGCCAATAAACACTAAACAAATAAAAATCAGATATTAAATTGGAAGAGGAAATGTTATTTTTCATTAAAACGAACGGAATCTACCCTTTAACACAAAGCGTAATTGGCTATCAGTGAATACCTTTAAGGTCAAACGATTTTAACGCGTAAACTCAGTAGGTAATATTGTTCATATGCTAAGCCCCGAAGCCCCAAAATCGTTTTTACCTAATTCAAGGCAATACACTTGTATATTGTGTTCGCTCCGGTACACAAATTTATTTTCATTAAACAAAAATAATTTATTGATCGCGTGTAGTAATCAAAATCTGCTCTTGTACTCATGTCGAAATGTACATGTGCCGTACAATTAAAATCCTCAGATGTAACGAGTAAAAATTTTATTGTGTCGAAAAATCGAATTCATCAGCTTATTTGTCAGACGCGATTTCAGCGACGCCCACTTAATTTATAAGACTTTGACTGAATTCTGTGTGCCGTTTGACATGGTGCTGCCGATCAATAGGCGGACGACTGCCGATAACATTATTATAACGAAATTAAGTGTACACATACGCGTACAACGTGTTTTATGACTATCACGATTTTGGCCTCCTGACCTGAACTCTGAACTTTGTGTTAATGCACGTCAGCCCAGCAACGAATTATTTTAAAAACTATTAAAACTTTATGCATAATTTTGAGAAATTTGGATCTTTAAAACGCGTCGTTTCAATGAAAATAATTATTATGCTAATTCTCAGGGAAAACTACAGCAAAGATGGTTTTTCAGTTTCCTCGTAAACCCGTAAAACAAGAGAACAGCTCAAAATCAAACAGACAATATCGCGATAAATAGTTTGCTGATAAATGCGGCGCATGAACGGCTGCTATAAATCAAAAGATAATTAGCGCCTAGGGCGCATTTTCCACTCGGTGCCGAGTCAATCGCGTGTCTATTAGATAGTATTCAAACTTTTGCAATACCTACACACCCATCGAGGTGTGGACAATTATTAATAAAAATAATGTTAAGACACAAAAACATGCTAACATTAGCATAAATTGAGCATTTAAAATGTTTAAACCGTAACGGCTTGTACCATTTAAATATTAATTTATTGATCAGACGCAGAAATTAAAAAGCAATTACTATAATTTTAATCCAACAGAGTATACATAACAGCGTTATTTTTTCAGTAAATTTATAAAAAATTACCCGTTGCCATGATTACATCTACCTACTCCAATTATCGCTGAAAAAAAAATATTTGATATTGTTTTTGTGCCACACCGAACATCAGCATTAACATTCATCGAGATTAGCCAACTATTAACAAGATAAATATTTACGACAGGTCCAAAAATTTTTTTTAATTATATTTAAACATACAACACGCTATATTTTAGATTTTTCTTCTGTATATGGTACTTTTTGAGTTGAAAATAATATTACAATAAAAATGAAATAAGGTAATTAATATTATAGTTTAGTAATTTATTTATTATTGAAAAAAAATAAGAAATATAGTCATACTATAATTACAGCAATCATTTTATTCGTTAAAAAATAACATATTTACTTTATTTAGTTGTACCTCCTGAAAAATATGTTATCTTCAAAAATTAGTTAAAAAAAAAAATAAACACTGAATATACACTGTAAAAACTCCTTACTATAATAAAAAAAAATTTTCAATATACATCCAACAATAGTTTTGTTAAATTAATAGAATTTTTTTATTAGTCGATCCAATTTTTATCTAAAATAAAACCAATACTATCATATATTATATTTTTGATATATGATTGATGACAAAAAAAAAGTTTTATCCTCTCTGGATATAAAGTTATGCGTAAAGTTTATGTCTAACGATCACGAAATTTTTGCACAGCACAGTGATTGAAATAAAGCAAATATGCATTTTCAAAATAATTTTAAAATTCATGTTTTTTTCCGTCATAACAAAATATGCTTTATTGAAGTGGCAATTACAAACAATAAGTAATACATTTCACGTACAAAAATGACTGGGCCAAAACTATTGTTGTTTTATTGATTATTCAATTTCTTTTCTTAAGAAAATATTTATGATAAAAAAAAAAAGAAATTATATTCGAGTATTTTTATTTGTAAAAACCAATACTTGCATGCCCATTGTTTTTTGTGTCCCTTTATGTTTTACTAGCGATATAATAGGATAAAGATAGAATTACAGATGATTTATGGGGATGGGATAAAAGTTTAATATCGCAGCAATGTTTATCGAATTTATTCTGTAAGCTCACTCGAAAAACAAAATGAAATACATTTACCATTTTTATAGAAGCGTTTGTTTTGTTTCGCCTACAAACGAATACGATTTCCCATGGGCTATATTGTCTGGTGAATCGTCATAATATTATCATATCAACGTACACTAGGCTGCAAACAATTGAACGTTTTCTTAATGGATCTGTTTAATGGACTTACCCAACGGCGGTAATAGAGCAAATAGGTATGGAATTCGAAATTAGAATGACTACCGCGAGGGACCAATACAACAACTTTTAAGATCACTACAAAGCTCCCAAACGTGTGCCTAGACAATTTCTCCGACTTGCAAACCTCAACGCGTACACGACATAAAATGATAAAGCTAAGCATAGTATTGGAAATATATTATTGGTAAAAGTTTTCTTGAAAACCTATAAAAATACAATATCTTGAATACAATTACAGAATAATGTTTAACTTTGGTCATTTTATAAATTTTATTTGTATTTTCTAGTTTTATAATTGAGTGTTGTTTATGGATAACACAATATCGCGTTGACTTCCATTTTGACATAATTAATTTTCAATACCGCCTTTAGTATGTCCGCCTCGCAGTCAAACTTATAGTATCAAATTATTCGCATAATTTTTTAATCGTTAGAGTTAAGCATATAAGAAAATTCGTCTGAATTCAAATAATCTAGCTTCTTTATCCTCGCCTTAATCTCAACTACTTGGGGTCGGCCACCCTTAACCTAAACTTCCACTTGACACAATCTCCCACATCATCTACGCTTACATCAGCCGTCTTCATATGACATTCAATAACATTCCTCCATCTCATTTTTGGTCTTCGTCTACCTTTTCTACCTTCAACATTCATTTCTGTAATTGTTTTTACAGCTTCCGATTCCTATCTCTTCATAACATGACCGAACCATCTAAGTCTATTTTCTTTAATCTTGTATGCAATTGACGCTACACCTATACTCCCTCTTATATGTTCGTTCCTTATCCTGTCTACTTTAATCACTCCATTCAAATAATATGAGCTTATGTTAAATCCAACAATATCTTCCTAAGTCTAACATTATAAAATACCAAATATCTAATGAAAATATTTTCTGAGCGTGATGTAGTTACATAGGCGGTAATCCCAACAATTTTATAGTATTTAAAAAGAAAATTCTATCACGCTTCGAAGGGGTTAACATTGTGGACATCAGTAGGAACATCGTTTTGTATTACGCGTTCTATCTAATTGGATAGAAAAAAAACGTTCCGAGATGTTAGATATACTAACAATATCAAATTAAAGTTTTTTATGATTATTTTATAATTATAAAAAAAATTTAAAATGCCAAGGTTATTTTTTCTATAAGTTTTTTTACTTTAAAATAAAAAAATTATTAGATTAGCATGGAAACACTTTTAATGATGATAGTTAACACTGAAAAACCACGTGAAATCAATAAACAATATTTAGTTTTATTTGACTGTTCTATTACATTTTAAAATATTCACATTAATACATATGCGTATATCGTTTTTTTAAATATTTCATATATGCAAATATTTATTAAATGAGATATACTTTATTGTCTGTATTGTGTTTGACAATATTAAATTAATAATATATTAATAATATTAAATTTTACATGGAAAATTATTGGATAAATAATTATATTGTTAATTGCGTAGTTAACGCAATTTTAACTTACGTTAAAAATTAACGTAAGTTTACTTAAATTACATTGTTGGAAAAATTAAAAATTAAACATTTATAATTAAAAATTAGTAACTTGTACATATTTGATCTCAAAAGCAATTTATAAATATACATTACGACGACTTACTAAAATAATATAGAATTTTCAAAGTCAATACCAAAAATAATTTTATGACGATATTATTTTATTTTAAAATAATTTCTTTAATAAAAAAAACTTTTACATTGAATGTTTTTTGGTTTTCATACATTTTAATTTTAAAAAGTAATAAGAAATCCGACACTCATCATAAATTAGATTATTTCTACATGGATTATTCAAATCATTTACTTAGAATAATTACAATATTATTATTCTTCCGTGAAAATAATTGTTCAGGAGGATTAGAGAAATCAACACAAACACAAAAAGTGGTACTTATAAATAGACTCAATAATATATTAGCGTTTAATGATTCATGGAAAAGATTTTTTGGTCTCTCTGTTACGACTAATAGCTTAAAGGACCACAAGCATACAGTAGAAAATTTATTTGAATGTCTTGTTAGTAAAGATAATACGGTCAGTGATAAGAACAAAATGATAGACAACTCAAAAGCATACAATAATTATTCAGCCATTGAAGCTAACTATCAATATATATTAGAATTGGTTACCAATTTGGTCAAATGTAAATACATAGAAAAACTAAAATTGATCTTTCGCTTATTACGGTTTCTATTATATGATTATATAAAAAAGTTTAATATTCCAAATCAAGGGCCGCCGTTGATTGATATAGATGAACAACTCAAAATAATAGAATTGGTGGAAAAATTAATTAGTCGTTTAAACTTCCTAATACAGATTATGATTACTACTTTGGAAACACTTCATGAAATGGACGTAGGAAAATACAACAAGTTATTATTAGTAAGCCAACTTATAAATATGCACAATAAATTTCATCCTAATTATGACAATCTGGACGAGTTCATTGCAATGTTAGTAAAATCATCAGCACGTATCTCTAAAACGGCAAAAAACTTTTGTGCAATTCAAAGTAACTATTTACCCCTTTTAACTAAACTGAATTCTGAATTTGATTCACAAGTTAAGAAAAAGCAAAGAGATAATTCACCTGCAAGTTATTCATATTTCATTGGTAATAAAATCGACTACGAAATAGATGAAACTATAAAAATGTACACCTTTAATCTGGTTAATATTAACCAATTAACATATTAAAGTATTTTAATAAAATTTAAAATATAAAATAATATTAATTAATGCAATGGCATATTTAGAAATTGTGTATATATAATATCAATTTCCATTATATTTATAAATTATTATAGAAGTAAAAAAAAATTAGACTAAATCTGTATTACAAAAATGTATAATAAAATTAATATTATGAAAATTCTTTAGATTGACTTATTTACTTAAATCTGATATCCGTTGATCTTAAATAGAATATGATTTTAAAATAAGTATCATGTTATAAATTATTATTATTATTATTATTATTATTAGTTACATCATAATAAAATTCCTGTTTATTACATTATTTACTTTATAATTATTTAGAGCCAAAAATATATTCTCTTTGTATTTTATACAAATAAAAAAAATAGAGTTACGTTTATCATTAATTTTATTAGTTATGTCTTTCTTCTTCTGAATAAATTGAAATACCAACGGGAGTACATGTACATGCCATATTGTAGATATGTAATTATTAATTGTTTCAATGTGTATGTTATTGAAAAAATTAGANAATGTGTAATTATTATTTATTTCAGTGTATTATTCACTTAAAAGAATGGTCGGAGGCAAAACATTTTTTTCTTGTACAAAATTTGTTATGTGCTTTTTTATGAATCGAAAACTGATTGTTCTTTGATTACCTTCATCTAAACTATATTCTACGTGAACAGCCTCTGAATTTTTACTATTATCAAACACTCTTAAAATTTTTTGTTGATAGTCAGAATAAAAAGTTAGATGTCATTAATTCTTAATTGCATGATTTTTATTTTTTGTTGTATAGAATTTATGTTAAAAAACATCAGAAAATAATAAAAAAGTATAAAAATTGAATTTATAAATGGTACATCTATATGCTAATTTATTTTTTTTGTAATTTTAATGATTTCTCTTTAATACTCCAAATTTTATATTATAAGCTAATTTATTATATTAATTGAATACTACGCGCAGATCTAATTTGCGTTTACAGACAAATAAATAACGGGCGGATTGTTAATATATTAATATATATGTGTAGATTTCAGATCAGATTTTTTTATTGGATTCTATTTCTAGGAAATAATCAGACATGATAAATTGGTATAAATACTAGACTGCGTACACTCTCATAGAGATATTATTTTTTAAAGCTTTACCCAAAACTACAATAAGCCAATACTATGATATAGACGCTATCAGAGACGATTGTCCCTTTCGCCCCTCACCTTAGATCCGTTCCTTTTATCAGAGTTATAAAATTTAAAGGATTTAAGCAGAAAAATTTCCCGGTGTATTAAAAGTAAAAAAAATTTTTTAATCCATAATTTTGAAGCAAAAGTCAAAGAAAGTAAATAGATATTTTAGATAGTAACTCGAAACGCATAAAATTACACAGATGCAATGTTTTTTTATATCGTGATTATTTGTAAATACAAGTCATTTCCTAAAAAAAAATAAAGTCTGTTTAGTCAACTTATTTATTAGGTCACCAATAATTTTTTCACGATAAAAAAATGTTTACGATGAATTATGAAGTTGCCAAAGTAACTAGCACTTATGTTTCATTCAGAATTAATTTGGTTCTATGAACTGAAATAAAATATAATCTTAAAAATGTGAAATATATAACACAAAAAATATATTGTGTACCGTGAAAAAAAAATTGAATACTTGAGTATATGTATATTCTGAGCATCTAATACTTACATCCCCGTAATTAAGTCAGAATGAAGAAATACAATTAGTGGTTTCTATTTATAATACTAATTATAAATTTATTTTATTTTTATATTAATTAGAATAATTTACTCATTATCGCTTACTATTGTCATGAGGCAACGTCGATTACTTTCCTAACTAGTTATCTCTTTAAAGGTTCTTATAAGTTTCATTGGGTTTTGTATAGGAGTATATACATGAATAGGTATTGAAAGAATAAAAATATTTACTCTCGGTGCTAATGGATTAAATGATAACACTTAACGGGTGTCTATGAATTGAACAACTAAGCAATTATTTTGTTACAGTACTTTTTAAATATCAGTGCAACTTATTCAATCCATATTGATAAAATTAAAAAGAAAATATCATTTAAAATGACTAAATTTATATATTTTTTTAGTTTTGTCAAGGGTGTCATTTCATTTTTTTTGGGGTGTGTGAGATTTCAAGTAGGCCATTTAGAAATTTCATCAGGTCATATAAAAATAGATTTATCTAACTAAGTAAATTATTCTTCATTTAATTTTTCCCAAGATTATGAATCACAATCAACATAAATATTAAATATAAATTATAATAATACTTACTATTTTAATATTATATAATAGGGTTCGTTAATGATATATTTTTGGATATCGATATCGTACTGAATTTCAGCGACATTATATAGCAATATAGAAAAAAAATATGTTTTCGATATAGTATGAAAAAATTAATCGATATCGAAAAAAAGTTATATTTAAAAATTAAATTAAAATTTAAAATGTTTTCACCATTTTTTTATTTTCAAGAATACCGTTAAGTTACCATTGTTGTAAATATCACACTATAATATACCAACCAAATCAGATAATGATATTAATATAAAACATACATAGATAATAGCTATATCTCATAACGATACTTAATTATTTTCAAATTACTTTTTATTATGAAGGAATAAGTTATTTTTATTACAAGACTTTATCATAATATAATGGTTTTATTAAATGGATCAAATTATTGAATCCACCCCAAATGGCGCCTCTGAGCTTTGTTGTAAATGTGAGAAGGTTATATTACCATTATGTATTTTTCTATGTTTATCTATGAAAATCTTTAGCTCAGACTGTCTATATGTCAATGTTGACATTAAACTAACAGAACCTAACATCACCAAACATTGCAAACAAGCTCCTTAATTTAAAAATTAAAAATACAACAAAATCACAGTTACGCTATCGTAATTTTAAATATTTACATTCATACATATGTGTATGTCCTTATTTTAAATATTTCATATATGCAAATATTTATTAAATGAGATATACTTTATTTTCTGTATTGTGTTTGGCAATTTCATATTTAATTTTACATCGAAAATTATTGGAAAAATAATTATATTGTTAATTGCATAGTTACAAAAATATACATATTTAATTAATAATTAAAAATTATTATATAATATTTAATTATAGAGTCAAAAATGATGTTACAAGATTACAGTGCTCATTAAATAAAAATTAACGTAAGTTAACTTAAATTATATATTTTTACATTGTTAGAAAAATTAAAAATTAAACATTTATAATTAAAAATTAGTATCTTGTACATATTTGATCTCAAAAACAATTTATAAATATACATTACGACGACTTACTAAAATATTATAGAATTTCTCAAAGTCATTCTTTAAAATAATTTTATGACGTTATTATTCTATTATAAAATTTGCTTTAATAAAAAAAACTTTTACATTGTTTTTTGGTTTTCATACAAGTTTAATATTAAAAACTACTATGAAATCCTACAATCATCATAAATAAGATTATTCCTACATGGGTTATTCAAATCATTCACTTAGAATAATTACAATATTATTATATTTCTGTGAAAATAATTATTCAGGAGGATTAGAGAAGTCAACACAAAAACAAAAATTGGAATTTAAAACTATAAAAATTAAAACTGATCATTTGCTTATTACGGTTTCTATTGTATGATTATACAAAAAAAAATTAATATTACAAATCAAGGACCGCCGATGATTGATATAAAAAAACAGTGCAATGTAATAGAATAGTTGGATAAATTTATTAAACGTTTTTATTTTATTATAAAAATTATGATAAATGCCCCAGAATAACTTTATGAAATAGACGTAGGAAAATACATCAAGTTATTATTAGTAAACCCACTTATAAAAGCATACAATGCATATTACCCAAATAATAAAAATGTGGATAATTTTACTATACTGTTAAATAAATTATATTATAGTATCTCTACAACAGCAGTAACCTTCTGTTCAATTCAATGCATCTAATTACCCAATAAATGTAAATTGAGAGTTGAATTTATATCACAATTTCAAAAAAATAAAAAAAATAATTCACCAGCGTGTTGTTCATATTTCATTGGTAATAAAATTGACCACGAAATAGATGACACTATTTATATGTATACCTTTAATCTGGTTAATACCAATTAACTTATTAAAGTATTTTAATAAAATTTAAAATATAAAATAATATTAATTAATGCAATGGCATATTTAGAAATTGTGTATATATAATATCAATTTCCATTATATTTATAAATTATTATAGAAGTAAAAAAAAATTAGACTAAATCTGTATTACAAAAATGTATAATAAAATTAATATTATGAAAATTCTTTAGATTGACTTATTTACTTAAATCTGATATCCGTTGATCTTAAATAGAATATGATTTTAAAATAAGTATCATGTTATAAATTATTATTATTATTATTATTATTATTAGTTACATCATAATAAAATTCCTGTTTATTACATTATTTACTTTATAATTATTTAGAGCCAAAAATATATTCTCTTTGTATTTTATACAAATAAAAAAAATAGAGTTACGTTTATCATTAATTTTATTAGTTATGTCTTTCTTCTTCTGAATAAATTGAAATACCAACGGGAGTACATGTACATGCCATATTGTAGATATGTAATTATTAATTGTTTCAATGTGTATGTTATTGAAAAAATTAGAAAAAATCTTATTGACTTATTATAATATGAAATTAATTCAAAATACAATAATATCAATATAAGTCAGCGATTAGAGTAGATAACTGTAATAAAAACCAATTCAAGTATTTGCAACAAAACAAAGTTCCTTTTTTTTATTTAATAAAGTTTTTAGTATTAATAACTGTTATTTTATTATATAAATTTATGAACAAGTACAGTTCTATTATAGTTCTCCTGTTTGACTCTATTTTAGTCTAAAAGAAAATATGATAATATAATTTCAACTTTTTATAAGTTTACTTTCTTAAATTTTACTTTTGGCCGACCCCAAATAGTTGGGATTAAGGCGAGGAAGAAGAAGACTTCCTTAAATTTTACTGTGAGTCGATAACGATAACATCGATATTAGTTGTGGCAGAAGTACTTATTCTTGATGTGGGTTCCTTGACAGAATATATTTTTTATTTGCAACAAGAATGCAATTGGATTTTTCAACTCAACTGTAAAACTTTTCAATGTATTTTATCAAAATTATGTACACCGCATAAATTTGAAAACAGATGTCTGGATTTTCATCGAAAAACCCCAATAAGATAAAAAAAATGTATTCATTCGAAAATATATTTGATTCACTACGGTCAGAAACTACCAAAAGATTTTACATTAATTACTTTTTGAACTTTGACAAATTTCAGTTATTGAAATCTGTAAAGTGGCGTGTTTTGAGTGCTCGAGGGTATATTATAAAAATTGTATTTTATTATTTTATTTTTATATCCTAAGCACACGCCTATTCGAGAGCTAAGTAACATTTATATTGACAACACTATCATTTTGCAATCACGCAATATTTATCATTTTTAATGGAATTAAATGGCACTTTTTTTTAAGTGACGAACATTTGATTTGCGTGCAATAAAATGACAGCAAAAATGAGCATTGATAACCCAGTTCAACTGGAATTTTAATTTAAACAAAACAAACCATTTACCATTACGTCAAAAACAATTTTGTGATATACAAACTTATTACTACTTGTACAACACAAGAAAAGTTAAAAAAAAAATGAAACGGACTTGTAAATCATTTAAATATATTTGCTAAAACATGAGTTTTAATAATATTTATAAAAGCACTTTTAAAAATTGTGTTTGGGCCGTAATTCTTAGAACATAATCCAATAAACCTTTTACAAAATGACATTTAATAATTTTCATTGCCTCATGAGGTGAAATATGTTTTTATGTACACAAAAGAATTGTGTAATATAATCTCTTTACTACATTAACACTAGAATATTATACGAATTGAGTATTTTCTGTTTTTTTATGAAAAACCAAATATATAATTCGCTAAAAAATATCTTCGAATGTTAAGACACGGACATAATCTATAAAATGAAACTAATGCACACATTTTCTTGTTGAATAATTTTTTATTAATATAGTGTTACATAATGGTAATATTCCCATCGGCGTCTTTCATGCTTTGCCTATTTCATTGTATAAAATAAATATTAAATTTATACTGGAATGATAGTAGCATAATATTTTTATACTTAATAACTTTTTCTCAAATCATAAAACGGCCATAGACATATTTCACGCATTATAAAACTTTATCGAAATTAATAGTAATGTATTTTATTTTAATCATAATTTTGGTTGAATGACTTTTGTTTTAATTCTATCGATTTTAATTTATGTCAGTAAATTTATTAAGTAACAACCGTGTAGTAGCATTTTTAAATATATCAGTTTATGAGTTTTTTCTCATTAAAATGTACCCTAAAAAATAATTAATATTTTCATTCGTCTAGAAAGCAAAAGTCTAGGAATTAAATATAACTTCAAATAGTATATTTTTACCTTATAATCTCAATATAAGTCCCTAATAGAATACTCAATACCTCGAATAATTTAGTACTTTAATGTAATCGTTCCTAGGAACCATAAAAAAACTAGAAAAACCTAAAAGTTCTAGAAAACTTTTTAAGAAATTGGAGATTTAAAAAGCAACACATTCTCTTAGATTTCTCAAGCGTTTGGTATTCAGCAAAGTAAACCAATCCGTCGCCTGTGCAAACATCGTATATGATAAAAATAATAGAAAATGAGTTCGGTCTTTATACTGATATAAACATTTATTTAAAAGTGTTATAAGTTATTGAGGTCACGGTCGCACCGGAAGCGAGTGGTGGTACTCAGGTACACAAATAAATTAAAAGCTGATATTTACTTTAACAACAACTCGTGAAACTGTTGTCTATGATTTACGAAGTAATAGTAAATAAGTTATACGCATCTCCTATAAAAGATTTCTTCATTGAAAAGTTTTCATCGAAATATTTATTAAACCATAAGTAAGAACGCCTTTATCTTTCCATTTCAACATTTAAGATTAAAATATTAATTTTTAATTGTCATATAAATGTTTACTGAATTCCTATTATTTTTAATAACATAAGTTATCATAGATATTTTAGACATTATTTTTTATGTACATTCAAAATGATAGTAATGGACAAATTCTACAATAGGTTAACGGTAGTATCCTTGTTGCTTGCTTGTCATTTTACCGTTTTCATCATATGAATATATTTATACGAGTTGTGCTTTGATGATTTAGCTGTAACGAAAAAAAGGTAAAGCTACTGAGCAAATAACTAATAACATTGAACCCATAAGCCTTTATGGTGTTAATTTGCAAGAAAATTCACCCACTACAGGAACAAAATTAGATGTTAACATTTCAGGGTAGATATTGTAAAAGTGGATTTTTCAATAACTTTTTTTTCCTTTTGTATACAGCGAAAACCAACCCCGTTTCCGAGGCAACCTTTACAACATGATTTTAGAGGATTCCGCGGTAAAAAGGTTTGGCGGTCAAAGCTGTCGTCCTCGCACATATTTTTCTATCCTCCGGGAAATTTCTTTCTACTTGGTATTTCCACGTCTATATCAAGCAGACAAAGGATATACACACATGAGCACACATTGAAATTAAAAGAGTATGATGAGATTTTTTTGTTAGTATTTTTTTATCCTCTAGAGAATTATTTTTCACCAAAATTTCAAACCAACTTTTTGACGTCAAATATTCTCTAAGTTCATAATTTGTTAAAGTCGACGCATTTTTATTAATAAAAAAAATCCATTATGCTACATTATTTTTTAATCCATGAACTCTACCTAACATTCATCACAATGCATCGTATATTCCGAGTGTGGCTTTAAAAATACTAGACCAAAAATATCCAAGAATATAAAGCAAATCATGTTGTTTAGCATGACTTCGTGTTAAAAGCGCTGTAAAACATTGAACAGTTATTATGTTAATTTAAAATTTAACACTAATTAACTAACAGTTAAAAATAATCCGTCCAATTATTATTAGTATTACTACACGACAAAAATAGATAAATAAATAATACTGAAATATATCCTATTAAAGTCTTAAAATTTACATTGCCCATTGGTTTTTCACACACATTGTCTACGCGTCCATCAAACTTTCCACTTATTATTACCATTCAGGTATACCTTATAGTGCTTCATAATAATGTATTCCATATGATTATCAAAGTTCTTTAATCCGATAAATCTTCTTTTTTTTTTTTTTACTAAGTTTCAGTAGACATTACCTGTAGCACAATAATATGAACGAACAAGGATTTTGGCCTCGGTAAAATCGTTAAGCGCGCGCAGGAAACGGTAGGCCACGCGCACAGCGCGTTACACCGAGTGTGCGGAAAAAGTCTATACACCAAGTTGATGATAGCCGTGAGTTTCCGAAAAGTTTCGTTTACTTAAACATAATAATGGTGCTAAGGGTTATATGTAGTACATACGAGAGAGACCTTCTTACATTTCGATATCCGGACGACACGTCAGCAGATGTATCATGTAATGTCACTTACATTGCTTCAGACTTTAATGTGGAGAAATCAATTGAAAAACTTTTAGACAAATTGATAAACCATGTATTTTGGATGAAATAACGGATGGTCAAGATTTCTTGCAAAGAACGGGCCATTAATCTAAACCAATTTAACAAAAGCTCATTGATAAAATAATATTTGCATCGTGATGACCGAAAAAATCTTATGATAATAGTATATACATTATGTCCAAAGAAAACTATTTCGACCTATCAATGTCAAAATAAAAACATAGTAGTAATTTGTTTGACACAGTATAAAATCCTGAATAAACTGCCCATTTATTACATTTTATGACACAATAAGACTAAATAATTTGTATTTAACAAAGCTATTTTTATAATATTAAAATTTTGCAAAATTATAATCGTAGTGTATATTTTATATACCTACCGATGTACCAAAAACCCATAAGTGAAACCAAACGTATGATAAATAAATACGGCCTCCTGAAACTCACATGATAACTATAACTGTCTATTTTTCTCAACTATTATTATATCTAGAACAAAAAATGTTAATTTAAATCATCTTTGAATTTGTAATGTTAACTTCTATTTCTTTCCGATCATATTATGACCAAACCACCGAGTCCATTTTATCTACAATCGACGCTACTCCTATGCTTCCTCTTAAATATATTCTTTCCTTATCCTTTATTTTTCTCGTCATTCCACTAATCCATCTAAGCATTCTCATCTACACTATTCTCATTCTCTGCTCTACTTTCTTGTCAACTGTCCAACACTCTGACCCATACAAAAAGTTGGTCTTATTTTAGTCACATAAAATTTACATTTAGCCTCATTGAGATTCTTTTATCGCATAAAATCTAACCTTCACTAGCACACAACAATACTTGATTCTATGTCTTACGCATCCTCAATAACACTGTTTTTTTGTACAAATAATCCTAAAACTTTCCACTTCATTTATCACGTTGTCGTTTATTGTCATTACTTTTCTTGTTTCATCGCTCTCATACTCTATATAATCCGTCTTATTTCTACTAATCCTTTATGACTATCTTTTAAGAGCTAATTTCCACATTTCAAGCTTTTGGTTAACTTCCCTCCTATTTTCTTCTTTTAACACTGTATCATCAAACAACACCACGATATCTCCCCTTGTATTTCCTAGGTAATTTCATCTGTTATAGAAAATAGATAAGGGCTAAAGCAGAACCTTGGTGCACACCCATTCTTATCCTGAAATACTCGTTTTATCCGCACACGCAATTTACCCTAGTAACGTATCTTCATACGAACCCTCTAGTACATCAATAAACGATTTTGGAAATGCTTTTTTTATTAAATTCCACTTTAAAACCTCTCTCGGCACTTTGTCATACATTTTTTCTATAACTATAAACACCAACACAAATCTTTTTCTTTTTCTCCCTATACTTTTCCATTAGCTGTCTCACACAAAATTACATTATTGACTTTCCAGGGAAAAAACCAAACTAGTTCTTAGTTACTGATATCTCATTTCTTGTTCTTGATATAGTAATATGTAACATAAATAATTGATAATTAATATAAATCCAAACTCTTTGCTTACTTTTGATGTGTCATTATCTTAAGCCATTAACTAAGTTTAATCATTTGTTATGCTTTTATGGTTTCTAACTATTTACTAACTAATAAGTTTTCAATAGACTTCTATAAAACAATAGAGATTAAGGCATTAAATCTATTTATGAGGATATTATAAATATTACAGTGCAAAACCTAACCCAATCCTAATTAGTAATAATTACAAAAAAAATCTTTACACGTCACTTGGAAAAAATTAATTTTTTTCTGGTACTATGCAACTCGCTTACATGTTAAGGTAAACATTATTTACATGAACGTTCATACTTCAAAATACAAAAGAATGTTTGAAGTATTGTGTATGTTTTCCATATTAGTACTTTTTACTGATAACAATGTCATACACATTTTTATTTAAAAAAATAAGTTTTATTTAATAAGAAGCAGTACTAAAGTTAGTTTTGACTAATCGGCACTCGTCGGAATACTCTTAGTGTACTTCAAACATTTCGTTTTAATTTTTATGAAGAAAACATATATGACCAGAACGCCTAGTCCAACTAGTACAACGACAAATACTAAATACTTAAGATAAAGTATTAAGCTTGACATTTTATCAGCATTAACTGAAGTTCTGCCTTATAACACTTGTTCAGTCTGATGACCTTATCTCAATGAATATAAAACGCGCGAATTTCAATGAAATACTAACATATTACATTTAATTGTTGATATAAACTACACCTTGTATTTCAATAAAATTAAATTATAATTTAACATAACTCTTTTTTATTTAATTTTTCGTGCAATTGAAATATTTGGATAAAAAAGTAGAAAAATATTTTATTTATTATAACGAACTTCAAAAATGTTTCTAAGATAATGTCATGGGGCCAATTTAGAAATTAAAGTGATATAACTAAAATTTCTTGAAAGCATAGTTGAGTAAATGGGCGTCACCCCTATGTCTTCACTCTCAAAACATCACTAGGTAATTGTTTTTGTACTATTACAACATGACTAACTACTTCTAATAAAATTAATCGTAACTTTCAAATAAAAGTCGGATAGAAAAAATATATTTCAGTAAACTAAAAAAATATTTGCATTCAATTGCGGTCTTAATTTATAGCCAAAAGGTTAAACAAACCATTTATAAGACTTGGAACAATACGAGGTCTTTTAGATGAAATTTTTCCCGGGTGAAGAGCGGGACTTTTCACATAGACAGTGTATCGACGCGGCGGCAGTGGCACTCACGACCCCCGGGCTAACGGCTTGCACCGCGTGTGCTTACCTGCTGTCTGCCGCAGTGATCACCGAGCAGAGCCATGTCCGGCGGTGTCCTGCACAATTCCTATATTGACAACGCACCAATAACCAGCTAACCAGCAGACGATGCACGATAACGCAAAAAATAAATTATAAAAAATTGAATACTAAATAATGCCTTTAAAAAATAACCGTTAATGTAGAAAAATCATTTCCGTTAATACATGTAAATTTTCAACTTAATTTTTATAGGTAAATAAATTGTTTAATTTTATTGTAAGTTTGTTGTTATACAAATGCATGCATTTTTATTTTTAGAATTTAAAATTTTGTTATTATTTTTATGTGGGGGACGGCGGCGGCGACGACAGCGTCGGCGGCGGCGGCGTCCGGCTGCGATCTGCTGGTTGCTACTTCTCTGCCGTTGCTGATGGTGACGGTGTCAGCGGTGGCGTTGCTGCTGCTGCTGGCCCGGCGCTAGCGTGTGTTGATGTAGGCGCGTGCGGACATGGCGCGCGCAAATGATGCCTGATCCGCCGCCATGGTCGCGTCCGTCGTCGTCTAAACTCGCCGCCAATCAATAAAAATTATACCGCCGCCGCCACCACTGTCATTTCAGCATCGGCAATGGCATGTCTTTTTTACCATAACCTAACCTCAAACGCCATCGAGTTTATTTGGGTAATGATATAACTTGCAGAAATTTTCAACAATCGGAATAATTTTAAGCTTTGGATAATTTTTCTACAGGTAGGTGTACCAAAAAACCTCTAACCGCGTTGTTTTTTTGATATTTGCCGCTTCAGGACTGGAAGTTGGTGATCGAATTCAGGGTGATTTCGTTTCATTATATTAAATAAAAAATTCTCCAATTTTACCGAAATAATAATTCAAAGTTTTAATGATACCAGAGGCACAAATGACTATTTTATTAAGATCAACAAAAATATGAGACATCCAAAATATCCGAGTAAGAGACGCCAACGACATTTGATTTACCTGTCTGACTAGTGGCAAGAGCGTTTGCTCGATACTCTTGAGGTTGATCTGAACGTCATCTTCGACGACACATTGCTGTGGTTCAGCTGTTGTTGAAATTGTCGGCGACACGGCCGGCGATTTGGCCATTTGGCATATTTCCGGACGTAGTTGTTGGTTCTCGCCGGCGATGTAATACGCGCGCGCACAGTATATTAACTGTCCGACTGTGTTGCTCTGTTGCTTGACCGGTGATCTACGGCGGCGGGTGATAGACTGGGAGTATACAGGGCGCGCAACCAGCTGGACTCGCGCGACCGTGAAGGGATTGCACCCTGACCACGTGGTATACTTGTCGTTTCTATTGCGCCATCTATCTTTGATATTAATTACCAAGACAAAACAAAAAATATATAAAAATTTTACAACTGCTTGGTAATAAAATAAAAAATTTTATTAAGGAACATCTATAGAATTTCTACAACACGATGATAATATTCACGTACAAAAACATGTATTAAATTTAAAATTATAATTCCAAGATCGTTAAATGAAACTTCATATCTAAAGTATTAATTTTAAGATTTTTTTAAATTTATATATAAAGCTATAAGGCTTTAAGCACGAAGTTACCAGGGAATTTATTTTTCAAGTCTGTAACGAATTTTAAAAACTTTAAATTGCCATAACATTAAGTAGATGATATTAGCAAGTAAGGACAGGTGAAAAAAAATTTCTTTCTTTGTATACATATAAGAAAATAAAAACTAAAAATAAAAAAGAAAGGGGATCATATGCTTTTATGGATACGAAATTAATTCTAAATGATAATTTCACACATAATTTAAAATAAGTTAACAATAAAATTTTTTTTTAAAAATTGTCTAATTTTACAAGTCTATTTCATTATATAAGAAATTTTATTGATATTACTTATAAATAATTAAAACCATAAATTCTAGTTTTTATTTCTAAGTTCTATTAAATTATACAATAAATATAGATTACAGAAACTATATTACTATTAATTATACTTTTATTAGAAGATCATTTATTTTTATTAAAAATATGGAAACATTAAAAAAAAAAAAGAGAGAGAATAAATTTGAAAATAGTATAAATATTAAGTCTTTTGTTAATTACTATTATTTTTCATAAATTATTAATTTTTGTAACTTTTAGAATTGCAGTAAAATATTATTCTTAATAATACTTTATTTAAAAAATGTATTATTGTCTTATTTATAATATAATTTAAGTAACATATTAATAGAAATAATAATTTATTATTTTTTAATAATAGTAATTTGTTACTTTAAGTGGTTTGTAAATTTTATTTTAAGTATATATATATATATATATATCTTTATTATAATTTCAGAATTAAACAAATTTAAAAACCAATAAGATGAAAACTGTACAAAAAAATTGAGTAATGGTAAAAACTATAGTGAAATATAGTTAGCATAATATCATGAGACATGAAGTCATACATTTTTTTAGAATTGTTGTTGTCTTTGATTATGTTCTTCTTCTTCGGCTTCTAATAATTTAAGCTGTTGCTCTAGTTCATCATGCTCTTGTTGGAGTAATTTTTGCCTTTCTTCTTCTATCAATCTCTTATGATGTTCTTCTAACTTTTTCTTTTGTTGTTCTTCAATAATCTTTTGTTGTTGTTGTTTTTGTTCATTTAATTGTGCATTTTTCTCAGCTTTTTCGGCTTTTGTAGCACTTTTTTGGGACTTGTTTTGATTGGCTTGTTTTTGAGGAGTTTGATTAAGTGTTTGAACTTGTAACTGTGATTGATTTAGTTGAATACTATCTTGCTTTATTGTATTAATTAATTGATGATTTATTAAAAAAAGAAATCTCAAACCAGCAATCTAAAAAATAAGATGATATTAAAAGTTATTAAACATAACTATTAAAAATTATACCTCTAATACTGAATTATGATTGAGCCTGCAGCGACTACCAGCTGTTAATGGTTTACCATCTACGTATAAGCATTTTTTCCCCTCACAAACAATTAAAAAATCGCCAGTATTACGAAGTCGTATTGTAGCTTGTCGCCTAGATATTTTCCAAGCAGGTCCTTCGAGCTTCAAATCAACATCAACTTGCTGATACTTTGATGACCTCCCAATAGTAATCTAATAAATAGAAATAATGTTTTATTAACATAATCATAGGAAACTTAATATAATTAAGTCTTACCTCTTTAGATCTCATAAGATATCTAACTAAACGTCCTCGTAAAACTGCTAATGTTTGAGGTTCAAACTCTACCGGATTAATTCCAGTCATTGGAAATACTAAAACTTGAGCTCTAGGAAGTTCATCTTCCAACACTTTCATTTCTTTTTTAACTTTTCTACAATAAATATTGAATATTTGAATACAGGGAAAATATTAATACTTAAGGAAAAGAAATAGGGTACTCGTACACTATTTATTGTTTTTTTTTCATGAAATATAAATTGCTCAAAATTATTTATTAAATATTATAAATACTAACTTATTAGTTAAAGTAAGATGTCTTTCAAGTACTGGATCAGGCATTTCACTTAATAAATGTTGATCATTTAATAGTTCTTCACATTCTGCAAATGTAGGTATATGCTCTGATGTTGACAAAGTAGTAACTTAAAAAATAAAACAATTATATGTAAAACTGTTTGTAAATTTAAAGTAGTAGACTAATAATATATATAATTAGGTTTTATTGCAAAAAAAAAAAAAAGTATATATATTATTTGCATATTACAATTTTTTTATTTGATTGAAAAAACAATCAATTTATAAAATATTTAAAACAATCAATCAATTGTACATAGGAATTAATTGTTTATTTTTATCATTCACTATCTGCTTGAACAATAAAATTAACAAATTAAAAACTAATTAATACATTTTATGTAGGAAAATTACTCATTATGTAGTTTTAAATTGACAATAGCTTAACCTCATTTATTTGATTATTATTTATTGAGTTGACATGTCATTTTTAGTTTTGAATTAAGTGTCTTTTGTATAAACTAATATAGAATGAGTAAAATATCACATACTACTAATTTTCATGTGAAATTTTTACAAACAGTGAGTGAATGGGAAGAAAACAATTATAAAGACTTCTGATATAAAATATTAATAATCTATTCTATTTAAACAATACCTTCTTGTTCGTTATTGAGTATATGAATATTTCTATCTTCAATTGCACTCATTAAAGGCAAAGGGATAGGATTTTCTAATGCACCTAAAAATATAAAATATATTTATAAAAAATATATGTAATAAAGTGTAATTTTATTTATTTATTAAAAATTAATTTGACAAATCTCTAAACACTAAAAAATATAAATAATACAATTAAAATATAAAATATTTTAACAATTTGTCACTTAAATAATTAAATAATTTTTTTAAATTTAATTAATAAAATAACTTTTTTTTATGTAAGCAAACTTTAAATTATATATGCTATTTTCATTGATCATTATTTTTAAATTGAAAATAAAAATTGGCATATTAGCTAAATGACTTTTTAAGATTTTAAATATTTTAACTTTGTTATTTTATGATAGACTCTGTATTACAAAAAATACACTATACACATGTATCTAAATGACAAGCATTCTATACTCAGACTCTCAATCTGTTAAATGATACATTTTGATTGGCTGATAGTTGTTAGCTATGTTCATTCACATCTTTGATATTTTTCATTTGTAAGTAGGTAAAAAATTATAAAACTCTAGTAAAGATGCAGAATCATGAATGAATATTTGAGTTCAAACTGGTGTATTTTTAATTTGAATAGAGTATATATTACATTTTGCTATAACTTACTACATTGATCTGATAATAATGAATAACGTTTCATTAGTTGCCAATGACACATAAGAATCTTTGCAGTTCTTCTACGATGAAATATATTTGGATTTTGAGCAAGTAACTCCTGAAAGGTTTCTATAGTAGGCTGTGAATTCTAAAATATACACAAAATTCAATAAAAGGTCAAAATATTTAACAATTTAACATTTTACATACTGATTGTACTGAAGCTAAAAGTTCTTCTTCAGCAATAGAAAATAATGCTTTTGATTCAATATTAGCTATAGTTTCTGGGTGTAAATTTTTCATAGCAGATACAGCAAGCCTTGAAATTGTGGGATCATATAACAATGCATACCATCTTTGTGCTATTTCTTTGTGAGTAAATCTACAGCTGAATTTTACACCTCTATGAACCATTTGTAGATTGTTAGTCTATGGTTAAAAAATGACACATTTTCATAACATGAATATAGAAGTTAGTATTTGTAAAAAGAAATAATGTGTAATTAGAACTTTCTATCTTTTTAAAAATATAAAATAAACATTATTTAAAATTAAACAATATAAACCAAACATTTATTTAGAATATTAAATTTAAAAAAGTTCTAATCTTTGCTATTATTTTGGATTTGATTTAAAAAATATGATTTCTAATTTAATAAAGTAACTAAACAATTATATTATTTAAATATAGAGTATGTACATTGAATATTAAACTAGAAGTCTATGTTTTTATAAATTTAATATTATTCTATGCTTATACTTTTGTCCTTTCGGTACTTGTTATCCCAAATCTAGCTAATCATAGATACATTTTAGTCTTATTTCATGCCAACATAGATTTTCCTGAATTGTTATCTCTCATAAATTTTAAAACTAAATCACTTGTTACTCTTTACCCTTAGTTATACCTCACTACTCAACATTACAACTGCTTAATTGTTATATAATCCGATTTATGAATGCTGCTAAAACTGAAACTACTTTCTCATTACAGCTCAAAAAATTTAAATTATTTTCTTTTCATTATATATATTTATATGAATGAAAATAATTCCTAAATACTATTACTATATTGTATTATCTACTATATTTAAACTTGTAAATTAGACTTTACCCGTTATATATAATAATAATAGAAATACTTGAGTTATTATTATATGATAACAAATACATGTATGCTTGCTTATTTATTAATTGTAAGCAAATTTTTACTTTTATAAGGCCATCATCAATTTTTTAGTAATAACATTTTTAGTTCATATTTAAAGTGTCGTTACTTGTAAAACACTTTGAATAAGCATAAGATCATCAGTAGGTTTCCAGCGACCCAAATCTTTGTTTAAATGTTTTTGCTTTCTTGACCTATTTCTATATGAAGATGATGAAACAGATGACGTTGAAGCAACTGTAGCATAAGAATTTAATGTAGATGCATGTAATGACATTCTACTAGACGGAACTTTTCGTGGTGGAGCACTAGAAATAGATGGAACTGAATTTACAGGAAGTCCTATTTCAGGAATACTATTTACAGGAGACATAACATTGTCTAACTCTATAACATAAAAATTAAAATATTGATAATTTTATAATAAATTTCAGGTAACTGTATCTAATTATTTAACAAAGGAAAAATGATATATAATACAAAATAAATGATGGTTTAAATTAACTATCATGTAAGAATGTTACATTTTAAATATGGAATAGTTCTGAGGCAAAAGGTTTAATTTTTAAACAATGACTATTTAAAGAAAATTCACTAACATTTTTTATTAAAAAATTATTGAAAATTGCTCAAATTTTAAGAAACTATATTTTTTTTATAAAAAAAAAAAAATGAATTATTAAGCTTAATAGAATTTATTAATTAATTTATAAAATATTAAATGTATCTAATTTAAATTTTTTTTCTTTTATAATAAAAAAATACATTGATAGTTACATTATAATCATAATTTTTAGTTAAAAATAGTAATATATAAATTTTTAATATAAATCAAGAAATTTTATTGATTTAGAAAAAAAAATTATTATAATATTTGTCCATTAAATTGAAAAATTAATATGTGCAAGTTCTTTTTTTTTAATTAAAATAAAGCCGTAATTACATGTATATCACAATGAAATAGTTGTTCAAATAATTAGATTAGATTTACAATGAAAGTGAATAAAAGTTGGTGACTAGTACATAAATTACAGATATTATATTACGTCAAATAGTTTGATAGCCTTGAGGAATTTTGTCATCTTTTTTGTGTAATATCTAGATTATGTTTTTCACATAAATAAATGAATGCAAATTAATTACCTGTAGCTGAAGTTGTTAGATTTAATGATTGGGTGCGGGATCGTTGTGCCTTGGGCATAGGTGAGCCAAAGGCTACACCAAGACTCGATTCAACTAATTCATCGTCAAACTTTCTTCTCTTTATGGATCGGGAACTAAATTTTAATAAAGTTAAAACAAAATGTTTCGGTATATGTTACAAAATTATTTCGTTTACCTTCGACGCTTTGAACTGTCATCCATTGCTGTAATGTTACCATCATTAAGACTATGGTTAGAACACGATGCCATCTTTTAGCATACATCAACAACTTACAAAAAAATTATTAATAAATTTATATCTTATAGTTTTTGTGAATAAAATTTTTAAGTAAAATAGTTTAAAAATTGTATACATCAATTTAATCAAAACACAACTCAATACGTAAACGACTATTTGTTAAGATAGCCGCTTTGTGATACTACATAATGCCGCAATTATTGATACTCGACAGTGTTACCACAACATATTATACCTAAATTATTTAATATCCAATCACTGAATTCACATAAGCTAACATGAAAATATTCATGATATATTACATAAGTTTCTAAAGCTAAAACATCATAATTTAAATTTTATTAAAAAAGATATCAACAAACTTATTTAAATCACACTTGGATCATATTATATCTCCTCAACTGTATAAAGCTGTTTATAAACACTTTTATTAGTACAATTTAATATATTACTCGGTCATAACTAATTTTTCATTGTTCTCTAATCATGGCAGCTCAAAAAACTAATTTATTTTGATAACCGAACTATGTCCGGTTATCTATTTATTACTTAAGTACCATGAATGTAACTTCTTTTTAATTGGTGTCGTTTTAAAAAACAGTATCTATTACAGTCAAAATCTATCCTCTGAGGAGAATGATTATTTTTTATTTAGGGAATAGATATTTTATATACTTATATTTTTTTATTATCAACGACAAATTTTTTACCATGCGCAACTCAAAAAATAATATTACTCTACGGTGCAACTCGTATATTAATGTTAACAATTTCATACTTTCAGTGTAAATTTTCTTTGAAGCTTGATTGGGGGTAGACCACAGCTATAGACACTATGTTATCTATAGCCGTGGGAGATTTAACCCTTAAGCCTTCTCCTTAGATAATACGTTAACTATACAGACCAACATTTTTTTTCCAATTCATTATTATGATCTTGACACAAAAAATTGTTTTATTGTGACAGTAATGTTGTTCGGTTCATTTCATGTATAGGATGATAAATTTTCGAACCAAACATTGGATATAATCTGAATTCAATAATCTGTAAACAACTTTTTAAATTGAGTTTAAGGTGATTCGGTATTTTTGTTTTATAAGTTTAATTGGGTTCATTATTACAAACATTTTATTTCATTATACTAATAATGTATAATTAATCATTATATAGGAAAGAGATTAAGAATAAAATAACTACCTAAACTAAAAAAAATCTATTCAGTCATCCAACGGTCGGAAATAAAATATATTTGACATCTAATTTTAACTAGGTATTATTTAGTTAAAATAGAATATCTATTATGTAGCATTTAAATCGATGTGTTTACTAGTATATGTATTGATTACATAATGTTGACCACGGACAAGAATTCTAAAAGAAACCTTATATAAATATAGAGTCTAATTTTCTATTGGTAATGCATACTACTAACCTGATTGTAGAGCAAAATAAAACAATATGAGTTTGAAACAAATGACAGTTGAACTGTTATTATGTAACATATTTTTTTTTATTGAAAATAGTGTAATCAATTTTAATTAATTAATATAGATTCTACTATTCCTAATTCAGCTCATTTTTTTCAAAAGAGGTACGTACGGTTCTGATATACAGTGTTTAGTAAGTAATGAATCAGGTCAATTGTTATAATCAATTTGATTAATAGATACAGTTTCCTTACTTAACACCCCATAAAAGTCAAAACTATACTATGATAATATAAAAATGACATATTTGGACTTTTATAAAGATTGTATTATTTTTGTTTTTAACAAATGCCACAACTCCACCTTAAATTTTAATATGCACAACTAACGCTAGATAAAGTTTATTTACAAATGCATGCCTAAGAGAGAAGATAGAGTAAAAACCCTCTACGACAAAAATAACGCATAAATAGTATAATTTGGAAGCGAAAGTAAAATAATTTTCTATGTACACTTCTCTCTAAATACTAAACATACAATAGTATAATAAGTAATAGTATATAATATATAGTAAGTTTATAGAAAAAAACAGTCTTAAAAATGTTATACACATTGTAATGTGTTGTAGCAATATTTTGTTTAATTGTTTAATTTATTTGAAAAATAAATTCTATAAAATCTTTTAAAAATTAAATCAATTATATGTTTATACACTCATGTAAATTTTACTGAATTATGATAAGTAAAATTTATACAATGATTCAAGACTTACTTCCAGAAATTTTTAGAAAAACTGTAGAATGATTGTGAAAATGTAAAAAAAAAATGAAGACATTTTCTATTTTTATAACATTGTATAATACCTGCTATCTACAATTATTATACAAGTTCTCACAGATTTTCAAAAATTTTTAATACAATTTATAGAAGATATAATTTAATTTCTGTCCTCTCTTAAAAATAATTCCATATAACTATAAATGATTTTAATTTTTAGTCTTTGATAGAAATAGGGAGAAGGAGAATTAACCCCCTAAAGCCTAGTCAATTTATGCCTACGAAAAGTATGGCAAATAAATAATGCATATCTTTAATATGCCATTAAGTACAATAGAAAAAAAAAAAGATGTTTAAGAATTAAACATAAATTATAATTTTTTTAAAACTATACGATTAATTATGTTTGAATTCCAATGTTAGTAGAATTATAAATAAGGAAAGATAAATTAGTTGAACATTTTTATATCTTCTAAATTTAAATTAAGTACAACGTAATATTTAAACATTAAAAAAAAATAGTAACCAAAAGTTTATATCTTGTAATGAAGTACTAAAATTATTTTTGTTTTAATTTTTACTACAGTCGACACGTGATTTATATCATATTTAAACTTCTCAAAAATCGATGCTCTACCAATCAAATATTTAGCAGGGCATAATTTATGAATTCAATGACTTGCGAACATAGCATACGAATAATTATTCATTTGTTAAAATATTCCCATTGTTAAAAATATAAATATTGTAACAGTGGAAGAAAGAATTGTAATGAAGAGCTAAAGGAATCATTGTAACAGAATACGAAATATTTTTAAATATACATAGTGGTTAGCTAAAATGAAATCAAATACAAAAGTTTCTAAAAAGTAATTCGGTAAAACTTATAAAAAATATTTTATGCGCTAAATTTTATTTATATTCTGAATCAGAGAAGTATTTTATAAAAAAAATTTAATTTAAAAAAATCTTTGTTAAAGTATAAAGTGGTTATACAAAATTAAGAAAAACCTGAATTTCCCCTCGTTTCTAACAAAAAATATAACTTTTTGTTCAGTTGTGACAACAGTTTATCCGCTTTTTTTTTATTAATTATTCACACGAGATTGTATGTATTATATATTTATAATATTAATAATTATAAAACGTAGTAAAAAAAATTCTGTTTCAAAACTATCTATTAATATTTTTTTAAATTTGTAAAACGCAGCAAAACATGCAGCAGTAATTGACAACATAAAACATTTAATTAGTTTCTATGGCTTATGAGCTACCTATCATTGGTCATGATCAATTGTACTTGTTATAATAGGTACGTGTGTTAGTTACTATAGAAATTGTATTTTTTTAAACTATTACAAAGCAGTAAATATAATTTAATTTTTATGGAAATCTTCAGTTTTTGCAAATCAGAACAAGTTTGTGTCTAGTTGTGTGTATTTATTCAAGTGTCAATTTTTTTTTATATATTGCGAAGTAGTCCACGACCTTTTGACAAGTCTAATAACTTATTTTCTACTGAATATTTTACGTTGCTATTTTTAAAATTATTATTATATTTTTGAACTATAAAAATATCATAAAAAATAATATTCTTTAAATTGTAGACAATTTTTTTTAAATTTCTGAAAAATGTAAAAAAAATATATATATCATAATGGTGACTTATTAGAGTAGATCTTACGATCTTATGAAAATACTAGATAATGAAATTATTTTTTATTGCTTCTAATTAAATTTCTATAATTTTAAAATTTTGTAAAAGTTTAAATATTTTTATGTTTCTTTTACGGTAATATGAGTTAGTTCATCTAGTAAAAAAAGATAGAAGTAGAGCATATTTTACAATTATACATTAGAAGTTTTTCAATTCTCATGAAAAAAGTTACAATTTTACATTTCAATCATAATTCCAATAATTAGCAAAAAAAAAATAATGCGTTTTATTAGTACTTAACTCGATACATATTTCAATATTTGATACCGTAAAATAAATACATGTAAACTTTAATTTTCACAAATTTTTAAATACTACATAAAATTTACTACTTATCTTTTAATAAGATATTATTAAAAGTTATGTTTTTAATTGTTAGTAATAATTATTGTATTATGTATAAACTATGTTGTACTAAATTTGTACTATTGTGGGCGTAAATATAATATAAACAATTTTATTTTTCTTAAATTTACTCAAAAAAATGGCTATTTTGACATTTAGGCAAGTATAAAAAAAATATTTACTTCCAATGAATTTATTAGATTTTCTTATGATATTATCATAGTATACAAAAAAAATAGCATTTTATAATTTATATTTATTAATATCAAAATACATTTTTTAAATTCTAATATTGTAAGTTTTTCATAAGACATATTAATATTTTCTATGACAATAAAACTAAAAATGAAAGATTTAATTTAATTATACTTTGAGGTTATCAATAATTAATAATTTTCTTTGAATAAAATTTGTTTTCGTATTCTTATCGGTTGTAAAACATGATATACGAAAAAAAAATTACAAGATTTACTTTTTTGATCATGAATATTATTTAAAGCCTTACTCCCCAATTAGGGTGCTAAAATTTTAGCTTCGATGCGAAGCTGAGAAAGTATTGGTTTTACTATGTGTTTTTTTTTTTTGTGTGTCTGTTACCACTTTTTCTCAGCTCTCACCGAACGGATTTCTTTCAACGATATGTCAAAAGATCACAAATCGTATCTAGTCGAAAACATTACCCTCAAAAATTGAAAAAATTTCCCTCGTTCCTCGTAAATAGGGAAATCTCCAAAAAAATTACAAATTTTAAAATTGCTAATTATCGAAATTTAATCAATTTTTTTTACTTAAAATTGCCATAACTTTTTCATAAATGAACAAAGCAATACATATATTTTTTTTTTATAGATGCTTGATGTCTTTACCTATCATTGGATATATTTTTTTATAAATTTAACCCTTTACCTGCCCAGAAGGGGGATTCAAAATGACAACTTTTTCAACTAACCTTTTAAAATTGTACCGGAAAGTCTGACACTTTTATATATATCTTAAATTAAAGCTAATGTAATATACTTTATTATGGAATAAAAAAAAATTTTGGACTTTATTTTGTCTTCACGGTGAAAACAGGCATCAAAGTTAATAAAAAAAATACGATTTTTGTAAAAATATTCTTTTTTATATTTTTAACTTAATAACTTTTTGAAAAATGTATGGATCAACACAATTTTTTTATGAGAAATAATATTTTTTAATAATCCTTTTTTCATTCAACATACTTTATCTTAATCAGGATATTAATAAGGAAATAGCAGATCATGTAGCTTTTTAAATAATCCACTAATTTTTTAAAATTAAACACTATCTATAGATTTATATCGAAGCGTTTTTTTTTATAGTGATTTTAATCACTGTCAGATATCATTATACTTGATCTAACTATGCCACGTCACCACTGTGCCGCGATCCCCCTGTGCTGGGTTTTTTTTTATAGCTACATTTCGCATAAATCTTAAATACGGTTCTTTATTTACTTAAAAAATACTTTTCTGGTATTATTCATTCTGATTTTTGGAAATTAAAAAATGCAAACCAAGAGAAGAAAACATTTTTTTGATTTTTCAACTCGTTACTTTGAAAAGTAAGGGCATTAATTTATGACTGAAAATTAATTATCAACTCATATTATCTTTAATTGCACCAATGTATTTTAAATAGTCGCTTACAAACATACTAAAAATTTGTTAAACATTTTTTTCTTACAAATTGCCTAAATTAAAGTACTTTTATTTAAAAATGAACTAAATATAACAGAATAGATAAAAAATATATTATGAAAATGTTTATAGAAGACAATAAACAAAATATACTTATTTTACTTCAACTTGAACTATTATTATAATAACCTAATCTTATATGAATTTAAGCAAAAAGACTTGTATTATTTTTAACAGTCGCGTGATTAGCGGGTAGGCAGGACAGGGCCGCACCAATCCTGTTTTTAGAGCAATTTTTAGGTATAGTATTTATAAAATGTTTAATTTTCAAATAATGACCCAATAAAAATTTCCTAGAGACAGGTATTCAAAAATTTAGTGCTCGAGTGCATGGGTTGCCGCCTTCACAACATATTTTTTTGGTCCTAAAAAAATTATATAATATTTATAAATGATTAGATAAATTAAATATTGCTATGTAAAAATCAAATGCCTCTAGCCTCCCCTAAGTACGTCTATGCTTACAGAGACTGAACCTCATACTATAGATCCAAATTTTAATAACCGATTTTATCCTAAAATTTAAATAATCTAAAAAATAACGATAAGATGTAAATATAATATTGGAGTATAAAAATTCATTAAATTATTTGAATTACCAAATTGTATTATTGATTTCCGAATCGTAAATGGGTAATGAAAGGTCGCGTCGACTAATTAAAATTACGTTTATGTCATAGTTTTTTAAATATGTTTTATACTTGGAATATTGTTTTATTAGAAAGTAAATTTACTTGCGCTCTAAAATTATTCATTAAAGAGCACCTAAAACAATAAACATTAAAATACCTAATAGAAATATTAATGTACTTTTTGAATTTTATGTTAGTGTACATAATAAAAGTTTATATATGTATTTCAAATGTTTTAAATTTATTGAAAATATTTTGCAGATTATAATTATTTTATGATGACGTTAGAAAACTTATAACACTTAAAAACAACTTTTAATTTTTCTACGCTGAAATTTAGTAATCTTCAACTTACGTTGTAAAATGTATGATACTTTTTAATAAAACAATTTAAACTATATTTCAACGCTACAGAAATATTTAAACTGAAAAATTTAGAACAGTAGGCCATTATGATTAGTCGATAAGCCAACAATAATCTAGATGAAATATTTTAAGCGAATGTTCTACATTTGGAATAATCTGATTTTTTATTTAAGTACATAAACTTGAATAATATTATAGTTTGATTTCGCAGATATTACTATAAGTGATACTTAAAAAAAATTACTTTTTCAATTGAAGTATGATCAGTTCTAGTGCAAACAATACTACAAAAATATAGTACCGTTTCTTTATTACATCTATACATAATACATAAAATAATGATTGTCGATGAACTATTATATTAATTTCTCTATCAACAGATTTTTTAAATCCATTTTTAATAACATGGTTCTATTTCTTAAAAACTTTAAAACAGCAAATAGTATTAACTGTGAATCTCTGTGTAAGAATAATGCTACTCATTAATCAAATGTAAATACTGCAGCTTAATAATATTTAATAATCATTGTAGAATCACAATAGACATAGAAAATTTGTATAACTCTAATTTTAACAAGCGTAATACTTTATCTACAAGAAGTTGACTAATAAATGACTTTGTGTAGTCATTTGTGTAGTTCATTTTCTGCCAAGTACTTGAATCACTAATGCACTATTTTTTAAATATTGCTACAAAAAAATAAAAATCAATTATAGTTACGTATATCCTTTTATAAATATAAAGGGTTTTTTGCTTATTAGATTAATAAAAACCAACAAACTAGATATGTAAATAATTTCCTTTTATTAAAAAAAAAAGAAATAATAAAATTTTAGGGCATAATAGATAAAATTGTCTTTTTCTTTGCTTATAAATCCAAGAAAAATGCATTACTTTACCAACCATTTGTCTACATGGCGGCTCTAGTATAGTGATACTACAGGACCAAGTCGGCAACCGCTATTTGCCCACTATACTAGTACGTGCCAGATTGTATAGTACATTACAGTAATGAGGATACCAGAATCGAAAAATGTTATCAGACCAAACAAACAGACATGTCACGACCCTTGGTAAATTTATGATAAGAATGATGCCAGTCAGCGCTAAAGGAGTGAATTGTGATTGAACCTTTTTCATACTATACAATTCATAACACGACCAAAAAGGGAGTTGCTGTCCATTATAATTTAAGAAGTTTAAAAATTTTAAAAATAATTTTTATTTTTTTAGTATCTTTATGAAATAAATTTTAATAAAATCATAGTTAAGTATGAATGTTGCGTATTTAATATTATTTCAAGTGTATTCTTAACAACGATAGAAATACAATCTAAACAGCATATTAAAATAAAATTTGAATAATACTATATATTAAGCTATTCTACTATAAAAATCAATAACATTTCTATACGATTATAAATAAATTTTTCATAATTTTACGCGTAGAAATAAAAATAACAAATTATTTCGATGTCTTCATATTTGCGCCATTGTTTATAATTCCATTTGTAAAAATATACAAAATGGCGTATAAATTTTACTAATTATAAACGTTTTATGAGCTACAAAACGTAAACGTATATTAATATACTACCATTGGTCATCGTTATAAATGAATTAAACATATCGACGTAAATTAATATTCCTAAATAAATACTTGATGTGATAGCTTTGTCCTTAAGTTCTTCAAAATATTGTTAGTTTACACGTCATGACAATAAAACTTCAGCAGTAGCCTTCTAATGATATTTTTTATTTGCATTTAATAAAACACATAAATCGTATTCATTTTTTCAATGCGAATAAAAAAATGTGCAACGACACATGAATAAAGAAAACCTAATGCGAGTTTTCTTAATTTAATTAATTTTTTTTTTTAATAATACTAAACATTTTTTCTAATCTACAGTACATACCTTGTAAAATCTATGTAAGATACTACTTAAATGATGAGAGCATTTGTATAGTCTCTAATATAGACTTGAAATCAAAGTAGTTATATTAAAATTCTTTGGTTATCTTGGTTAGATTCGTTGATTATTAAAATATGGCTAAGGAAATTACATTATCAGTAAATAATAGAATCAATACATTGGTTCTTGTGAGAAGAGAAAATAATATAGAAATAGAAAGTGTATACAATCGGTAGAATTCTTATCAGTTTAGAACTACAAAAATGCATTGGTGTCATATTATAGTGTCTCATCCATGTTAAAAACTATATATTTCTGGACCATACTATAGGGATTGTTTTTATAAACACGTAACAAAAGAAACAGTACAAAATTATAAAACAATCAACATCGACATTCGCGTTTTTAATAAACGACACGCGCGCGTTTATAATACCAACTCAAAATAAAATTCACCTTTGTTACTCATATACAGTTGAACAGTTTGCTGAAAACAGAATAATACTACGTTCGTTAACACCTAAGAAAAATAAATAAATAACTGTTAAGGCACTCAAACATGGTACATATTTTATTGCCAGTAAAACGAATTTCCGATAGTAAAACGACGTACGATGTACCCATGATAGTATTGTAATTGTATTCAAATGACATTTTCAAGGTAAAGGGGATGTCGTCTACGGGTCATAGCACTTGTACACCTATACACGAACAAGTGATGTATTTTCTTCAACCAGAATGCTACTAGGTATGCATTATATTATGAAGTCATTGCCAATTTTTATGTCTATATCTCCAATAAATACAATTATTTACTAATGAAAACAACGATGAATTGTTATTATTTCTTAAATTTCATTACATATTTTATTATTATGAAAGGAATAAGGTAAAATTAAAAAATAACACATTTATGTCTTAAACATACCCTGTATATTTCACAACACATTGCAAATCAAAACAACAAGATTAAATAGTGTTCAATAATAAAATACCAATGACAAAAAATAAAAACAATAACTAAGTTATAATACCTATTAACACCAAAACTAACGGTGTAAGCTACAGCAATAATAGTAATAGTGACATAAAAACACCAAAATTTATTTTTTAAACAATATTTTCTAACATTACATGTTTTAACGATAAATTGAGGCGAGTGTAGTTGAAGTTGACAAGACAAAACTCTTAAGTGTATAATTGAAAAATATTCTTAAAAAATTAGGTAAATACAATAATATAGTAATAAAATTACAATAAAACGAAATGTACAATACATTATGGTATGTTTTAGAATATAAATAGGATGTTCGAATAACCCAAGTTCGTACCTACACGAATTACAACTTAAAAGTTACTTTCAACTAATATTGAAAAAAAAAAAATTAAATATAATACCCAAAAATGCAAAAATAATAAATATAAAAATATTATTTTTTATAAAGACCTGCCAATTTTATTAATAATAAATATGATGTCAAACGGGCGAATGCACACGTGTTCAAGAATAATATCAACACCAAAATGATTAGACATTTCTTAGTCAGTTTGATAAAATTATTTTAAAGATAAAATATTTAGCAATATATAATAATTTTTATATTGAAATAAGCTCACAATTTAAGGCACAAAAAATGTAATGTGGCAGATTTACAGTAAAAAATATTTAGAATTTATGTTTAAATATTTAAAACCTCACAACATAATGAATTAAAAAATAATTATACAACAATTTTTTATTGATACATTACAGTAAATAAAATATTTCATACGATATAGATAGATATACAATATTATAAATGAAATATGTATAATATAAGTATTGTTTAATTATTATAATGTACTAATTTTGAGATCGTATTAGTATTATGGATAGTATTATGATCAGTCTTTTTAACAAATAGTATAGTGGTACACCTGTATCTTAATAGAAAATCGTTTTTCCATTATTAGTTTTTAGCAAATAAATTTGTTTTAAGTTTTATTTTTCAATAAATCGATACGCAAGGTCTCGTTATGATTGATAAAATTTGAATTGAAATTAATAATATAACAGAAAAAAAATTCGTTCAAAAGTAACATACTATCTTTGCCTAATCGAATAATTAATAATAAATAGAATTACAACGCTCGTTCATACAAAATTTGTATTAATGTGTATTCTATAATCAAGTATAAACGCAAAATAAATGAAAAAATATGAAGTAACATTTTTGAAGAACAATTCTATAAATTTATAAACATTCAACAAAATAGTCTAACAAGGCCATAAAGAAATATATATTTTAAAACGATCACATTAAGTTCAGGGTATAGGCCGAAACTAAGTAAAAGCCAAACATAACCACAAATTTATAATATGTTTATTTAAATAATCGAAATATTAAAATATTCTTAAATAAATAATCTTGTTATAATATTTAATTACCAAATAAAACATAATTAATATATCATTGGAATGTTAACAAAAGTATATTAAGATAGCTTATTGTTTCATTAAATTGACCGATATCTTAGCGAAATTAAATATTCATACTATTTATAATTAAATATATTTTTACGATTTTTAAACGCGTAAACAAAAATAATACTTATAGTATCAATATATAAAGAAAAATATATATTTCTACTAAATTAATTTTTGTTTAATTTCATTTATAATACGTTATGATTTTTAACTTATATTTAACTTGTTTGTTTTAAAATCACAGTCAATTATAACAATATTAAATTCTGGAATGTTTCATTCAATTATTTATTAATGGAGCGTTTCTGTATCTAGTTCCTAAGAAAACCATTATTTCAATTAAATTAACTGACTAGGAAAAAATTAAAAATTGGTATATAAATTAAAAGAAAAAAAATTTAAAAGACTGATTTATTATGATAAATATGAAAAAGAAGGCCAAAATACTATTTCATATTTCATTATGATGCATCTTGTATAACGAGGACAATATTATGATATGTAAAGATAAATATTGTAATTATTTTCAAAAAACTACAAGAACTATTTTTTCCAACGAATATTATCATATAATTGAAATTAATATAGATGAATTGTGTTAACATCTATAAGAAATTGCAAAAGTGTATTAAGATTTTTCTTATATCAATGTTCAATAATAAAATAATTCATTCTTTTTTTAATATTAAAACTGAAGATGCGTACGATATTCAATAGTCGGCGTTTTTAAAATAAAAAATTATTAGCATAATAAATAAATTATAATTAATTTTGATTAATTTTTATCAAAAATAATTCCTAATTAAATTTACAAGAATATATCATCAAATATAAGGTCATTTTTTACCCATTTTGCCAATTAACATACTTAAAAAATTTAATAAGTTTTTGCTTTGGTTCGTAAAATAACTACAAATATATTAACTAGTTCAAAAATATCTTTGGTCAATGTAAAGCCCATGTTTTTTTGTACCCATAAAATATTAATTAACAACAAAAAATTAAAATTAAACTAAAACAAATAATCTAACATCAACAACAAATTTATAATCACCAACGAAATAAAGCGAATAAATATTTCAATAAAATAAAACAATAAATAAAGTATAATAATGACTAAAAAGGATTTGTTAATGATTGTGTGTGTATAATACAAAATAAATTATTACTTAACAAAAAAAATTGTTATAGTGGAACAACAATCACAAAAATATGTGTTTTGGAAAATATAACAATTGAATAGAAAAATCATGATAATCCGTTTCAAGGTCCGAAATTATTACTGGTAACATAATATTAACGTTATCCCGCTTAATTTTTTCCCACTGGTTCGAGGCCTGAAAAAAACCGCATACACAATTAAATAAATTGGAAGCCAAGCAAACATCGGTATAAATTATGAAGGACATTTCACATACCTGATTACGCATATCGAGCTTTTTTTGTCGGTACCATCACTGTATTAGCGTCAGCAGACTCGTCAGAAGAAATAGGAACAATTTGTTTCAGATTTAGAGTTTTGACTCCTGAAAGAGCCATTTCATCTAGTTTTGGATTTCTTTCTATCATAACCACCAAACATCGTCGATAAGTTTCTCTGTTGTCGTCACTGTCGTCACCCCTATCCATGTCTAAGTCACTTCCACTAACGTGACTAGTATAGTTGTCATGACCGCTGCGTCTTATAACAATTTTTGGAAGTTGTCTACTAATACTACTACAGTCTGAGTCCGAGGAGGAAGAAATACTATGTCGCCTTGGACTAGTTGAAGCTTTTCGTAACACTAATCGTTTTACACTTACTACTGACTTAGATGGTGCCTGTGAATGACATGCGGCTACTTGCCATTCACTTGGTGTTCGACAAAGCCGTACTTCTACTTTAGCTGGCCCTAATTCCAATTTTGTATCTCTATTCCCTTTTCTCATATTGTTTTGATTATTAAGGTTGAATATTCGTCCCCAAGGTAATTGAACCTTTATTTTACAATTTGGCATCAAAGTAGTTATTGGAATATTATCAATTGTATTAATAGTTTTATATGTTTCAGAACATTTACCAAGTAATTTTTTGAATCCATTTTTTTTTAGTTTAATATTTTTTCTTTTCCTCTTTCTTCTTTTACTTTCGTAAATTCTATGAACTATCCATCTCACATTACATTTGTCACGTAAAGTTACACGAGTTTTAGCGAATTTTGAAATAGTTTTCCGCAACACATTCTTATACTCAATTTCTAAAGATTTATCCCAATAATCTATAGAGCCACCTTTCAATGAACTGTCTGAAGCATCATTAGGTAAAGAAAAATCATTCAATGGTGATGGTACTGGTGTTGATAAGTCTGAGTAGTAACTTTCAAGATTGTCTGTTATTTCTCTAATGCACTCGTTTACAACAATTGATAAATTATCTTCATTCCATTCTGTAATAGGCGAATTTTCATAATGTTTATCCTTACTATAAGTAATAACGTCAGGCAAGCAAATTTTGCCATTTGATTGAGTTGTTATAACAGGATCATCTGTATTACAAAGAGAAATTTTATCATTCTCTATTATATAGTCTTTTAATTCTTCACTTTTTGTAACTATTTCAGAAAATGATAAAGGTCTCTTTTTCTTATAGAATTTACGACCTATAAATTCACTATTTATTGGTTGTTCTACTTTTTTGTCAGCCAATACAGTTTTGGTGTCGAATATGTTTTTTTTTATCATATTTTTACATTTTAACATAAATTTAATTCGTGGCGTTTCTACTTCATTAGGCCTATAAGTGTTGTACCCACGGGTCGTTTTAAATATTTCCTCTGGCTTAGATGGTTCAACCACATGAATAATTTCTTTTATTTCAGCGTTAGGAGTAGATCTTATAATATTAACTACAGAAGTTTTTGCCGATTTAGTATCTTCATTATTTATTGTGTTATTTGTGTCAGTCTCACAACTTTCTTTATCATTGAGTTGTTCATTTATCCCTTTTTCAATCGATAAATTGCATTTGGAATTTATTTTATTTTTAATACATCTGAATAAGTGAAATTGTTCATCATTATTATTCTCTAATACAGTATTAGAAGTAGAATCTAATTCACCATGTTTCTCAAAATCAATATTAGTTGATATTTCTGAAGGAAACAAATCAACTATTTTTAATTTATTCTCATCTGTTTTTTTTTTATCAATAATGCTGTTATTTGTAGTGGTTGAATTTAATTCATTTTCTCCTTTGTTGTCTAATCTATAATTTATATTATTATCTGAATCAAAATTTTTACAGTTGTCAATGATTAATAAATCTAGATTTTCATATATTATATTCAAGGTCCGCTTGATTTCAACTTCAACTTCAAGTTCGTCAAACTGATTATTATCGTATGAATATTTATCATCTTCAGACTTGGTAAACTCAATGATCTCATTTGGTTTGTATACAATTGTATCATTAGAATTTTCATCATTACTAGAGATACTACTAAATTTACCAGTTTTTTCATTCAATTTTATTTTCTTAAATTTCTTGTTGTCGTTACATACTTCAATCAGATCCGTTTTCCTTAAACTGGATGAACTTAAAGATTCGTATGGATATATAATTTCTAAACTATCGTTACTATTTATTTCCTCCGGGTCACTAGAAACCTTAGTTATATCAGTTAAATCAATTATTTCCAAATTATTTTGATTAATATTCTGTAAATTTATAATATCTGTTTTATCGTCAGATTCAATTTCAGATTTTTTTTTTACTATCTCATCTGATTTATTATCAACAATTTCAATAGTGTCATTTTGTTTATACGAAGGGATAAATTCAGCAGTTTTCTTTGTATTATAAGGAAAGCTGTTGATTGAAGACGATTCATGACTCTGATTATTATTTTTACTTTGTAGGAATTCATGTATTTCAATAATACCTCCGTTTTCACTTTCTATACTTATAACTTTAATATCATTTTTTGATATGCCTGCTTCGTCTTCTTTCGATTTATTACAACTATCATCAGTTTTTGAACCACAATCTTTATTTGACGATTCAAAACTAACGGAAACTTCATTTTTATTAGAATTATCATTTGATTTTAAACTCAATTTGGGATCAGTAATTACTTTATTAATTTCAGAATGTTGATCTAAATTATTAGATTTACAATAATTATTTTGGTAATTGTCTAATTTACAATTCAAATTTGTGTCAATTAGCAACAATGGACTCGATGACGGAGTTGAAAACTTCAATATATTACTATTATCGTCCTTAGACACAAAAGAATCATCAATTTTACTATCATCACTCTTGATTAAACTGTTATCTAAGTTGTAACTTTCATTAGTTTTAATGTTTAATTCAGGCTGTATTACTGTAGACACATCATTAAGAATACTTTGTGTAACTTTGTCAGCAATTAGATCAAGATTACTTCGAATTTCTACTTGGTAGTCAAAATTAATCAAACCCTCAGTTTTTTTACTATCAGATATTTGAGTATTCGCAGGACTTAATTTAATTTCACTATTTAAAATTTGTTTAATCAAATAATTCGGTTGATATTCATTATTAAATGATGACTGAGTAATATTATTTGAAGAGTGCATTTCATTTACAGAAGTATTATTAGAAGAATCCAAACTGTCTACATTATCTTTGCCAATTTGGTCGTTTACTCTTTCCTCTAAACACTTATCTACAATATCTTCATGGAAAGATTCAGTAGTTCTTGTACTGCTACAGTGAATATCAAATCCAAAGGATGTGTCAAATTCATCTAATGCTTCACGATATCTTTGATTGCTGCCTTTGGTATTATTGACACAGCAATTCAAGAAGTCACTTGATGAATTTTTCTCTGTCTCAATATTTTTTTTTTCAGTTATATTCGAGGGGTCTACATTTTCTAATAATGTTACACTTTCCTTATTTTGTTGATGTTCCAAAATTATATTAGTTTCTAAAATTTCTTGCTGATTATTTTTAGGTTGTGCATTTTGGATGTCACATTGAGCAACAGAATTTCCATTACCGGCAGAATTATCTTTAAATACATACTTTTCCGACCACATATCATAATGGTTGGCCATAATATTACTTTTTAATTTAGCCATTATATCCGAGTGGTTTAAATGATTTGATGAATTTACTCTTGTTGCATTTTCTAATTTGTTGTTATTAGTATTATCATTATTAGAAGTAATAAGTTTTTTTTGTTTAATGACTGTGTACATTTGACTAGGATCCCGTAATATTGGTTTTACAACGTTAAGTTTTTGAGGCATGGCCATTGGAGCCAGAGGTTCTTTGTCTTTGAAACTAGGTAATCCAACCGAATCAAATTTATGAAGTTGATCATTTTTTGATTTTGTTAGATCAATTGTAGATATAGACTTTGGATCAGTTATTTGTTCAAATATAGAACCATCAGCTCGGTGTTCATTATTTTCAGAATTTTTTTGATGTAAATAATCAGATTGTTCAGGGGTTACAAGTAATTCAAAACTATCATTAAAATCGGGTATCTGATTATTTAAATTAAAAACATCTCTAGAACACTCATTAGACATTATTTGATTGTGCTCTGAATAGGGTTCATTTGAATGCGACATTCTATTTTCATTTTCAGGGTTACATTTATATTGATTAGCTTCAGTAAAAGCCATGTTTTGATTAGAAAATAATCTATTTCCTTGTTCGTTATCTTTTTTATCAATATTTACTGAGTTACCATAAGTATCAATGTAATTCCAGCCATCAAAAAACGAATCTTGACTAGAATTAGGTTTAGATTTTACATTCATATCTATTTCATATTGGTTATTTTTCCATTGTTGAATTGGACAATTTTTATTTGGACTCATGTTGTTTAAAACATTATTATAATTATTTTTTTCATAATAACACGATGATTCTTCAAATGAATTGTTATTATTTTTTGTAATATTAAGATCATTTGTTAAATTCCAATTTAAGTTTTCGTACTCTGAATGCACAGCAACTTTTTCATTTCTATTTTTGTCGCAGCCCGTTCTCTGTATTACACTTTCATGAAATCCATTATACTCTTGTCTGGTAATATGTGAGGAAACGATGACTGGAAAATTTCTATTAGTAGAATCAATTCTAGTTTCTAAAATGTGTTGACCTAATGTAGGTGATGGAGTATAGCCGATATCATTTACCTTATTAAACTGGTTGGTTCTATTTTCATCTATATTTTTGTCATAAGTGTAAGGATTATTTTTATGTTCATCTGTTAAAGCAGAAAAATCAAGCGGTTTAGCTATAACACTGTGATCATAATGTGACATATGAGGTTCTTGAGGACTTTGATTTATATCCCAAGTATTTGCTTCGGGATTGCCATGGTTAAAATTAGACCATTTCCGACTTTCATTTTCAACAATACATGAAGTGTTGGAATATTTTATAATAGGAAGTTTATTATTTTCATGTGAAATTGACGGTTGAATTCTAGTTGATTGATTTAAGTAATCATTTTTAGTATAAGGATTGGGTTCATTATATTTATCATAACGTTGTTGATAGTAAAACATTTGCTGATTTTGATTTAAATGAGACGAATATCTTGAAGTGTTATCATTAGTTCGACTAGGTTGAGTATTTTGATTTGAATACGACTCTGATTCGAAAGAATTCGTTTCACTCAAAGATTTGTTTTTGTTGAAAATTCTTTCAGCTAATCTTTCAATTATTTCTGTTGAACAAACTCCAGTGTTTTTTTTTCCATAGCCAGAGGATTTACGATCAAAATTTGCATTTGAATAATTTTTTTCTGAAGACCTTAGTAACTCCGATTCGTCTTTTTGTTCCGTATTAAAAGGTTTAATAATTCCAGTTTCACGTTTAGTATAATCGATCGGTTCAAAATTAGATTTAGAGTTTTTAGGGATTTTCGAAGCTAAATCAATTTTATCGGGTTCTGAATTAAGAATTAATGAATTTGGATTCTCTTTTAAAACTTTTTCAAGATTTTCATAAGTTACAACATTTAATTTTTCTTGAACTTTCGCTAAAGCATCGCCTTCTAACGGCATACAGTCCAATACTACAATGGGAGGTGTAGATTCTAATGACTTTTCACAGTTGTCATCTTCTCCTTCGTCCCATGTAGCTAAAAATTCACGCACATTTAAATTACTTTTTAATGAGTTAGATGATCCTATATTATCTGTTTTACTTGGTTCATTTGATTTTAGAAATTCTTGATATAGTGGTTGATTATTATAATACTGTTGTATATTTGATGCAACTTGATTATTTTGGGTTGGTAAAGGGACTCGGCCACAGTTGGATTGAGTTTTATAATCTGATACGTTATTTTTAAATGCATTATGATAATAAGGTGACCTGTAATTATGTACATTATGCATAGATGGTGGTGGCATAACATAATTATAAGGTTTATGGTGCGATGATACACCAGCTGGGTTTGAAACACTTTGGTAATTTGTAGATAGTTTTTGGTAATTTTTTTCTCTGTCATAATCGCTTTGAACACCAGAGTAACGATTATTTGAATGCAGTCTGTCAGACCAATTTGTATTAGAATTATGTGGAGAAATCCATAAGTTACTATTTGAATGAGTGGGGGGACAATAACTAGAATTACTTATATAAGAGTTATTATATTTTTCTTGGTAACAATTTTGCGTATTATATTTTATAGGCAATTCGTTTGGAATATAGGGTAGGAACTGTTCATTACAAGGTTTTGATGTTTTTTTTTGTTTGTATGATCGATTTACTTGTGGTACTGGAGGTCTATTAGTGTTGTACATAACTTGAGGTGGCGATCTTTTAGAAATGTTTTGAGTTCGTATTCTACAACATGGTTGACAGCATTGCGAAGACTGTCCATACATTTCTGATGTCGTGTATTGATTAGTTGCTGGTGAATAAGGGGCTGGATAATCAAGATTATAATATCTAGAATGAAAGCCATACAATTGTTCGAATCGATGATTTGAACTCCATGAGTGCGCCAAAGATGCACTGGGTTCTGTTGGTAAAAGTGAGTTTTGAATAGGGGTGACGACATTATGAGGAGGAATGTGTGCAGATGGGCAACTTGAGTTTTCGTAACTTATTTGACCATCTCTTAAACTGTTTAACATCACTCCTCAAATGAACAACAAACAAAAGCTATTAAAAATCAAATAAAAATTACAAAACTAACGTTTTAAATATCGTTTCTTAGTTTTTGTATTACATTTTTAACTATTTACAATTAATTTTTAATTAGAAATATTAATAACTAATATTTGATTTTTTAAAGTAAGCTAGAAAGTTATTGTTATATTGAAATGATGCTATCATTAAATCAGTTTCGTATAGAAATTTATAAATGAGTGTACCAATAACGGAAATGGTATTTCTGATATATTAATTTATTTTACTTTTTAGTTTAATTACATAGTTATAGTTATAAACATAGTTATTTTTACTGCATGGCAAAACTTTAATAATAGATAATACATTAGTAACACTTCGATGTACCTACAATTCGGTTTCTATGGAATAATCGATAAACATAATAACACAACTCTTTGAACAAACAAACAAAAATTAAACACAATATCTATAGACAATTTTTAAATCGAATTAAATTATACATTATGTTATTACAATTTATCTATTATACAGTGAAGTCTTATTTTCATTTCTATCAAGATTATTATTTTTTTACATTTGTTACAAATTGGAAAAAATAACAAGATAGGTTTGTTTTATAAATACGCTATCCACAATTATATAATTTTTAAATATTAATAATATAATTTAAAATAAGTAAATTTAAATAAAGGCAAAAAGGTTAATGATCAACTAATTACTATTTTTTATGAATGAAATCCATATATAAAATCATACTTTTAGATTGCATAAATTTTATTTATTTGTGATTATAATAATAATAATTATCTTATTACATATAAAAAACATTGAAAAATTAAAGAATGTTGGAAAAATGACTCAATGACAAACGATTTTCAATTTTTTTTTTTTTTGTTAAAGAGCTCGACGACGTTATTCTAGGAAAATCATTTGCGAAGATGAATATTCTGTAACAATTTTTTTGTTACAGGTTGGGTGGGTACTCTTACCGGAATAAGTGGTCTACCTAAGGCTGTAAGGACAACCCGAAGGTCCTAATGCATAGTAGGTGCGTGAGATCCGCAAGGCACCGGGTCTGGGACGAAGACCCAGCAACTAAATATTTTTTTATGAAAAAATTTAGTAAAAATAATGAAGTAAAATGTCGAAATTATAAAAATCGTTACCACAATAATTTGTTTTTTAGTTATAATATTTTTTTTAGTAATTACCATTTATAAAATAAAGGAACATTAATTTTTAATTATTTTAATGTAAAAGATAATAAGATACTATTACTACTTCTATTGTAAGCAATATTAAAGATAGATTACTATAATTTATTATATCAAATAAATGGTACTTGATTTAATGAGTATTAATAAATATAATTAAAAAAAAGTATTATCTCATTAATATTTATTTTTCTTAGACCTTTCTTAATGAACAAATATTTAATATTATAATCAATGTTATTCAATATGAACGTTTATTGGCTTCATCTTTAGATATTTACTAAGTATATAACTTTTAATAAACAGCTATCATTTAAGTTTATAGAGGTATGTTTATTTAATCAATCAAATATGCCTCAATTTTAAACACTCGAGTTAGATCATTTATTTTTAGGTTTCATATATTATTTTAATACTTGTTTAAAATAATGATACTTATGAAATCATAAACTAAAATAATATTTTTCGTGGATTATTTACGATTACTTATGTGTTTATTAAAAAAAAAAAACAAGATACCAAAAAAATTGTTTTCTATCAATTTAATGAGAATATAAATTATAAGACATACGTTTTTATTTTATTCACTGTAAGTTAAGTATAATCGATTATTTTAAACTCGTATTAATGTTGAATATGCTAATCAATATTTATTATGCTTAAGTAAAATAAAAAATTAATTCGTAAAGGTTATGAAATGAAGTTAACTCCTGAATTTTTGCATCATAAAATGATTTTAAATATGCCTAAAACAGACGAATATAAGCGAGATATATTTAAAACCACCAACTGTGACAGGCCTGTATAAAATTTTACCCTAAAGCATAATGTATTTATGATGTAAAAGACTACGTAACATATAAGCCGATACAAACTATTATTTTTGATACACATTCGGGATTCGATATTTTTAGTTATTTAAACATCTCAGGAATATTCTATTATTTTATCTTAAAATAAAGCCTAATTTTTGTATTAATAAAATTAATGAAAAAAAAAAAACATTATGTGATGTAACTTTATTATTTATATTTGTTATACATTATTAAAATTTATAAAACATTTTATAGCCAATTCCACCACAAAAGAAAAGGTGTTAAACTCAAAACAATACCACAGCAGATAATTGTGGAAATAATTTTAATTAGTTTAAAAGTACAAAAATAAAAATTATAGATAGAATAGATCCAACTCGAATATATTTTATGGAGATTTTTAACAAATATTAATTTCTTTATACAGAAATTTAATACTAAATAATAGACGACACAAATTATAAACTTAGTAAATTGATATGCTTAAATGTTTATATGATCGGAATAATCGATTAAATTAAAAAAAAAAAACTATTACTATTTTAACTATTGGAATTTCTATATACTTTTCATAATAATCATCTACAATACGATAGATACATTTGTACACGTTCTGATATAATCAAAATTTTCAATTCTTAATTAATTATAAAATAAAAAAACAAATTTCAAACATAAAATTCGTAATAAGATCTAAAATGGTGACCTAATCCTTTTTAAAAAGCTTGTATTTAGAAATATTTAAATCAAATTTTTTTTTTAACTCATACAATTTTATTTAATTTGTATAAAAACTGAAATAACAACTTTATTTGTAAAAACATTTTTTGGCTTTATATGATAGTCAAAATAATATTAACGCGATAAGATTTTGAATATTCAATTATTCATAATGTATGTTTTATGCAGATAGAATATTATAATATCATTCTAGGAATATTTGCGAAAAAACATATTTCATTTTAACAAAAAATTTTAAATCCTCAAAATAATTTATTATTTGTTGACTTTCTCGAAATATAAAATTGTGCAAAACACTAAAAATAAAATAGAACAATAGCCTAAATTTAATAAAATATGTTCTGATATAAATCGAATAAATAGTTTAAAGCTATAAAACAACTCCTTAGCAGTATTCATTTAATATAACAGTCGAAAATACATCCTAAATGATAAAAACTAACACAGGTGGCCATTTTCAAAGAATTAAATATTAAGATGAAAAAAAGCTTTCATAATATGGATGCGAAAAACAGTTGAACAACTGTAACTACTTAATGCTTTATAAGAAAAATTGAATATTTAACATATACACTTTAATTTAATGTCTACAAATAAAAATTTTAAAACCCAGTTAGACGAACTATAATTTTTATTTTTAATAGTTATTACTAATTAGCATAATTTGTTATATAATTTTTTTTGACCCATCATTATTACATAATTTTATTTGCAATCTACGGTTAGTTTTTTCACACCTAACCACTATGGCATCTATACATTTATTCTTTATCAGTTATGGGAGAGTACGATTTTCATATTGCAAGATCATAACTATATATATTTTAAAATTATATCATTTTACACAACAGAATTTAAAAATCTACAGTTACCAAAAGACATTTATACGTAATTTTAAACATATATTTGTCTCAAGTTAAATGTAACAAGATTACATCGATAATCAAGCACTTTTACACATCTATCAAGGAAAAAAATATTTTAAAGAAAAAAATTTATATAATTTGCTCAGGGCAACATTTTTTTATGAAGAGTTTACTAATAATCATTAATTGATTATAAATAAGAATAAACAAATTATTATTTTTTTTTTTTAAAGCTACTTCAAATTAATATTACTTAAAGATAACATTGAGTAAAAATTATAATTTCTCGAAATTCATTAAAAAAAAAAAAATTTGCTATATTACAATGGATACATTTTATAAAAAAGTTTTTGATAACCAAAAATTAAAAAAAAATTATTTATAGTAGTTATAAAGTGTAAATAGAATTATTGTTAATTTTAACTCAATACACTTATTTGGTAAATTCCTCTAAAAATAAATGTTACAATTGAAAACAGAATAAAAATATACCCTGATGAGAAGTTAAATAGTATTGTTTTAAGACTTTTATTAATTATTAATTAGTGGATGTAAATAGAAAATAAAATTTCTACCTCATAAAATAGTTTTTATTTCCAACTCTTCTTTTAACCTTTACACTAAAATACATTTTTAATTTAGTTAAATAAAATTTAGGTCTTTTGGTAATATTTATAATATATGAAACCTCCAGAAATATTGAAAATGTAAAAAATAGAAATAGTTAATTGTATAAATAAATATTTAAAGGCGAAAGTTAGGATTTTTTTTTAATTTTAGATTAATATCATTAAAAATTGATTTTTTTTTTAAATCTAAAATTAACAAGATTGGGAATGGCTTTTCTTTTTTGTAAATAACTAGGTAATTAATGATATACCACTTTGAAATTTTATAGATTTTAAAATTAACTTCAAATTCATATTGTATTTGTTAAAATAATTAACTTGATTATACTTTTTGAGAATATTAATTTTTCTTTGCATTACATTAAAAGATCTCCAAATCCATAAAATAAAAATAATTTCTAAATAATGTTTATAAAATACAAACAAGTAATTGAAAAAAAAATTGACTATGGAAAAATATTGTTATTAAAATCATCTGAAATTAGTATATAATTACAGGTAATTATGATAGTTTGCAATTAGCTAATAGAACATAGAAACTTTAACATATTTTTGGCATTTGTTCTCTATAATCAATAACATAACAAGTGACTTAAATAAAATAATGTAAAAAGTTAGTGTTATTCAAGTTTAAAAAGTTTTGTTTCTATAAATAAATATATTCATTATAATATATACAATGAATTTAACTTAGTATAGATTACACATTAATCGAAATGAATAATTAAGCAAAAAGTAAAAAATATGTAGACTTAATAAAAATTACATAAAATAAGATTACACAAGATATTTATTCTATTAACATATGGTATATCAGAATTATGCAAATACTAACGAAGCAAAATAATTATACACTTACCTATAATACTTGGTTAATGGTCATTCCAAAACGCATTCACTACGATTATGTGAATTCCAAAAGACTGTCATTTAGTTAAAACTGCCAAACAAGACATTTAGACTACAGTTAGAGCACGCCAGTACGTTAAAATGAAGTAGTGGGTTAAAAATTTTTAATGCAATAAATTGAGTTTGATAACAGTAACAATTAACCCTTTTGGTATTTGATTTTTGTCACATACAATCGGGCGTGCACACATACATACGACACACTACGAGGCCAATGATAAGAAACCGTTGTGGTCATGACGAAAAACAATAACACACGTACAATGTGTATCCCCCACCACTTTTTAAATATCAAAAGCACATCGGCGCTATCTACTAACATAACAAATAGTAGTAAAATAGTAATACCAAAAGAATTAATTCTTTATTTTTTGAAATTCCAAAAACGTATTATAATAATATTACACATACTTAAATCTAAAAAATTGGGAAATCTAATTAAAAAAAAAACCTTGCAAGTAGAATGTTATAATGAATAAAAATTATAACAACTTGATGAAAAAAAAAATCAATAACTACTAGAATTTATAGAATCATTTTCATAACATTACAACCCCTAATCCCATACCTAGTTGCGACATAGCTAAAAAGAATAAAAAGAAAACATCGGTGATTTTTAGATTAATATACAATTATATTTAAGGATTAAACATTTTAAAAATAATAAGTTTATATAAAACAAGTTAAAAAAAAATAAAAATTTTTCACCTAAAAATATCAATGAAAAGTTAATTTGTATCTCCAATGAAACTAAAAGCTTAATTAAAAGCAAGTATAAAGTAAAAAATGAGAATACACAGATAATATATTATTGAGTTTAATTTTTTATTAGTTAAATTGCAACATTTTAATTTACTCAATATTATCCATCCTACTGCAATTGCAAACATAAAACATATCTGATATTTAACATACTATATATTTTAATAAAAAATAAGATATATAAAAGATATACTAGTTAAAACAAATACTTTTTTTATAACCAAATGAAATATTGTTTAAAGTGTAACTAAATATTAATTTATGATCAAGAACATTCATTATAACAAAATTAGAAAAATCAAATTTGATATATATGCGAATAAATAATGAATAGTAGACATATTTGAAAATAAAAGTTTCAAAAGAAATACCGTATCATACTACACTGTATATAAGTGGTTTAATAAATTATTAATTTTTTTCTTGTTTATAATTTATGTAGCATCTATAGCATTGTATGTAAATTTGTAATTAATATTACAGCAAAATTAAATAAAACATGTTACCTTCATAATGCTACTTTTTAAACCAAAAAATATTTAATAAATTTAAATTTATTTCATTGCTTTTATCAAAAATATAAAAGATAGCATTAAAGTAAATGTAAAAGTCTATCTATAAAGAAAACCATTTATTACAGAATTTTAAATAATTTAATACACAAATCTTATACACATTTTATTTAACTTTTGGTTTAAATTATTTCTTTAAAATTCAGGAAATATAATACATATTTATATGCTAATTAATCAAGTCCTTCTTTCTTCTCGCGTAAGGCTTCCTAAAAAATAACATAATAGAAGTTTTAAATACATCACAATATTTTCATTGTATTATCATAATGTAATATGCAACTACATGTTTTCCAATGAAATCTTAATTTTTTTAATTTATCATTTAATTTACAGTTGAGTTTGTAGAGTTTATAATTAGTGATGGGAAATATCGAATAGTAACTATTGAATAATTTTATAGTTGTTCACTATTCGATAGTTTATGCTAAAAATAAACTATTTGGTTGTATAAAAACAATTTGAATAGATATTCGATAGTTTAAAATATTCGAAAATGCACATCACTATTTATAACTGAATGAAAATTTTTATTTTTTGATTTTATAATATGTTTTATTTTTTATTTTTATTTTAATGAACAAATCACTTAGCTATACAATACAATTTACCACTCTATATTAGTATCTTGGGTTAAAATTTATTGTCCAATACAATTTTATAAAATTTTAATATAATTAGAAGAACAACAAAATAAAAAAATTATTACAGAAAATGAGTTTCCTTAAGTTGAATAAAATGTATTTCTTTAAGTACATAAATGACCACACAAACAAGGATTAATGTTAAAAAAAAAAAAAAAATTTTTTTAAAGGTATAAAAATTAATAAATTATAGCATTTAATTAAATTTTATAAGAATAAATTATGGCAATGTTTTTTTATTAACATAACAATGTTCATAGGAAAGTTCACTAAAGAATTGAACTCATTCATATTCCGATTCAATGTGTAAAAAAGGAACTCATTCACAATAAAATTAATTTATTTGTCAAATGAATAGACTCATGTTCATTTAGACTATCATTAAAATGTTTTTTACTTATGAATAGTTTACCTACATAATTATCTTTTAACAAAATTGACTTAATTCAGACAAATTTATTTCATTACATAAAATATTTAAAGGTCAAACCTTGAGTGGTGTAATTAAGGTTAATTAGAAAAGTGCACATAAATAAGAAAAATTTTCACTACCTTAAATCAAAAAATAATATTGCATCATCATCATGTAAATATTAATGTTTTTGGGAAATCTATATATATATATATATATATACCCTACATAACAAAGCCACTAAAGATCTTAAAATAACATACTTTAATTTTAGGAATTCGATACATAATTAGGGTATCTTTTATAATAACTTCATATTTTACAAATTATTATTTTATTCATTTTTTTCGTCAAATAAAATATTAGAATTCTTGCAACTCAATAAGTATTTGTTCTAAAATTTGTTATAGACTCAATTTTTGTAAGAAAAATTCTAAAAATTGGCTATTTTATAATTTAAAATTATTTTTATTGTTAAAAAAAATACAGCAAAATGTTAATTGTATCAAAAGTTATATTAGTTGTCAGTTAAATCTGATATAATTAAATGTTTTTTCTTAGAATACAAATTAGAATTATAAATTATACAACAAATATATGATGAACAAAATTTTTATATTAATTTTTTTTTCTTGTTTGATTGCATAAAAACAAAAAGAATTTTTATGAATAAAAAAATGGTTTAAAAAGTCATTAGCGAGTTTCTATACCAAGTGTTATAATATATATATATATATTATATATTAATTACTAGTTATTTTTTTTGGCTAAGTATTACATTTGTGATATAACTTCTTAATTTTGTTGTAAAAAATACTGTTTTAAAAATTTTAACATAGTAAAGCTTATTAAAATATTTGTGAATAATCATAAGAAATCACAATTTACTTTTTAACTATTTGTTGTTCTATGCTAGAGTTTTCATGAAGCATTAACTAGAATCTTGGTTTATATTCTCTTTAAACCCTACAAATTCTTCTCATACTTTAAAGAAATTTAGAAAAAATATACAAAAAAATAAATGAACATCAATTTATGTTTCTATGTGTAGTTGGGATACTTTTTTAGTTATAGGTAATTTAATAGTAACATTTAAATAAATAAAAAAACAGCAACTAAATAAATGTTTTAACCATGACAGATTTCTAATTTTAAGATTTCCTGCTATTACGGCATCAAGCATAACTTTTTTCAAAGATTACATTGTACACTTTTTGATTAATTTATTCATTTGGATCTAGTTGATAGATAATCTGAATGATTACTGTTCATCATTCTTGCTAAGTAGACGTATTTATATTGAGATATAAATTACAGAGATTCTACATAGTACTTAACTCAAATTAATATTACTACATATATTCATATAATAGAAATGAATTACCTGTGGTTAATATAATTTATTAAAATAATAATTTAAAACTAAAAATGCTTAACTCAAAAAGTCACAAAAAAATACAATACATGTATTAGATTAAGCTGATTTTTTAAAATTAATATAATACAATTTTTTTTTTTTTGATACCTAATAAAAAATTGAAATAAATAATTCTTTATTTGAATATTCAAAAATATCCAAAACTATTTAAAATTAAGATGTAAAATTTAAATTTATCTAGGATTTTAATTAAACCATTCACTATAAGTTTTTTAAATAAATTTAAAAATGACAAAATATTAATTTGTAGATTATTAAACTTAGACATCACATATCTATTGAAAATTTTTATTAATTATCATTATGCCAAGAGTCTAAATACTTGCTTTCATACCAAACTGTTTTTTATATATCTTTCTTTTACATACATAGACTCAGATAATATTATTATCTATAATAAATGAAATGCTTTACCTTAAAACGTTCTTCAAATAATGAAAGTTCTGCTAATAGATCTGTTATAGCATTAGTTAGAGCATCTTGAGGAGTATAATCTGATGTTGTTTGAATTCGAAGTTCAAATTTATGTTCTAAAGGATGAGGTTGTTTATATCCAGCAAACAATACATTTGGATCCTTTAGTAACTGACTAAAAATTATTATGAATTAGAATAATTTATAAACTCATATTATTTTTTGCAATTTCTACTTTCTAATCATGTTTCCTAATGTATGATCTTCTTTATTTACAGTAAAAATTGCTGCATTTGTAACCTTAGTATCAACTTCTTTAACAATTCTTTAAAAATTACAAATATAGTTAATTAACATAGTAAAAAATTAAAAAACTGTATGAAATTTTAATAATAAAATGTTATTTTCGATAGACACATTACTTTTTTTCTCCGTCATATAATAAAAAGGATTCAAACGTTGGAGGTGCGTTCATTTTGCAAATCTAAGTAAATTAATTTAATCTAATAATTAATTTAATATAATTTAGTCTACATTAAATGCTTTTTTAGTAGTAAAAATGGTAAATAAATGTTGAAAATATTTAGTATAACTTATTTTAATATACTTAAGACCATAGACAAAACCTAAAATTCCAACAAACAAGCTGTATTATCAATATTACTATCAGTTTCAAAAATAAATCAAGGAGGATGAGGAACAATGAATTATTTTTTAAAAAATAGTGCGACTATGATCTAGTGCAATAATGATTGGTTTTCTCATTCAAAATTTGTTTTAAATCTGTAAGTGGTCGGTGAGGTTTCATAAATATTTTTTTTAGTTTTGGTGATAAGGTATGACCACGATTATAGTTTGTACTTTTTTATTGAGGTTGTATGGTACTTGGGTTTTAAAAGTAAAATATTATGTTTTGGTCAACACAGTTAATAAAAATGACATTTATCGACGTTTTACTCGCGGATTAACACAATAAGAGTATGATTAATTTTTCACTTTTTAAATTTTAAATTAATGTAATAATTGAGATTAATGTTTGTGAAATTTTGATCTTTAATGGTATGGTTTTATTCAAGTTCCAATATTCATATAAAGTATCAAACTTTCTTCTTAAAAATAATTTAAATTTACAGAGTAAAAATAATAGTCACCCATACAATTACTATTCACTTTGTTTTTAAAAAGAAATGGAAACAGATTTAAAAAAAATGTCATTTTATAAAAAAGTGATTATAAACTTCAAATTGGAATATAATTAAGAAAAGGATCATAATTTACTTTTCGCTATTTTTCAGGAGTTAAAAAACAAAATATTTTTAGTAAATATTATATGCAACCAACTAAATTCAAAAAACAATATATTGAATGCAAACAACAGTTAGACCAGTTGATAGGGTAAAAATGCTCATAATTTAAAAAAAATATGAAGTTATTTGTACACCTCTCTTCAAAGGTTGATTAGATTTAAAATTAAAAATGTTTAATACATATGTTTTTACTGTGTAAAACATAATTTTGCAGTAAATAATACTGTTATTTCAAAGGGTACGAAGTCANCAAAAAAAATATGAAGTTATTTGTACACCTCTCTTCAAAGGTTGATTAGATTTAAAATTAAAAATGTTTTATGATAAAATGTTTAATACATATGTTTTTACTGTGTAAAACATAATTTTGCAGTAAATAATACTGTTATTTCAAAGGGTACGAAGTCATACCACTAAAGGAAATATGGAATTGTTTTCATTTCAAGAGTCAACATTTTATAACAAATTTTTACCCTTCTCTTACACACCGAGTAATAATATTTGTTACAAATTTATTTTTGTCTAATTAATATAGATACGAAAATTGACAGTTTTCAATATGTGATAAAGGATTAAGTCATAATTTACTTTGAACTGTTTTAAAAGAAAAGATATTGCTATAGTAAATTTTATAACTGAGAATAAGGTTATTTAGTAATAATCTAACAATATGATTATTTTAACTCTTTTAAAAAATCCTCAACTTAAACCAATTGTAATAATTTTTAGGTCGGCATGGCCTAGTAAATAGATATGTGTTTTTGGCACAGTGTATCAACGAGATTTTTCTTGTGATTTTCTCATAGATGGTGGTGTCTGGTATCTGGTGCAAGCCAGACATAATACCCGTCCTGTTCATCTTCGACTCCTTAACATGTGAAAAAGGGCCACCACCCTCCATAGCATGTCAAGTTCGGGAAATAGAACAATGTAAAACTGATTATTATAGTGTATAACCACTAGTTTAGTTTTAAAAAAATATTTAAATATTCGGTAACTTTAAGAAAGATAAAAAACATATTACAATTATATTTAGATAGAATTTTATACTTAGAATTTTTAAGGATATTTAGCATAAATTGAATAGGAGTTTTACAAAGTAAATTACAGTTTAATAAGCTACAACATAATACAATTATTATTAAAATTTATAATATGACAAGTTAAAATTACATTATACACATGAACATAAAAAAAATATATATGATTATAGAGATTTATAACTGTGAATAAAATTATTTTAACTATAAAACAAAAATTTTCAACTGCTAATAATATAACAAAAATTATCCCAATAAAATTTTATACTCTCAAATTGATTGAGAATTTATAAATTGAATACATATCAACTAATAAATACATAACACACTTCCCACTTTTAATATTGGCTAATATTTAATGACCTAGGTTAAACTGTTAAAATGAAGTTAAAGAAATGCTGAAAAAAATTTCACATTAAATATATGGGACTCACTAAATTGATAAAAAAAATCTAATAAAGAAACATTTTATATTTATTTTAACATTCTATAATATAATAATTAATACTAAATAATGTTAAACGGAGATCATTATACAATTTTTTTAAATGCTGGTCACTATTTATACTACACTAAAAAATAGAACTGGCTTGCATAAAAAGCCTATGTATTTAGCACATTTACAAATTCACATACACAATGGCGCATAAATAAGTATATAGCACATACAATTAGTAGTATGTAACAAAATTTAATAATTTAAAGTTTCTCTATATAAAAAAAAAAAAATTAATAATAAAACATGCTTAAAATACTATACAAAAAAAAAAAAAAAAAAATTAAAATTACCAGCTAAATGAGACTAGAATACAAAAGGATAATATTATTCGTTAAGTCGATAGAGAAAGTTTTGTTTGCTAGAAGACATAATGGGATTTTATTATTTTACTATTAATAGAAAAAAATACTTTTGGCTTTATAAAAACATAATTTGTACAGAAATTTCAATATTACCATTGTGAATTAAAAACAGCAAGAAAGTACCGTGTTAAAAAATTTAAAGAAAATTGGATTTTACGGTTGCATAAATAACAGTAATTCTTGATAAATTAATTTTGTTAAAAAGGAACACCAACTAAATCAAACTAGATTGATTTTTTTGAAAGTTACATTTTTTACAAGAGATCACTTCATAAATAGTCAATTATCTACAATATGTTTACAGATTCTCTTTTGATATAATGTGTTTTTGTTTAAGAATCAACTATATCAAAACACTTTAAAAGAATATTAATATTGCACATTTCAATAAAAACAAAGGTCATCAAGACAACTTGAAATATTTTGTAATAAAATGCTTGACGTCTGTGTTAGCATAGAAATTAAAATTGAATTCAATACTTATTGTAAGGGCATACATTTTAATAAAAATAATCTCACTGATAGTGGCAGTTGATGCACACTTGTTTACTTATAACTACATGATGGTTTACAATCATCAGAGTGCACTGGTTTTTTTTTGCCACTCCAAGGTGGTGTGAGTAGATTTGTAGGTGTGACAGGTCCTTTGTTAATTCTAGATTGTTGAATCAACTCAAATCTGCTTTGAGCCAAATCCTAAGAAAATAAAAGATATTTATCACATATATATATAATTTTTATAAACATAAAACTTATTAATGTAACAATGTAAATATTTTTTAGTTAATACTTACATACATATCCATACTGACTAAATGTTGCTGTTTGACATGAGTACCATCAACTTGTTCAGAATCTCCTTCAAAATCAATTTCTTCATATTGGTATTCTTCAAGAATTACACTCCAGTAAACTGACATCCATTCAACACAATTACTAACATTTCCTTCAGATAGACCTGAAAAAAAAAATTCAAATTTATAATTGCATTTGTCAAAAAGATTAAATATTTTATTTGTAAAAAAAGTACCTACCAGAAATTGTGAGAGCAATTTTTTTATTGAGAACTATTGTAAGGGCAGATGCTGCTAGTTCACTATAGGAATAACGTAAACTATTGGAATCTAATGATGCCAAATCTAAAAGATGAGATACTTGATTGAAAAGATTCTGTGGAAACTGTGGTAAAGTAAGACTATCTTCAGCAGCACTATCATCAACACAGATGAATTGCAACATTAATTCAACCCAGTAGTTAATAGATATAGGAGTTAAACGAAAATGCAAGTTCATCAATAGAATTTTTTCCATATCCAAAAGATCTGAATCAGTACAAGCTCCATCAGTAACATAAGCAAATTCAGCTAATTTTGGTGGATATATCTCTTCCATTTTAGCTGCCATGAATAAACAAGTGATTCCTATGAGTTGTAATTTTTGTTTTGGAATGGAATCACTGTTTGAAAGATATCTATCTAAATAATCCATGGCCAAATAGTATGTTTCTCTATGTAGTTTATAAACAGATGATACTTCAATTAACCAATCTAGTAAAATTGCTCTCATTCGAGGCATAATAAACTCTTGATATTCTGGAAAATCAGGATTTCTATAAGTAAGTGTAGCAGCATCTCGATCACATAACATCTGCCAATAAGCTGCACGTTTGCCCCAAGGTATCTCAGGTAAAGGACATGGTCTCTCATTTAGTGGTATTGGCTTGTGGTTAATAGCCATATCCCTGAATCTAAATTAAAATATCAAGATTACTTTTATATACTTAAAAGAAAATTTTTTATTTCAGTGAAATTACCTGCTCCATGAAATGAACATGTTACTTCCATAATTTTCAAATGTTGATGAACGAGGAGTTGGTACATAAGCTGGGGGATCATTTTCAACATTTTTCTTTGGTTCAGAGCTGTTAATACAGTCAGGGCTTAGTTCATTATCAGACAATAATGGAGTAGGATCACTTAGAGTAGGGCTACTAACATCTGTTTCAGACCTAAATATAATAACAAAATCAAATAAGTATAAAAGTAAACAATTATTTTTTGAACACCTTCTAGTAAATTAATATAAAATTACCTATCATCAGAATGATGGGTAGAGTTTGAATCAGGAGACAACACTTGTAATTCTGACAACGGCCTTCTTTCCAAACTTCCATTATTACTGTTCATTAAATATTGAAAAGTTTCATTGTTTTCTGAGTTAGTATTCAATTGATATGAATCTGATTCAGCTCGTACTCTTGTATTCCGTAAATTAGAAAAAGATTGATATTCTGCTCCTTCCAATGGTAAGGGCTGAGATATACTATGCAGTTTAGATCTAGAAAGAATATTTGGTAACTCAACTGGACTATGCTCCAGTCTCATTCTTTTGTTTAACATTCCTACATTTTGAAGATAACTTTCCGAATTCTACAAAAAAAAATATATTTTCATTAAAATTGCAGTAGTGTTATAAAAACAATTTTCATAAATATATTAACAAAAGGAATTTAATCTTTAAATAAACATATGCTAAAATAGATTATATTAATTATTATCTTGCCACTTATAATACAAAAATTAGGCTTAGCCCCCATTAAATAATTACCATACCAAAAATATTATTCTTATTGTGCCTATATATTTTAGTACATGTAATTAACTAAAATATAAATAAAATAAATAAGTAATATCTTCTTAAAATTCTGTTATACAATAAAAAAAAAAAAAACTTCTAATAATTTTATTTATGAACATAACAATTAAATAATGTAATAAAATTACATAATTTTTTATTATAGATCCTTTTTCAATAATAGAAAGTATTAAGTTGAGCTATGAAATTTTTTTTATTGAATAAATTATAATCAAATTACTGTAAAATTTAGCCTATGAACCAAAATAATTTTTAGTTTTTGACTATTTTTCTTATATCTAGTAAATCAGTTAACTGATGTTTTATACTCTCTAATATATTAATAATTGTTCCAATAGTTCTAGGTTAGTAAGTATTCATTACACATAAAGGTTATCTGTTATATATATATTAGGAATTTTATTTTTATATAATTAAAAATTCATAATACAAATTACTTATGGATTTTGTATTTCTAGTATATGTGATATATTATGGATATATTTTTAGATATCCATGTAACATGAAATATGCGGTTAATAATATATTGATTGGATATACAAATTACTGTATAAATAAAATATACAACAACACCCAATAAATATTTTGGATATTCATAAAAAAATCCATTAGTTGTCCTAGTGTTTTGTTGGTTTATCTGTATTGAATTTTTTCGTACATGTTGAAAGTGATTACAGAAACAAAAAAACTAGAAGACTGATTTTTAAACCTTAAATAAACTTCATATTTAACTGTAAAAAGTTTTATAAGCGATTTTAGAACAAAAGTGGAGGTTAAATGACTTTGCCATGGAAAGATAAAAAACTTTTATGACAAAAAATTTTGTGAGCAGTGTAATCTCATATCTCGGAGCTCTTTTATTTTATTAAATTTATCAGGATGTTATTGTGAACTAATAATATAAAAAAATAAATAGGAAATTTCAATAAGGTTATCCCTGAAATCCCTTCATATTTGAAAGCCATTGCTAATACGGTTTTTACAATTATTAACCTTATAAATTTCAAAAATTTGTAAAGGGGTGTATGATTGGTAATGTGGCAGTGTTTGAGACACACACTATCTTGGGTTTGAAACTCTGTCACAAGTGGCTTCATTTGTTGAGTGAGGGTGGGTAGCCTCAAGATAGAGGTGAGGAAAAAGAAAGAAAAAAATATAATCTTCAATCATGAAATATTTCTCTGTTCATTCCTTAAAACTTTATTTTTTTAAATTATCACATAAATAATTAGCCTGTTTATATATTTGATAATAATCAAATTGAGATAATTACTGGTCACAAACAATTCCAGTATTTCAGAAATTATCAATAATTTTAAGTAAAAAAGGAATCGAGGCAATAGTACTGGCCATTTTTATAATTAATAGATATGAAATTATTGATACTTTATATATGTTTCACTTGAAAAAATAAAATTTATACTCTTATAAGGTTTCAGTAATACATAAAAAAATAATTTATGGTTAATAAATTGAGAAAAACATGTAATAAAAAAACCAAAACAAATTATCAATATTATATTATTTTGATTAAATAAGGGGGTTTATGATAAAAGAATCACTATAATATCTAGGTATTTATATGATAAAAAAAATATTTTATTAATAATTAACTACATAAAGATTGATTTTATCCAATTAAAAAATTAATGGTAAAAAAATGGTATAGAAATTAAATTTATACAATTAATAAATGTATTTCTTGTTTTAGATTTACATGATAATATGTAGTAAAATATAATATTTTATTTCGTGTAATAACTATATTAATGCAAATGCTTAAATGTCCAAGCATTAATCCCCAAAATTTAATAACAAAATTTCCAAGGCTATGTATAAAAGTTACTTAAAAACTTACATGTCTTTTTCTTTTCAACACTGCTTCATTTTTTGATGAAGTGGAGTCATTCATGGTAAAAGACTAGCTACAAAACGAACACAAATCTGTAATAGCAAAATATTTATCTTAAAAAAAATCATAAGATTCAATAAAAACTTATTAGATTTCATAATGTTATAACACATGATTCTTCATTTAATAAAGAATAATTTAAACTAAAAAAAAATGTTTATCTAGAATTTTTAACTTAAATGTATAGAATAATAACTTACAATACTGTGAAACTCATGATGAAATTAATACACTAAATTTAATTTTATAGTCTAAAAACTAGTATGATTAAAAATTGAAAATACGACACTACATCTACTCAATTAATAAATTTCACACTCAGTTTTAAAAAATATATTTTATACCTCATTTAATGAATTTATAAAATAACTTCTTTATAAGTACTGCCAGAAAGACGTTAACTAGCAACTGGGAAAAAAAAATTTATAATGGTAGTAAACAGAAATTCATGATGAAATTTACAGACCGACCTACGAATGCATTATGATCTATGTCAAAAAAAAAAAAGATTAAAAAGATGCCGTGTATATCAAAACAAACTCTGGGCGGGCTTTTTAACGCGCGATCACAGTGTGGTGTTGTATGGTACGTAGATGACGCGAGAACGGGCGCCAAAAATGCTTTACCTACCAGTTGTCTTCCAAGTAGAAATTTAGTATTATCAGAAATTAAAAATATAACTTAGAATAACTTAAAATAAAAATGATCATTTATCAGATAAAGTCATCAATAATTAAGAACTGTTAGGGTCATAATTATAAAACCTTTGTTTGCTTAGTAGTAACCGGGAAATTCTACAAAATTATTTGTTTCACTTTCAAGATTAATTCGCTAAAAGCACTGTTGACGGACAAACATTCTGAAAACCTAAATTCCTAAAAACCTAATTCACTTACATGTGGTCGTTGCAACGTCAAGTCCCTTGTCGGAGGGACGACAAAGAGCACGAGTTTTGAGTAAACTAATGATTTACTAAATACCGCACTCACTTTAAGGCTACGCACAATTATGAAGTATCAACAATCGCGATTGTATACAATTGTAAATGTAATTAATGTCATACATATGAACACAAACAATTTTTTTCTTGGTAAATAAATATTAGCGGTTACTCAGAGTACTAGAAGGGTAGGCCGTAAACATAAGTACCAAGATTCACGGTTGACGAGCGACTGGTAGCAATGCCAGCGCACAAACGAGGAGACAATGATCCCGACGGGGGCCGCCACTAGACGGAACCGGTTTACTGGCAGAGCGGTTAGAGCGGGGTGAGTGTCGATGGAATGCTAGCTTCCTTTGCGCGCGCGCGGGCGCTTTGTTGACAAAACGATCAGCTGATCGTTCGTTCAACAGCTGATCGTCTGGCGCCGTGTTTCTACCGCCGTCTACCTATGTACCGATCCCGCGTAAACATAACAAACCCGCGGCGTCCGGACGCCGTCGTGGCCGACCGTATACCGCCAAAACAAAACCGATAAGATAACAACAACATTAGAGGTCAATATGTTATTTTTCATTTTTGTAATTTTAATACAGCACTTGAACAATATTTTACTAGTGCACATCCAGATAACAAAACACGTGTAAATAGGTTAACGCTGCAAGTGTAACAATGTGCAATGCCAAAAGTAATAAATTTGAAATATATTGTCATAATCAAATGGAATTGAAAATTATGCTTTTAACAGTCTTAACAACAAAAAATAATTAAGCGTCATACACATTAAGGTTAAAATATCGATAGTATTTTGTCTTAGTAAAATATTGTTGAAATTTGTTTACATGTGTCAAACGTAAGCATTTATGAAATAATAACGCAACACAAATAACAATAATAACGAGAATAGACCAATATGGATCCCTACTACTGCAAAGAAACAACGAAAACGTGTTTTAAGGTTCATGTCTATAATGAGCAATCAAAAAGAAATTACCAACATGGTTTTTGATACAGAAAAACTGCAGTTATTTAGTAACATTATCGATAATTTATAAATATATCACTAACAGAAAGATGTATGAAAATAAGTACAGTCAAATAAATATTCGAACAAGGTCTAGAAAAAACAACAATTTGCCACTCGAATTGCTATAGTTTAACACATTTTTAAGTATGGTTTAATCACTCGTTCAAACATTTTTCTAATGGTGTTGGCCATCATTAAAAGTCTGTAAGACAATGGCAATTCGAGAGGCAAATCATTTATATTTTAGACCATGTCCGAATATTTACAGGCACATCGTAACAGTATAAAACGCAACAAAATATTTTTTTAATTAATTTATTGTAATCATGGAAAGTAACGATAATTAAAGAAAAATTTGGAAATTTCATATCATAAAAAAATTTCCCACAACTTCAGCTTTTTAGTTTTTCTGCGTTTATTAAACTTTATAGCTTATTTAGACGATAATCAAAATGTCTTAATTGTACTTACTGGTAAAACTTAGTAACTTAGTTGTATTAGGATTTTAAAATAATCGTTTTATACAATAATGCAGAATTACAATAATAAACATTTTTTATAAAAAAATTATTTCCTAAAAAAAGATCTTCGATAAATATCAAATCCCTTTTAAAGAAATGCCAACTTTCAGTAAAATGAATAGTAATAATTAAGATACATCACATATGCAATGACGAAACGAGAAGTGGGAAAAACAATAGAATATTGTAGACATTTCAAAATATTAAACCGAATTTATCATTGCCTTAATTCAATCATGTATAAACTTGTGATGAATTCTTTTGACAAAAATTATAATGAATTCACCTAGTGAATGATGTTCGATATATAAGACAATGTACTGAGCAGAATGATCTTCTAGCAGCGCAATGTGTCGCATATTCATAAATCAAAAAGTAAATTCAACCGAGGTGTTGTGAACAATTTTCATGGTTACAACCCAACCGTCTAAAAGGCGCCTGTCAGCTAAGATACTTTTCTTCTGGACTACAGTGTCTATTTGAAAACGATTTTCCCATCGACACTCTATGAGCGTAAAAGAACCCCCAATGAGAACATATACGACTGCTAAATGATCTGTAGAAAAAAAAAACAGATACAAACTACCATAAATATCAATAAGCATCAATTTGGATTCACCTGTTGCCAGGGAGCGGCATTTTTTTCTTCCTCTAATACATATAAAAGAATAAAGAGGCGGCAAATATGAACGCGTTGTGTATGTGGGTATGGTGCCTAAATGCATGTAGTACTTGGACGCAGTCAAGAGAGTTGCCGTGACGGCAGCGGCGGTGGCCACCAGCAGCATTCCATTTTCCAATGTTGTGGTTGGCGCCAATTGGTCTTTGTACAAAAGGGATGATTATTTCAAGGACGACGCAGTTCAGGAACCGTGTAACACACGATTCCTGCGCTTATATTGGCCCTTTGTCCTAATATTCGACGGTAAAGAAATATTGTGTGTATTTTGCGTAGTACAGTTTAATTCTCATGATGTATTGGCGCAAAAGCATTACACTGTTGCATGTCCACTGCACATAATAAAGGAACTGTTGTAACACATGCACGCTAACTGTAATTACTGCAACTTGCGTTTAATTAACGTGTGCGAGTAAGAGCACCGGCTAACTACCGACCACCAGAAGGATGTCCGTTCGACGATCAACGCACCGTGACACACGGGGGTAGTTGTCTTGGAGACACCCGAATAAAGGGTAAACGCGGGTGGGCGGCAGTGGTGACAGGTGTTGAGAATTTGGAAGCGGAACGAAACCGCGATCTTGAAAAAATACAGCACTTGATCATGATATCCAGGGGACTTTAACCCTTTGCCGGAATTCAATTAGAATACACACCAGACGTGCAACAATAGTATTTAAAAAGTGAACAGAATGCGAGTCCGGACAAACAGAATATCCGAAACGTGCGCTTCGTATGGCTCGACTAGTTTCGAGCGATGCAGCAACGTCGCTTTTTTCGAGACCTTGAACAGAGTATTTTGCATTGAGTGCCAAACACGACGCGGACGTTTTTAATTGAAAATTGTGTAATAAAAAACTGTTTGAAAACAGTTGTTGGCACTTGATAGGCAGGCAATGCAAATATCCGACAACTGCTATGCTTTAAACATTTATAAGGTGGTCAAACGAGTCTCTAAAGGGCAATGGCACACGGATTATTTATTAATAATTTTATTGATCTGCACGTGGTAATATACACACCAGTGAATGGAAGCAAAAAATATAAAATTATTCAAAACGATTAAACGATCAAGTTTACGGGCATGTATTCTTCTCACGGAAAACGAAAAAGAACATTATTCGATTACTATTCATTTGGACACGGTCCGCAAGTATGTGTAATAAAACACGAAACGTGCGCATATTACAGACCAACACATGTTACATCCGAAAAACGTCCAAGATTCGCGTGACTTGGCATCGTGGGAGATGTTTGCCCCCTGCACGAGTGAATCTCTCATCTCATTATGATTACTTCATCATTGAAAGTTATCGAAGCAATCTAAAGTCATTAATTATCATGAATTTTATGTAAACGTTGACTTTGTCTATATCAAATTATAAATTAAATGTTTGTAAAAATTATAGAGCACAGTAGTAAAAAATCAACATTTATTACAATAACCTATCGACCGAATAAGTAAAATAATAATTCGGAAAAATATTCTACTATTAATTAAGAACTTGATTAATAATTAATGGTCTTTTTTTAAATATTTTATTTTTTACAAAAAAACATCTAAATGTATTTCAAATGATAAACACCAATTCTCAATTTTATACATATAAATAGGCTTTTATTAACGTTATTACCATGTATAGATCATGACAAATTAATAAACAAATAAATAAATAAAAATCATTGTGTTCTAGTCCAAAGATCGTAATGGTTAATTACTAAATCGAAAACGTACAATTAATTTTTTATCATCACTAAACCAATATAATATTACAGTTCTGAACAACGAAACTTATCATAAATGATGAAACGCTTGGATTCATAAACGCATTTACTACAAATTTTAGTACTTGAGTTACAAATATTTTCAATCTTAAGTTTATAATAAGGTTAAATATATGTATATCGCATTTCAGTCTGTTTTATGTAGCGACCTTCAATAAAAAAAAAAAAGTAAAAAATGACTACAAAAAATTGAATCAAAGGTGAACAGTGATTATGAAATATTAAGTTAAAATAAAAAGAAAATTTAATTCACCGTATGAATTAAAATGTAGTTAAAAATGTTGCATTTTTTAGATAGGCCTCGCTAACTCATTATAGTATGTGTGTTATTTGCATAGCATTTACACAAACCGGGTAGATCGAAAAACTGACCTCCGCACTGACATGTAAAAACACAAATTTTGTATCGATTGTTTGTTGCTTCAGGTCTTACAAGGAAAACAACATGCTTTCAGTAATGTTATGTTATAAGAAATATCTTTTTTAGTAAGTTATACTATACCCTGTGATTAGAAACAAAATATACATAAAATAACGAAAATAACAAATAAGAAAGTAGAGCAACAGATTACGTCGCAATATTGGTAATATATAACACAACACAAAATATTGACACACGACAATAAAGTCTTCGATAAATACAAGCGCCAAATATTTTTTTACATACATCATGTTAGTTAAAAACTCAAGCGAACACGATGGCTATTACAGATAATTTTTTCTACTGTCACGCGTCATATTTTACAAGCGGAAGGTCAGCGAATAAGGTCACACTGAAAACGAAGTCCTGATGAATTTCGTATTGTTTTTTCATTATTATTATTAAATAAACTACATTTCAGTAGTATTCACCAAATCAAATGTATGTCAGTCAGGCGGATTGAAATGTAATGAAAATAATTTTAAAAAATCGTAAGTTAACGGAAACATTGTGTACCTAACATATTATAATCGAAAATAGAAAACGCATTAAAATTAAAACTAATATTAGTAAGCGGGTTATCATTCAAACATTACCTACATTTAATATATATCTAGTTAAGATAAAAATATATAAAACCGAAATGAAAAAATCTAGTTAACAAGATGAAAATTGATTTTTATTTTATCATTATTCTCGACTAAATTCTTAGAGGTTATATCAAAGATAATATTTTAAATTATTAACACATTATAATTCATCTATCTGCTATATAGTGACTATTTGACCTTTTTATATGTATTTTAATGCAAATATAAGCATAATATTTAATTCATGAAAATGTTTCAAGATTTGCTTCAGTTACATACTGTTCGGCGATACTGTTAAAATATCACAATAGTAATCACAGAATAAAAGCCAAATCGTTTCAATATGATTTCGATTAAGTATCAAGCGCTCATTCATTAGTTCACTATATTTTAAGTACAATTTTCTGTGATAGGTATGCAAGTTTATTATATAAATTATGTAATTTACTATAAATAATTGAATGATAATTAAGCAGGGAGACTCGTGTTCAACGTGAATTCGATGATAACATTAGGAATTAAAATACATTAACAATTATTACACCCATCTATCTAAATAACAATAATCAAGACGGTCTAGAAGTTAATAATAATTTATATTTTCTCGAGATTAGCTTTAAAGAATCGCAACAAATATCGTTCGAAGTCAACAGTATGACTAATGGATGCGATTGTACAGATATTGGTCAGAAATCTTTTATTCTGTAGGGTCTTTATCGGAAACCTTTAGATTGATACACATCGGCCAGATGTTTATTAGATATGTCACAATGTGCTCGGACCGTTTCCTTGATACGTTTCCCTTGTCTCCTTACACTGGCGGTAAGAAACCCGCACAACGGCACACAATAATGTATATGAGCCTGATTTTCTATAATATCCACATTCTGACACAAAAATAATGTACTTGTGTATACACATATAATGTTTTTTTACCCTCCGTCTAATCGTACACGACGTACACTCATGACACCGGTGCTAGATTTTTTCCATACTTATACAAATACAATATACTATTGCAATTTACCACCTGCGGGAGTCGATGTATCCTATAACGTTTTAGCGGGCGCAGCCGCCGCGCAGGGGAGGCAGCAGCTAGCTTAATAATTGTCAGGGGTCGCGTGCCCCATCAAACAACGCGCAACGTGAAGTGTTACTCCCCGTTCGCGCCGCGAATTCACGCTTGCAGACATGCAGCTGTCTCCGACCGGGGGCATTATTATACACACCGGTCTAGGTACGCGTAGTACAAGTAGTGAATAATCGAATAATAATATAAAAAAAAGAAAAATACCTCAACCAAAACGAGCGCTAGGTGAACTTAGGTCTGCTGCATTAGTTTGTCCCCGTCATTGTGCGGCGCCTATAAGGGTAAACTAACTATGTGCTATTTTACGATAATGCGAAGGGGTGAACCGAATTGTAAAACACATAATAAGGGTCAAATAAAAACGCGATCAAACGGAATTCAAAAAGCCACATAATGTAGGGGAGATATGGAAAATCTGGCTGGAAATAAAACCGGTTTTCATACAAAAAAATAGCTTAAACAAGCCGATAGACTTATTTTTAATAACCATTCTAGGACAACAAAGAATTTTATGAAACATTAATAATATTTATAATTAAAAAAAAAAAATCAAAAGTAAATTCTTAGCTTCGTGTTATTTATACTTAATTAACATTTTACAAACATAACATTCATAAAAGTTTTTTTTTTTTTTTTTAAAACACAACAAAAAATAAATTGCCTTACAATGTACTTAAATAAAGTATATGATAAATATATATACATTTTTTTTAATTCACTAGGGTAATAATGTTAACCAGTAAATATGCTTAATCTGCGGACGATAAATTTGTTAATAAAAAAAAAAAAAGAAACTATGAGTAATATTGTTGCATACAATAGATAAATTAAAAACAATTATATAATTTTAAATTATTGAAATTATATTTATAGTCTCACAAATTTTTCTTTGGCTTTTTTTCTGGTTAATTTATATTGTTTATGTCGGGAACATATTAATTATAATGAAACAAACTAATAAAATTTAAAATGCATTTTAAAAGCAATAATATATAATTAGCACCCAATGTGTCGAATCTTATGAATTGAGAGTAATACCCTAAAACTTTAACGGTCAACCTCATTAAGAAATGTAAACCATATTTTAAAAACAATAACAACCCAAATTATCTTCAGAACATAAAATTTAAAATTCTTTTAGTAATAATAGAAAAATATAAGTATATATCTTGTAGAAATATATAAAATTAAAAGAAACGTTATTTTAAGATCAAAAATATACATTCAATTAATTGAATAAAGTGTCCAAAGCACGTATAAATAACACTATACCAAGTTTTAATTTTAACAACGCAAAATGACTCATTCTGGTAACTATAACAATTTAATGGCCATTGTTTTTATATAAGACCGCTGCGCTATACGGTGCTCATGATCAAAATCCTCCAGGTGTAACGAAGAAATAATAAAACAGGGTTGAAGGGGCTGAACGGACAGATGGATGCTTTCAATTCCGGTTCGACTTTAATCGGAACTATTCTTTAACAAAAGGCATACGACACTATATGTGGCTATGACTATAGTCACATGTGGATACATTTAACTATGCACATTGCTAAATAGCCATTCACTACTCTTATTACTTTGTTGACACCGCCTTTCATAGTTCACTACATAGTTTGCATAAGTCTGAGCCTACGGCACGTGCCAGCCAAGTTATATTTAGCAACAGATTACGCATCAAATGTATAAATTAATTTTATTTTAAGAGTTGAATTAAGAGAAAAATGGTATAAGCTAATAATTCATCATTTTCCCAATATAAGTAATTATACCTCAGACTTGATCGCATGAAAAGTATTTGTACTAACGATATACTAAACAAAATATACAAGATGTAGAATATTTGTCAATTAAAGGATATATTATGCTTATAAACCATAAAGTGATTCTTTTACTAAACTCTCAATTTTTCTTAAAATAATCATTTTTTTTTTTTTTAGTTACATATGTATTTCAACTTATTTATTATAAAATATATTTATGTTCATCCTTTATGCCTTACTATAAGATGTCAACTTTATTTTTTTTAATGTCAATATCCATATAAAATTGGCTAATAAAATAGGAAATGTCTGGTTGGTAATATTTGGACTAGCGTTTCATAAAATATTAACAATTAAAAGTATTGACTGGAGGTAAAATGCAAGTACTGCCATTATAATCACTCTATACCTAGACGGCTTAACACAAAACTTTTCAGAAAATAAGTTTTTGTTAATTATACTGGTCTACAGAAATTTTCATCAGAGTCATAAATACTTTAATCGATCAATTTTTCGCGCTAATTTTAAACATCCAAATAATTTTTTTCTATCACCTCTAATTTTTGAGATTAATACTAATTAGTGAAAAACGAGTATGACCATATTAATTTAAAGTAATGACTGGTGGTAAGGAATGGGCGCTGCTATTTTTATCATTAAATATTTCTTGATATTACTCTTCCTCCCTCCTAGATATACAAATGTAAATAAATTATGAAATACTTGTTCAAATAATGTTATCAACCAGTTACTTTTATAGCAATATCGTTTTCTATTTTATAAGCTCATTAGTTATGTGTTTTGCTATTTGAAAAAAAAAAGTTGATACCCTATAAGATATAACGATTAAGATGAACATAAAAAATATTTTACAACAGATAAATGGATATATAGATATATATAACTAACAAAAGCCAAACAAAAAATGATTATACTAGAAGAAATTGAGTGGCTAGTTTTAAAAGAATCACTCTGTATATACAAAGTGTAATTATTTTTGGTCATAACTTCTAATTAAAAAATAGTTACGTTATTTATTCTGGTACCGGAACTCAAAAATTTATAGAGGTTTTAAAAGAGAGCCTCGGACCCCAGAAGAATAAAACTATACTAAAGGTAAATATTTTAAACTAAAGTCAAGGGTACAAAAGTTCTTTAAGAAAATGATGTTTTTTTTCAAAGATATACTCCACTTATTATGAAAGAAAGAGAAAAAATATTACACAATGAATATTTACTTTAACTATTAAATAAAATTATATAAAGTATTTGGAAATAGACACAAAATGTATAATAAAATATACAGACTAGTAATGGTGCCTCTAACTTCAAATACTAGCTTCCTCTTGGGGGTGATATTGGGTAATATAATTAATGTAATAACATCTTAGATAACGTTAAAATACAAGTCACTAGATCAGTTTTACTAAAAACCAATTCAATTACTTCTCAACTTACACTTTATTAAATTTGGTCAAAAAAAATTATATAAATTGAGTTACCTATTTTATATATAAGGTATCAGCTTTAATTTCTTATGTTTCAAGTATTAGATTATGTTTGGAAAGAAATTAAAACTGTTACTTTTCAATGTATATGTAAATTCATTAAACAATTCAAAATTGAAAAAACATTAGGTTCATAAAATGTATATCTTGTACCAAAGTCAATGAAATTAGTTTAGTTGCTTACGACGGCACTAAGTACTCCTTAGAAAGACTAATTTGTATCATGTTAGAAAATAAAATCGATGGATTAAATAAAGAATTGTATCAAAAACGGAAATCATTAATTATGTCACTATGTATTAGTAAAGAAGAATCAGATTTCAGTACTAAATTGTCTTATGTATGTCCTTTTGATACAAAAACCGTTCTTGGAAGTAAACAACAGTCATACATTCAAACTGAATATTGGAGTCTTGGATCCAAAAATCAGGTAAAAGATATACTCCTCCTTGTATTTAGAAAAATATATTTTTGGAAGAATATTCAAATTGTGCAAAAATGTAATTTATGATTATAAAACGCAAATGAGTGCTGTCATTAAAAGTTTAAACCAGCGCGACCGGTTTAATAATCTATGCGCTAACAAGATATACAATGTTATGGCAGATTACATTACGCATGAAAAAGATTTGATAAAATGAACGTACACGTGCATTTTGGAGGGTTATGGTCAACCAGAATAGGGAGATATAACGTTGGGCAAGTGCACCTGGATCACTCGTACCCTAGTTAGTAACGTAAAGGGGATATTTTGGCGGGATTTTTACACTTTTCTCTAATCAGAAATGCATACAAACGTTGCATGAACCACGGTTAAGACGAGACATGATCTCATCCTTTCGGTTATTTATGGACGAGAATAAATCATTAAAAATGTTCGGTATGTAATATGTGTAGAAAATAACTCCATTTTACCTAGAACCAAAACATTCTCTTCGGTAAGAAATGTAAAAAAAGGCACGTTCAGTCCAATAGAATGGAAATTGTTGAATTCTCATGCAAAAACAGTTATACCACCGGTGGCAGTGCGGTCTAACAATTTTCTCAAACAAAATACTCTGGGTTTGTCAACTTCAACAGGTATTCTCCCTTTCATTTACAATGTCAAAGACTAATAATAACAATAATGTTATTGGTAACATTATTGAAATTATGATGAATTCAGCAAGGACAAAACCTAACGAGTCCTACAGGTAATCGTTATACTAGACACTAGGTTCAAGGTAAAACTATGAATAGAGTTTTAGGGTTTGACAACTAAAATAGGGTTAAAAGGCCGCAATAGAAGTTGTTTACATGATAAATTTGTACCAAATATAGGTATCAAAATTCACATCAAATTTTAGTTTCCATGGCATTCAATGACATTGTTAACAATAAGTTAAACTAGATTTTTTAAGATTCATAGGTGTAAAATGTATACAACTATTGAGATTTTTTCGTAACAGTTGTGACCGTTATTTTTCAAATAAGTTTTCTTTTGTATAATGTGGGGAGTACATACTGGCTTTACCGGAACAGTCACATAAAGGGGGAAGACATATATTTTTCCTTCCTACCGTCTCGATTAAACATTCACAACAGACACAAGACCCCTCTTACCAATATTTTCCCTATTTTTTTGTTAGAATGTGAAACAATAAGAATAGATGAACGTGCGAGAGAATGGGAATCGAGATGTTAGAAAGACATAAGTCTCCCCAAATCAATCTGGAAGAAACGTATCAACCAATAACTATTAGTAACTGATATTCAACAATGAATTAAAACGAAAACTAAAATTAGTGGTAAAGGTGTAAAAATGGAATCTAGAAGTCAAATTCTATCATGTTATTATAAGTTTTGAAATTGTTATGCTTAGATACCAATAAATTATAGCTAAATATCACTAGTTTTATGTTGAGTTGAAGTGGGATCTTACTTAACTCTTATAAAAACGAAATTGAAACAGATTTTATTTTAATAAGGTAGGTAGTCTACTTAAATTTGAATAACTTATATAATTTAAAAATGAATTTAATATGGGTTGATAGTATTATTTAACTACAGTCTGATTTCTCCGAATATTGAGATTATTAAATAATTAAAGTGAGTTAGTAACCACTAGGTGATATTTATTTTTAATAATTCTGACAATGATAGTTACATAATTTTTATCAATAGCAAAATACATAATATGTTTAAACAAATATTTAATGAAATAATTATTATACCAAATTAAATCTATGTAGTAAAATAATACTATACTTCTAATAGGTGGAATCTTATAACAAATTGAAAACACAATTAATTCATTATTTCTAGCACAAATTGAATGGCAATTTTTTCTATACAAATTATACATTAATAATACTTCAATTTGTATTGATTTATTGTAATTCCTTTTATAACGAAATACTCTAACACCCACATAACCATCATAGTCTCCAAACAATTTTCAAGTATTGCATTCGTTATGAATGAATAAATGGGCGTTTTTACAAAAATGGTAGAGATAATCAAAACGGATGAATAGAGGACAACTATTTTGGACGACAAGCAGTATGAAAGAGTTCATATTATATGTATACACACTTAGGGCGCCAAAAACAGCAACAATACTCTGACGGACAAATATCCTTTTCACTCTCGTGAACAAGTATAGCGGAATGTCCGCTAAGTACACCAAAAAAGTGAACATCAATAACTATGGAGGCCTGTAATAAATCGGTAGGACTCCGCAAGAACGAAACTGTACAAATGCACAAATAATATGTAACCTGCGACCATTTTATTGATTTCTTCTTTCTACTATATTTTTCTCCACTAAAACCGAATCCCAAGAGTGTTGTGGTACCTGATTTGTTCATTGATCTAGCTATCAACGTTTTCTTGGTAAGAGAAGAATAATATATATGTATGTACATGTAAGTAATGAAGAGGACAGGAAGTCGGACTATATCGGTCTCACACGAAGAAGTTGCACATTCTAACAGCTGTTGCTTGTGCAGAAGGTCGAACACGGTTTTGTGTCTTAAAATTTGCGCGCCAATTTACCGGACGGAACAGCTAGCCTGTGATTCATATCAAGGTCGCTGAAGATCTCGTCAAAAAAAAAAAAAAAAATCATAATCTAAACTTTTTGATGGTTATTTAAACAAGATAATGTCAAATTAAGGTATTTAATGACAGTTACCTCTACTTATATATTTTCCCCGCAAATTTAGCCAAAGGATTCAATTTATGTCATTTTTCGTAAACTAGACAACTCATTAATAAAAATGCACTTTAAAATAATAAAACTTTACTATTATTTTTTATATTTTAATAAAAATAATTTATTTAAATTAAATATATTTTGCAACATGTGAAGATTGCATATTAATTACACAAATTTTAAATTAGTACAATTACGATTTACAAATAGTATCAAAACAAAATTGCATCTCATTTTTTAAATGAAAAATATGGATCATTAAACAATTAGTTTCCATGTCTTATACTGATGAATAAACAATAACAGAATTGCCCATGAAATTCATTCTTCAAAAAACGAAATGCCATTCACCCCAAATCATGAATTAAATATACATGTATTTATAGACGGTTTCTAAGGAATCGTTAACCGAGGCTTAGTCAATAAATGGTCCGTCCTAGTTCAAACCTGAACGGCATCTTGCTATATACAGATAAAAAAAATGGTAACTTAAGAATGCCGCAGTACGGGTCTTTTCATGACCATACTGAAGGTCGACACTAAGAGGTAAAGAGAAATACTATAAAGAAAAAATTAATAGATATAACAGCCAGGAGGGGTCTTATAGAGAACAAAGAAAGGCAAAAAGAAAAAGAGAGAAAACCAAACCAGACCGTCGCCAGACACAGTTTATCATCGTCAGCTGATGCGGTCCGCTGGCTGAATACGTGACGTCATGTACAGCTGTGTTAATATACAATACCATAAGATATTATAAGATTAACAAGTCTAAAGTTTTGTAATTATTAATTTATCACAATAATGCGTTATGTGACACATCAACTTCTTTGAAAAAACACATACGTTAAAAAACTAACTGGGATTATTTTCTTAATAATTTAAATAATTTCATTTTATTAATTTTTCGAGCGCCAAAATTTTAAATTACTACACTGAAATAAATTTTACTGAAGTAAATTTTTAGAAATTACTAAGTATTAATACGTTTCTACACCTTAATAAACTATTTAATAAATGTTACAGGAGTTAAATATACATAATATATTATTATATATTATTTTCCTAATGATAATCAGACTTATAGATTGAAAATGATTAAACATTATAATATAACATACATAAAATGATAGCAGAGATTTTCAATGAGTAATTACACTTGTTGTAGGATTACCACGTTGTCAAAACATACAACACAAAAAATGCGCCAGGTAGAATAAACCTTTAGAAAACAGTATTCTATACTGGCTTCATAACATTAAATGTTAATTATCCTTACAAAAATGTTTATTTTTTTGTGAATTGGATACTTGAGTGAAATAGTTAAAAAGTTTTTGAAAAAAATATAAATGAATATTAATTATTTTCCCAATTATTTAAACACAAAAATTAAAATATACACTTCACAACTATAAATGATGTAAAAAAGTAATGCATATAACTACTTAATCAGGTTGTCCATGATTATAATTTAAAATTAAAGATATCTTTGATAAATAATTAATTAATTTCAATATGTTATGTTTATTATCTGATAAAACAAAAAGCGAATTTTCAAACTATAAATTGATGAACACATCTAAGACAAAAATAATTTACCAAGATTTAACAAATCCTGGTTAACTGGTTAGTCTCAAAGGAGACTAACGACTCCCTCTAAAATATAAATAACAATAATAGAAAATTAATTTTTTCTCACAACTTTTAACAAAATACTGAAAATTAAGAATTTTATAGTTGATTAGGTCTTGAAAAAATAATACGATGTTGGTCAATTTGAAGAACTTGTATTTAGCTTCAGAAAAAATCATGAAAATCAAATATTATTACATAAATGAAATTGATAAAAAAAATAACTTAATTTTTTCAACTAAACATACATGAACTATAGGTACTGATATATTAGAACTATTGTGACTCTCAAATAAATGATTACATTTTTTTACTAGAAAAAGTAAATATTAAATAATTTAAAGAAATTTTTGTATAAATAGTACGAATCAAATGAAAATAATTTTGTTGAATATTCAGTTAAATGTTATGATGATGTAAACTTGCGTGGACCAAATAAAATAACGAAAATGATTGGTAAAAATACTTGTTTATTATTATTGATTTTTAAGATAAATTTATTTTAAAACAGGAAATAATAAAATTCCTCTGTCCTATTTATGAATAATTGTTTACGGGAGTATAATGGCGAATATGTGAAAAACATTTCTTAGCATTTGTTTATTGATAAAAGGATTTCAGATCGAATAACTATGTTGATAATAAATGCAATAAACGAACAGGGTAAAGGTGTGTACCGATTATTCTTTTTTTATAAAATATAAATAATGGTATACAATAATTATTACAAAAGCTATATAGAACGGAAATCATTAACATAGGGTGCATGTTTATAGAAGGCAAAAATGGGATTTGGAATTATATAAACGCAAGAAAAATAAAAAATAATTATCATACGCAGTATTTTGTGTTAAGTATTTAAAAATTAAGGAATTAAATTAAAAAAACGTTTTAACATAACCTACACTTTTCTTACGGATACAATTCCAACCTTTAAACAGAATTATTAGTAAAATTAGTCATATGATTACGATAAAGCAAATTATATCAGAATATAAACGGAATTTAGGAATCAACAATTTTCAAATTTATCAGACGAAAACGATAAATCTAATCATACGAATTTCAATATTCGACTACAACTTTTATAAAAACTATCATTTCTAATTTAAATATTCATTATGTTGCTTAATAATGATTTATCTGTTTTTAAATTCTGAATTTTTATATAATTAAATAATTATTTGAATAATAAAAACTTTTTTGAGGCTTTATTATTTAGTCGAAAAATCAAGTTTTCTTTCATAAGACACTTTATAACATTAGAAGATTTTATCTATTGATGAATATTTCATTTTTTGAGGATTAAAGATTACATTTAATTATATCAATATATATATATATTCACAGGAATGAAAAACACTATTTATTATTAATAAAATTTTTAAAGTAACATTAATGAATTATTAAAATTATTTTTAAAAAAAAATTCAAATAAGTAATCAAAAATAATTAAATTAAAAATACAATAATATTAAAAATAGCATACTTTTATAAGGAATTTAAATTTTTCCTGCACACAACATGAATATTACCTAAACATTTATTTTTAAAAGATTTATAAAAAAGCAAGTAAATATTTATAAACATTTAGTAATTGGCAGTATTCGAAGAAAGAAATTACTCCTCATCTAAATTTAATAAAATAATTGAAATGTTCTTCAATTATGAAGAAACCTTTTGTGTACTAAACTAAAAAAATCAATTTAACAAATACAATACATACACATTGTTTGACAAAAAAAAAAAACTTAAAATAATATTTTTGGACTTTATAGGGTTAAATAGTACAATTCATCAAATAAGTGGCATTATTTATATTAATTTATTTATTAACAAGTTTTATATTAAATATAATATTACTTTTTTGAAAAAAAAAAAAATATTTTTACTGTTTATTATTTTAATAGTTATTAATTTACTTTTATTATTTATATCAAATAGCATGAAAAAAATTTAGATGTACACAAATGAATTTGTAACATTTTAAAATACTGACTATGATTAGTAAAAGGCATATCATAAAATATATGTCTCAAAATAATTTATTTTGTGTTTGATAACATAATACACTTACATTAATTAATAGACATGAAACCAATGAATTAATATTACATTATTATTAGTACAAAATTGAAAAAGAAAAACAAAATTTTAATTAAAAATGCATTTATCTTTTTAAAATCACATCTATTCATATGTTTATAACATATGAACATTTAGAACACAGTAAAAATAATGTGATTAAGATTGCAAAATAATAATTTATAATTATATTGTTACTATAAATACATATTAATATTTAATGATAGGGTGCTATAGCACCTTCCTCGAGACTCATTAATTGCATCAAAAAATAGTTATTAGTTTATATAAAATATATCAGAAAAAAATAATTTAATTAAGTTGCTTTCTGAAGAAAATTATAATTTTAGCATCTTTCATAGAGAAAATCCCAGAGGAAATTTTGTTTCACAAAAATGTCATCCTCAACATATAGTATAATCTATATTTTAATCTTTGTAATGAGTGAACATATACTGTTAAAAATTTTTTAATTGTCTTTTAGTAAACCAACTCTAATTTGTAAATCATATTGATTTATATTTCTCTTAAATAAATTAGAAATTTTATTTAAAAATCCGAGAAACTGAATAAATGTAATAAAATATTTGATAAACAAGAATATGTCCAAACTAAAAAATGTATAGCTTGTTTAAAAAAATAAAATTTTAAAAATAGTTTGGACAAGAGAATTTATATAAGTGTATGACTTAAATAAATGTCTAAAATTTATTTTCTAAATATAATCCAGGTATATCATTGACATTACAATGATAATATTACTACTAAGAATTACTTATATAAGATCATCTATCTTGCTATAATTAAGATACTTAACATTCAAAAATTACTATACCTTGAAAAAAGAAGTTTTATATAGTTAGATAGTAGAAAATAGTAGCTGCTAAAGAATAACTTTTTTTAACTAAAAGAATAATATAAAAAACTCTAAATATTTAATACAAGTAATCAACTAAATTAGAATTTCATAAATAGTATAATAGTAAAATATTTAATTATTAAATTTGCAAAAATTATTCACAAATAATTGTAAGTATTCAAATTAAAATTGTATTATTCATTATTAAAATAACATGGTTGAAATAATATTAGGTTAAGCTCAGATACCAAGGGGAAACTTGAAGCAATGCACCCCACCCGAATAAATTATTTTTTTATAAAATAGTTCAGATATTAACAAAAAAATTAAATAATCCTCATAAATAATATCTACCGTGCACACTCCTATAATAAGAAAACTTCAATAAGTCGAATAAAATTGTCTCTACTTACTTTTAAATCTTGATACATAAAATAAAAATTAATAATTCTTAACTTTATGTAGTTAAGAAATAAAGGATTACGGATTTTATCTTATATTATTTACACAATAAAATTATAAGTATCTTATTTCGAAAGTGTTTGAAAATAAAAAATTATTCCTCATATATTCTTACATTTTAGCTACACTTCAATAAATTAGCATTATCTTTCCAAATTTAACATAATATACACATGAAAACATCACAGATATTGAGTGTCAAAAACATAAATCTTCAACATGATTAGATTTTATTATATTTTTTAATAAATATTACAACATTAAAATATATAAGATAGCTACAACACACACGTGTGGTTATAACAAAACTTACAAAAAGTAGCAAAAAGAAAAAGAAATTGTCTAATAATTAATGCAAATTTATGTTAATAAATAGGTTATAATTGATATTTTTATAAAAAAAAAACTTACCAAAAACTACAGTCAAAAGAATCTTGTAGTTAAATCTAATTTCTTTTAAATTTCTATCAAACGACCTGTTTGCTGTGCCTGCGTCACAATAGGAAAATAGCGCCACCGAATACAGTAATCGTAAATTTTGTTGTTGTTTCAAATGTAGTCTTTTTTTTTTTAAGCCTAATCAGCTGTGTTTATATCATAACACGTTATAATATAATTCATATATGTGATATAACAAGCGAATTGGCGGGAAATTCATATGATATGTTATAAGTTTTATCAAATGTAAACATGGAGAAAAATATCTTTCGCGGGTAAGTATATGATATAATTTACACGGGTACTAAGAGAAAGTTTATTTTTCAAAATAAGTATCACTTTTCAAAAAATTAAAGTATCCAAAACCTTAATTAATCTAATAAAACTTTACTTTATTAATCTCAAACCAGAGTTTTCAATCTTAAATACTTATAGTAGAAACTAATATTATAAAATGAATTAAAAATTAATTTTAAAAACATCATTAGTACTTTATTTATATTAATCACATTTACATGGATTATTTATAGGGTTAAAAAAAAGGTTTATATTATGATAATAGGCTATTTAAAATTATTGTAACTAATTTTTCTAAAGTAAAAAGTCAAATTAAAATATATCTATTTTCTTTAGCAATTTTTTGGTTGACTTATTAAAATAAACTATATAATACTATTAAATATTACTAGTTAATTTCATGATTTGTAATAATAAAAATGGCCAACTACCAATGTTTATTGAAAGCATTTATAAAAATCTATAAGTTATTTTAGGTAGTATTACTATCCTTCAGACTAAAATATTTCGGTTCACATAATTTATTAACATATCATATCTGTTTAATTATCCTAAAATTATTACTTTATTTACTTATAAACAATTTTTAGATTGAAAATACTAGTTTTATGTATACTTATTTTGATTTTGAGGATTTTTTCTCTCTTTGATAACGTTTAAGTAAAATAAAGATATATAGTCAGTTACAGGATTACCAGCAAAGAATTTAATTAGATCTTTAATCATAAAACATAAAGTAATGTATTCAGATATAAAAATTTGCAGATGATACAGCGTAAAAAACTTTTAATTTTTATGTTTACAATTCATTACAATTTAAAAAAACCAAGGAATAGATATTCATAGATCCTGGACACTAATTGAAAAACAAATTACGTTGGATTGATTTCATTAATCTTAGAAAAGTTTTGTTTATTTAAGGACTGTTGGGTAGTATTAAAAAAAAAATAGAACCTAAATTAAAATAATAAATTTAACCATCACAAATACATTTCATGTGCTAAAAATATTTTTCAAACATGATATTAAGAACTATTACAGATACCTCATATATGTATATTCATTATAATTTTTATATTGTTTTACTTAAAATTAAAAGAAAATATATTAAAATTAATGTTTAAGATCATGGTTATTTTTTATTATTGAATTTATTCCATGTTAATTTTTAAACAAAACCTAGAATAACCACTTTTATACGTTAATTACCACGGTAATATTTTACATTATCACTATATACACTATCATTGTATAATGGTACTTTATTGCTATATTTTAATTGCTTATAATACTTTGTAACATTTTTAATTAGCTTACAGGACTGTCGAGAGGGGAATAGCACCAATTTAGTTACCTAGAGCTCAGAGATTAAAAATTCCTATAAGGTATATGAAAAGCAAAGACAAGGACTTTTTATTACAAAAAAATAAAATTAATAAATAATAAAAAAAAGCCACAAAATATCTTGCATCAGAACATAGATGCAGGAGCATATTTATACAAAAATCTGAGTAACATAAATAAAATTAACTACGGGGTAGTATGGACAATTTTCTTTTTAATCTTATACTTATAAGTATACTTCCTAAAATAAGAATTCGTTCCAAATCCAGTTTCTCTAAAAAAGAACTTATTCCCTTTTTCGTTCCTTTTTTGATGAAAAAATATTTAAATTCCTGTTATTATTGTTATATTAATTTTATAATCGTAGTTTTAAATTAAAGTAAGGTATATTTTATTCATTCTGTGTATAAGCGTAATTTGAACAAAATTTTTAGAGAATCGAACTTTATTACTTTCCTCTTTAAAATTTTTTTTTATAAGTTAACAAGTAATTCATGATTTTTCAGGGGATGATTGAGATAAAATTATAAGAGCTAATTCCCCTCTGGACCCCCGATTACACTTATTAGGGTGTGCTTTTAAAATATCACGTTTTTTATGTAATAATTTGTTTATTGTCATTAAAAACTTTATTATTCTGTATTGTTGTGCTCTAAATAGTGCTGCTGGTGCCCTATTTAGAGAAGGTTCCAATAGTCTAGGATCTTTTGTAAAATCGATCCTCCAGAGATTATATAAGAAAAGTTACAATTAAGGAAATATCAATTAAATTAATTAAATACTAATGGTGAGTTCATGGTTACTCATAATAAATAGGAACTACTAATTTTTAGCTTCGATGCGAAGCTGAGAAACTATTAATTTTACCATTGGACCAATTTTTCTCAACAATACGTCAAAAGATCACAAATCGTATCTAGTTGATGACATCAAAAATTGAAAATTTTGCCCTTGTTCACCGTAAATAGTGAAAATCCCCCAAAAAATGACGATTTTTAAAATCGGTAAATTTTGATATTTTTTCATTTTTTTTTTTTTTCTAAAAATGACCATAACTTTTTGAATAATTAATAATTTAAAATAATTTTTTTTATATTATAACCATAGATATTCAAAAAAAAAAAAAAATGTTTTTCCGACGACTTATCTTCTATGTGCAAAAATAGTTACCGTAATTAAAAAACATTCAATTTTGATGTTAAATTTACTATTTCAGATTTTATTAGTTAAACTTTTACAACTCAATTTTTGAAAATCTTCCGGAATATTGACACTTTTATTTAATCTTAAATTAAAGGTTATGTAATACACTATACTATGAAAAAAAAAAAATTCGATAAATAGTGGACATGGTATTGATAACCGTTATCATATTCAAATATATGCTATTTTTGTGTTAAAATTTTGGGTTTTGTATTTTAATTTATTTTAATATACCTTATAATGGGGTACACTGATTTTCATGAATATTATATAATACTAACTGACATAAAACATAAAGTTAAACTTATATCAATTTTTTTTTTCGTTTAAGTTGAAAAAATTAATTTTAACATTTGAATCAACTTAAATTGCCAATTTTATTAAATGAATATGACAAACATTTGTCGATTCAGTAAAAATCATTGCTTGTGGCAAAGTATTTTCGTAATTTTTCCTTAATTCTTTTTGAATTAAAATTTTGCTTTTGAATAATCCACCAATTTCTTAAAACTAAACACTATCTACAGATTTGCACCGAAGCATTTCTTATGATAGTGATTTTAATCACTTTCAGATATCATCTATACTAGTACAAACTATGCCACGCTCATACTTTGTCACGACCCCACTATGCTACCATTTTTATTTTGAGTTTGTAAAATAATTTGATGAGTAAACAATAAAGGCCTTTAAAGTTCATATATATTAGTCCCTATTGAAAAACCCTGTGTGCGCCATTGTTTATGAACATCTAAAAAATACAATTTCTTCTAATTATAATGTTATGTAAAATAAAATTTTCAGATTGAATACATGTTTATGTACAATAATTACAATAATTTTATTATTATAGTTATGGCAAACAAATATAAAGTGTATTTAACAGACATCTTATAAACAAATTGACCTATTATATTTCCAAAAAATTAGTATTAACTTATTTTGAAATACATCATGTAATATTCATAATTTTTACTTTATTTTTGGGGTATAAACTAAAAAAAATCAACAATTATAAACATGTTAACTTTCAAATAATAACATTATGTTTTAAAAAATAATATTATGGAGAATAATTGGATTAATTAAAATTTTACTAATTAAAACTCTATAACAATAATTGTAATGAAGCCTCTTTAAATGTATGTTTATAAAGGCTTATTATTTATAATATAAACTAGGAAATAATAAATGTTGGTTACAATATTAAAAATAGTAAAAATTAATTAACAATTTAAAATATATTTTTTACTTAAAGGTAGTCCAATTCTAAATTAATGGTTGAGCAAATTTATTTTTAATTATTGGATTGAAAAATATAGGTTTGTACATTGAATTCTTTTTTTTGGAAAATGGTTGTAATGTGTTAATACCGTGTGTGGGTATTACTTCATTGGTAACTCCATCATTTCTCTATCAAACACAAATAATTACAACTAAATAAAATCAACATGCATAAAGTAATTTATATTACCATTGAACTGTTCAATTGACATTCTTCCTCCACTTTAGATGTGAAGTTTGCATTATCAAAGTCAGTATCGACATAACTATTTTCTTGATCGGAAATGGGGCTTGTCGACCTAAAATTCAACACGTTTATAAGTAAATTCACAAGTGTTAATTTTTATTTAAGTCTTACAACATTTCTACCAACCTATTTTGGTGAAAAGTGATTTGAAAATTTGTTGACTAGAATATACACAAAATCTCGAAGTCTTGGACTCTAATACCTGTGTTAGGTTTGTTATTAAAGCTCATAAATATAATAAAAAAATAAATATGTACAAAAATATGGATTGTAATAATTAATAACAGATATTTGTAATATTTTACTTATGTGTTCGAGTAGCTAATCTTAGTGGCGTATTGAGACCAAGTAGGTCGTAGTCTAGGACGGCATCTTTAAGAGATGACATTTGTTTGGTATTATAAATTCAAAACTAATATTAAATTTATTTTAAAACAATTTTTGTACAAGGTTTTCTAAGTAAACATAATAATTTAAAATAACATATTGTAATCATAGAATATACTGTATATAAAGTTTAATTATAAATAATAATTATTATAATTATAATTATTAATATCTAAGAATATTATTATATTATAGTGTAATAAGTATAAATTAGTAGTAATATATTGACCGAATATGAAATACTGGTTGCTAAGCAGTGAGGGGCATGATAGAATCATTTAGCCAAGGGACGCTAAAGAGCTAAATACGCCACTGGATACTCTAAGTTATAGTTTAATATGTTTTAATTGTCATAAGTATTGAAAACAAGGGGGTAATTTAGGCATAATTCTTAATCTTTACAATTGATTTTTCATTTAACTGTAAGGCGATTTTTAATTCTAGCACCCTTGAATAATTTTAGATATATATATTATGAGGTAATTTTTGTGACCCCTAAGTTTATTTGGAGTACACAAGCACAATCTACAAGAAATTCGATTATAACACCACTGATGAAACATTTTCGATAACACATAAACCAACTCTTTTTAAATAAAAAATTCTATAACCCTATCACAGTAAAAAATAAATTATGTTAAGTATTATAAATACATTTTAATGTTCATTTCTAAAATGTAATAAAATAATCCTGTATTCTATAACACCCAAATTAATGAAATATTTTTAGAAATTCAATTTACTTGTAAGTATTCTACAGATTAATGTTTACATCCAATACCAATAATTTAGTTAATATGTATTATGTATTTAATATGCATATGTATTTGATTCGATTAAATAGTTTAATTTAAAACCGAAATATCTAAATTAATAGTTAATAATTAAAGTCTACTGTTAACATATAGTATAATTACTATATAGTCATTTTGTTAAGTTTGTTAGCGTTAATAGTTAAAAATATCAATTTTGGTATAGTTAGTCATGTTTGTGTTTTGTAAATACCTGCTTCGATGATTCGTCCGAGATGTTGATCTAGTATGCGATACTGACACTTCGGAATCTGAACTGGCTACTGAATGTGGCAAAGCTCCTTGAGCAAAATCCCTTCTGTAATTTGCAGATGTTGAGGTAGACGATCCTTTTTCACTAGTATGTTTACGAGAGCTATTAGGTGTTACATACACTGGTGTACTTTTGGGCATTTGATATACGACTTTAGGGTGAACAGTTGTAACAGTCTTTTTAATAAAACTTTCTGCATTGTAATCGTGTTCTACATTTCTGCTATGTTCGAATTTTTTCCAATGAAATTATTCAACTATAAAAATACAATAAATATATTTTTTAAGATTTACCTGGAAGTATTATAGTCCTTATAGTCACGTCTTGCTTCTCGGAATTCTGATAACACTTGAGTTCCTGATGGAAGTGGTTGAGCGGGTTCTCTGTCTCCTTGAGTTAATGTGTACAGTCTTAATTGTTGCCGGATGTTAGCTTTTTCCCTCTCGCGTTTTCTTTGGAATTCTTCTTCAACACGTCGCATTGCTTCCATTTCACTTAATCGCTGGCGTTCTAAATTTCACATACATAGTAAAATAAAATTTTAAAAAAGATATTTAATAACTATTTTAACCTTTATGCTCTGCTTCCTTGGCTAACTTTTCAGCTATTTTCCTACGTTCGATTTGTCTGATTGTACTTTGGAAGGCGAATTTTTTACTCGCCGATTTCTTTTGCCGAACTCTATCATTTTTTATAGGTAATATATCATCTTTTTGGTTATCACGTGTTAAATTTTCACAAGATTGAGATATGTTTTTAATTCTCTCTTCAAAATTATTTTTTTCACTTCTAAAACATATGTTTAAAATAATTACAACGTCTATAATGAATGTAAAAACCTGAAGTTTCTAAAACAAATTTTACCTAGGATACATGCAGTTTAAAGATTTATATTCTGGTAAATACATAGCACGTCTTCCAGCAGCTAAATATGAAAATTTGGGCAGCGAAGACATAGTTAAATTTTCATCAGTAGGCTCGTCAATACCTAAATATTCTTCTTGTTCCCAATTACAAGATGGATAGTTACCCACTAAGCCAGACTTATGTAACGAATCCGGTACACTTTTGCTTAATACCCAATTATCGTCCAAACGTGACTTACTTTTTTCAAGAGCTACTTTAGTTTTATTTAATTTAGATTTAAAGTAACTACTAGCTTTTGGTGGATTCATAGGTGAAAATTCTTCACTCTAATAGCACAATAAAAATATCAACGTTTTGAATGATTTACGTTTAAAAAAATTACTAACTGATTGTCCATATCGTGTATCAAGTACTGTATTATCTTCCTTGGGGAGTGACAAACAAAAACTTGGTCTAGCAACTGTACGAGATCTTGAAAACTGAACAGCATCTAAACTTTGTGGCGATACTGGAGCCGAATCTAGACCTCCATCCGAACTTGTTTCTTCTAAGTCTTGTTGTGGAGTCCAAGCCACCTATTAAAACATTGTATTTAATGATAAGCTATATTCAATTTTGAGTAATCAATAAAATACTTGAGAATTATGTGCTGAATGAGGACTAGCATCACCAGATATACCACTATCACCAGATTTATCACCATTATTATGATGAGGTTGATCAATAACTTGTATTAAATCTTCTTCTCCGCCACTATAATTTGGGCTATTTGGCGTCGGACTTTCTAAGGCTGTTAACAAACGCCAAGCAGCTGTTGGACTGAACCTTGGTATATCAAACTGTTTTCTTGGTAAAGTAGGTCGTAACTGAAGTGAGATATCACCTCCACTCTATAATAGTATAAAAGTTTAAGAATGATTTATGAATAGCAATTTCTGATTAATTTTAAAATATATTAGTTTTTACTTCGTCAGTTGGGTCACTGCTAGTCAAACTATCCGAAGGAGAAGGGTTAGATTTTTTATAATTTTCTGTAAATCTCTTCACATCTTCAACATTTCTACAATTTGTCCTGTCATCACTGAATTCATTCATGCCAAAGTAAAATGTTTTTGGCTTATTATCTGACACACTGTATCATAAAAAATGTTTAATTTATATTAAATCATAGGAAATTTAATTCAATACAAGTAATCAATTTATTATAATACGACAAGTAATAAAATATAAGACACATTTCTTCTAACAGCCGTTGAATTAAGCCAATAGGTTCATAGAAAATAAATATTATTTTAGTTCAATTGTCGAACAAAAAAAAATATTTAATAAAATGTAAGTACTAAATTCTAATGTTACAATTTTGAATCACTTCGGAGTTAATCAAATTATATTATGATTAAAATATAATAACTTCTATTAAAAATTAGAATTTGTTACGTCTAAAAATATGTAAAGTAAATGATAAAAAATATGTTTACTTAGATTTCGGCTTATCAATTTTTTTGCAGTTTTTATTTTCATCGTTAGATCCTGTAGCTGATGATCCTTCGCCCATATAACGAACACTATCATCTATTCGGTCTACTGCTACCAAGTTTGGTATTGATTTAGATAAATTTTTGGCTCGATCAGCCATAAGTCGCTTTCTATTAGAGTTTACTAAATCCTCTTGACGTTTCTCAATGTCGTGGGCGATAACTGCATGTTCTTCCGACGCTGTATTTGAAGAACTCTCCGAAGCTCGCCCAACTGGTGGATGGCGGTATTCTTTTTCCCTCAACTTTTCAGTAACTCTTTTCAATTCAGCCTAAATGAAAATAACTAGTTTAGTATTTAGAAATATAAATTTAAGAAATTTTTCTTACTTGAAACTGGGGAGACGACATACTGCGATGTAAATTTCCAGATAGAGGTTTATTACTCAAAATATTTTCTGGATTTTTTGTTATTTCATCTTTACTGGTCTTACGATTTGTTTCTGCTCTAGTTTTGAATAACCTTAACCTTGGCATTCCATTACTATGACTAGATCGACTGTTTTCTTTTTGGTTTTCCCAATGTTGATAAGAATCTGGGGATGAACTTTCCATCTAAAATTTAAATATTCCTTATTTTTATAATATATTGTACAGAACACAATATTATTAAATAATTTAAAAATATTCTTCATTGTAATATAATTTATAATGGATAGTTTAAATTATCCATATATAATAATCAATAATATATAAATATAATATAAAATGCATATTTTATAAACATATATTATAATTACAATGAAGATCATTTGAGTTGAAACTAAATAAATATAAAATTACCCCGTTACGATGTTGTAGAGGTAGTTGAGGTGCCTTGTACTTCTTTTTTGATCTTGATAATCGTCCTTTAGTCTCTCCTCGATGATTGTGATGATGATCATAAACAGGAGCTAGAGGTTGATGTTGATTTAAGGCAAATCTTAAATCTGGCTCACTATTGTACATATTATAACCTATACGATTTTTCCTATGTTCTTCGTGCTGATAGTGTCTGGGTACATGGTATCCTCGTTGAAACTAAAATAAATTAAAGTTTTTTTCTTTAAAAAAATGTCATTAATTTAACTTAATTTAAGAATACAAAAATAATCTTTTTGATAAACCCTTATAAAAATAATTATTTTTATCCGACAAATTATGATTAATTTGAACATATTCTAATTAATTATAAGTTTATTAAATATCATTAAAAATTTCTTTGAAAACATTTTATAATAAGATAATGTTACTAAAGATCTCAAGCATCCTATTATAGGGTTCAGCTTATCTATAGCTAACATTTTGTACTATTCCTTAAAATAAAAATGTTTGAAATTTGAATTTATCTCTTGAATTGTTAATCACATGTAAAAATAATAAAAAGTTGTATTTTTCGCTTTTTGATATTTAACTTGGTAGATGAACCTAAAAATAGTAAAAGTTATAAGGATTTCAAAAATACATTTTTTATGTAGTTTAAACAATGAGTTAATATGGTAGATAGTTAAAATAAGAAAAAGTGGAACTTTCACATTTCAAAAAAACATTTTTCCCCTAATATTTATTTTAAGCATAGAAAAATTTAAGTAACTTATAGTTATTTTACTCACTGATAGATTTTTTTGGCATTGGAGACAATAGAGTAATTTGATGCAACATAACTATTATTTAATTATAAGAATAATAATGTTTGATAACATTTTTAACTACATAAAATGAAAAAAGAAATTATGTAAAATTAAAAGACTATTAGTATCTAATATAATTTTGCCAAAATATTTTAATACTGATTTTATGTTTTTCTTTGCTTTTAGTTTTGAGAAACAATTCAAATATTGTTTTAGGGGTAATTTTATATTGAAAATATTTGTATTTTAATAATTAGGAATTATATCAAAAAATATAAATTTAATAAAATTATATTAATAATTTTATTAAGCCAAGTTATTAGTATAATTAAAAACTACAAAAATTAAAAATTAAGGTTTTTTCTAAATTTTGAGAGTTCCTCATATTTTATATTTTAAATAGCTGTTGTACTTTTTAGGGTTACCTTAGACGATGAAAAATTTAAAAATAAAAGTTTTATAATGCATTACTTAACATATTTTTTATTTTTAGCATTTTTTATTTGTTTTAAAGCATTTAAATAGATTATTGATTATTTCAAGCCAATTTTATTAAACATTTATTGATACTTAACGAGTCATTTTTTATTTATTTAGAGCGTTGTTATACATTTAAGGTATTTTTTTAGGAATATTTTTAATTTTCTAAGAACATTCAACATTTTTTTAGAACATATAAGTATGGACCTATCTAATAATTTTTTCTATTTGTAAGTTAAAAACTAAAACTATGAATATTAAATATCAAAATAGTTATATTTAAAGTTCAAATTTTTTTACATATTACTCGACTTCAAAATCCTTATAACAAGCGTTTTTTCATAACAGTCTCGATTTTTTCACAAATTATTTTTATATGTAGTTGAATAATTTAAGGGATGAAAAAATCAAATTTTATTGAATATTTTTAAATAATATTCTCTGAAATAACAAGGCGTTTTATATAGGCAATCTTAGTACTTCATTGTATAAGTAATAAATATAAATACGTCGTTAAATCTATAAAATCATATTTTTTGAGTTAATTATTTACAACAAAAAAACACTAAGATGAAAATTGTATAGAAATTACTATACAAAATTAACTAGCTTACTTAATAGATAATGATGTAATTAAGAAAAATCCTAGTAAATAACATTTTTTGTATCATTATTTCAGAAGTTATTAACAATTTAAAGTAATGACTGGTGTTGAGGATTGGGTGCAGATATTTCTATCACTTATCATTTCCCGGCTGTACTCTTCCTTCTGCCAAGGTATATATATGAGATTAACTTCCGAAATATTGATCGAAATGTTGTTTTCGAGCCGTCATTTTCTTAATTAGATTATTTTATAATTTATAAGCTAATAAATATGTATAATGCCATTTGAAATAATAAAAATAATGACACCCTTTAAAGTTATACGTGATTTTTCTAAAAAGTAATTATTAGCTGATAAATCAAAAATACACGTAACTAAAATAAAGCAAATTTTTTTTATAATAATTTATTTTGCGATTATTCGAGTGGTTTATAATTACCAATCACATTGTATAAACATAAAATTGATACCAAACAAAATTTTCATAGAGGACATTTGTCAAGCAGAAATTTGTTTACACATAATAATTTATTTAGAATATTAAAAATCTTAATATTTTCTAAATATTTTATTGAACAAGTTTGGAGTTATTCATATATTAGTGATAATTATAATTGTTGTTAAAACGTCACTTAAATCAATTAGATACTATCATTATATCTTTAATAATAGAGAATTATTCTCTATAACTAGGCTTTTTATAATAATTATTATTTAATGATAAATCAAAATTAACATATAACTTACTTCATCATTATCTCTGTAGTCATATGGCCTTTTAGATATAATCGGTCCACCATTAAGCATAGTTGTTCCATTTTCCGGAGGACGTAATCGTGGACTAGGTAAATGTTGAGGTAAACCGTTTGGTCCTACCGGACCAAAATATTGTGACCTAGGAAAAGAGTATGCCCATGAATGTGGCGGTATTGCTTGAGTGTCGCTCGTTGCATAAGGAATTCCATGACTGTTTGAATTACCCATTATTCATATATGGTTATAAATATTAATAACTAGTCATCTGCAATAACAATAAAAAATTTTGGAATTTTTAGAAAAAATTTAATTAAGTAAAAATATATAAAGGTTTAAATGATTATACATCATTCAATTTTAAGGAAATTAATTAAATTTTCAAAATTTAATTAATAACTACATTTAAGTACTTTTCGTTTCATAATATTTTACTTATATACTAAAATATGTAACGTATACATTTTTTATTCAGGTATATATATATATATATTATATATATTAAAAGTATAATTATTATAATAGGTACAACAAGATTTTGGGGAAGATATAATATCTTAGGAATTTTACAAACACCAATTATTCTACAAAATTATGATTTTTACGTTAATAAGAGTCATTAAATATTTCAAATAATTTAAATAATAACAATTTTTTTATTCAACCAACATATTTAGTTTGATTATAATTTATGGAACATATTTTTTGTGTGTTTTTCATGACACTATAATACACATACTAGCACAAGCAATCACTTCAAATACGTATAAAATATTAAATTCTCTATTTATATTATCTATTCAAAAGCTTCTATAATATTAGTAACAACAGAATAGTAATAACCATAATAATAATTTGATGATAAACACATCACGGAATAGACGTTTTAATGATTGATAACACACCGACACACATAAATAATATTATTCGACGCTTCAAGACACGTGACCGCACAATGGTATTTCGGAGGAACGTGTGCAAGTGTTCCGTTACCAGGTTATAACTGCCGGTGCCAGCCGTTCAAACACCGTTATGAGTGAAAGACTGTGGTTTTTTCACTACCGCACACAACTTCACTCAGCAAAACAGATCGACAACAACGAAAATAAACACTGTCTTCACTTGTGGTCTTGTAATTCCGTTGTACATATTAAACCTATGTAAACATTTTTTCAGTGCAGTTCAATGTTAGATGCACATTATGTGTGTGTTGGGATTTTCGCACGATTTAATTTTTTTCTAATATATTCATAAATGTCTCTTGGAAATTATTTAATATTTAAATAACTAATAATTACTTTAATAATAAATTATTATTTTGTTGAAAGTGAAACAAATCCAAGGTACGATCAGGCGTGGATTAAGAGAAGGGTATGGGAGCGAACGCCTCGAGGCTCATGAGTTTAAAAGGCTCATCACATATTTTACTAACCCGTCATGATTAGTGCCATACAGTTTTTATATTTTTATGCTTATCACTTCTTTATAGTAGCGATATTTTCTATTGGGGCCTACCTTAAGGTACCATCCTGCAGGCCATATAGGTCTTAATCTGGCTATGGGTTCGAATGATGACTACTTTGTCTTAAAAAGAGAAAAAGTATACAGAGAACAAAAATTAATTTTATTGATATCTTTATTAATTTTCAACAGACATAAGAATTCTTTCTTTACTACAAAATGTATTTAATGTCACTCTTATCCAAAAAATAAATATTCATGAAGTATTTTTGAAATCTTTTGAATCTTTTTGGAGGAAAGGGGGTTACATATCGTAATAAACAATTTTAACAAGTTTTTAACAGTCTTAATTATAAAGCTTTGAAAAATTACTTTAACAGTAAGATTATCAATATAACAGTAAATGAATCACTGCTAAACATCTTTGTAAACCGCATTACCGGTAAATGCGCACTGAAGAGTTAAAATGTTTCCGTTAATTATACATTTAGAGTAGTAAACTACATGTTGTAATAAAACAAATTTTGTTAAATAAATTATCTATTAGAAAAAATTGTTTTTCTTTTTTTAATTTGTACTGGTTAGGATATTTTTTCAAACAGTGGTAATAAAAGTCCTACTTGTTGTGAACGCAAAATTTTAAAAATTACAGAATTGAATGGATTTTGTTTATAATTTTACTTTACGAGGAGGGTACATAACAATAATTTATCTTTAATCATAAATCTCAATAATAAACAACGTATTCATTTTAAAGTTTTATTTTTTATTAATATATAAAACTAATATAGGTAATTAGTATCTTTATATTTTTTTCACTCTAACTTAAATTGCCCATATAATAATGATAAGCTAGCGAATCGCGAATTACGAGTACGTGGACGTGGTCCCATAACGTCTTTAGTATTTAAATAAATATAAAATAATAATAATTTTTAAACTATTATTTTATAATTTTATCTATAAAATTTTTTTTAAATTAAAAAATAACGTAACATTTTCTTAAATCATTATATATAATTGAAAAGTATTTTCCAAATAATAAAATAGTAAGTCAATATAACTAGTAAGCTTTTGTATATACCTGCGGCGATTTTAGTTGGGTTGAGCTCGATAAACTCGTTATTTAATCATTTAAATGAATCACTAACTACTGCAACAGTACAAACTTTTAAATTTAATATATTTATATATAACATTCATAAAACTATTTACAATTTTTATTTATAATTTAGCAACCGTTAAAAAAAAGTAATCTATATTCTAATTGGTCAAATCAAAAATGATCTTGTTTTATTGATAATTTATGATCTTTTATCAAGCGTGTATTATACTCTAATTTAAAGTACCGAAATATTTTATTAGGTGAAAGTAAAAAAGGTATCATTTGGCTAAATATTACTACATAATTGTATCTAGCTATAACGTATTGTTTTAATATCAACGCCGATAACCTGAAGTATTATAAACACATGGAGGTCAATGCTTCCAATGATTCATTCTGGTCATAACTGGTCATGGCTAAACAGTTATGCATCTGTATGATGAAAGAGAGTGAAAAGGATATGTGTAACCAGAAAGAAATTTTTTATTTTACTGTCCCCTCAAGGGATTTCTTATAATATTTGGAGCTTTGATGCCGCAGCTTGCGTTTTTTATGCCTTCGGTATCGAAAGCCAAAACAAATGGAAATCGAGATCGCCCCGGGGTGGCCGTTAGTCGTTACTTCACTCGACAAGGAGAAACCTATACGGGCCGCCCAAGGCTTTTATTATTCTAATAATCTCAGGAAATTCCTCTTCCTTCCCATGCGCATAACTTCAAACAAAAGTGAAAACATGTGCTACGTTCTATATATCTTATCAACCCCTTTCTCCGTCAATCGCTTAACGGTACTTAAATACTGAAAAACATTGTCATCATTTATCTTGCAATACTATGTAGTAAGTGTTAGCGGCTAAATACAATTAAATGATATATTCAATCTGTTGACAATTGAAAAGATGTTAATTTAAATAATTTACAAATAAAAATTCGATTGCTTGATACAGTGAAAATAATTAATTCTAATTTTTAAGGAGGCGCTAATATTTTTTCAAATCATTGTAATAATGAATTTAAGAGTATCGTGTAACAAAATAATAATTACAGCTAATCAAATTTTTAGCTAATTTTTTGAAAAATGATTAGTTTATTTTATCAATTATACAAACTGTGCTGTAAATTGAAATACTAATTTATTAATCCACGAAATAATTTATTAAACAATAGTCACCAATTTAGCAAAATAATAAATATAAGTTACTAAATTAGATAAAAATAAGTATTTCTACAAGAGTTATATTTATAAAAAAGTAGATAGTAAATAAGAGTAACAATTAGATAATATTTATCAATTTTAATTTAACTAAAAGAAAGTGTAAAAAATCAACTCCATTATTTAATTATGCATTCATGTTATTTAATTTAAGACAATATTCAAGTTTCGTTTTTCAATATGCATCATTTGCGAAAAAATTATTCATAATTAAAAAAATTTTAATTTTAAATAACACCTTTTCAATTTATCACTGTAAAAACTCATTACAATTTTTACGATAACAATCAAAATGGTAAGACACTCCAGATAAATGAAATTCATGTTTACAGCAAAGTACAGTTAGAGAACAAAAATAATCGTGCTCTAATATAATTATGATTTGGGTTTCCTATATACAATGTTAGTGCTGGATTAAACAACATCGTAGAGGATTTTCAAAAAATTACAATACAAATATGTTTATACAATGTTTAAACATATCGTATTTTAATCACTTAAAAAGATTTAGTGATCGAGAAAGTTGTTGCACACCTTTTAAGTATTTTAAAATAATTGTTCATTTCATATTTTATTTATTTAAAACTCTACTAAAAAGGTTTTACTTTATTTACAATAGAATAAATCTTATTAAATCATACTTTACGTAAAATTTTTTCTATAAAAATTTGATACAAAATGTAATAGATATCAAAAGGATTTGTCAATAAATGAGAAATGGGATATATGAGAAATATGAGAATGGTTTTACAGTATAGAATTTTTTTTAAAATAAAAGTTGTAAAAAGATTTGCAAAATTTTCTCTAGCAGGAATTTGAAATAAAATTACTAAATATATTGAACAAAGTACTAAGTTAAGCTCTTTATATCTATCAAAAAATTAATAAAAATTCAATAATTCAGTAGCGGTAAACGAATTGTTGAGATTCGTGTTATGAGCTGACCATACAACAAAAAATTATAATTTACGTTATAAAAAATCAACGGTTTATTACGGTTTTTGGATTAATAAAAGTTCGTTTATACGTTTAATTCTTCAATTGTACTTTTATGTTGGCAATTACTTACAATAATAATATGTTCCATCGCTCGTGCTTCGAACTGATAAAGTTTTAATTATACTCTGAAAAAAAAAGATATTTATTGATTAGTTAAAGTTAACAAAATTAATACGACTAATTAACGACTTACAAAAAAGAATATGTAATTTTATTAATACATCAATGGTAAAAAAAAAAACAATGCGTTTCTATTGCACAAACTTTTTACTTTCTCTTCGATTCTCTATCAAGTCGATCATAAAACATAGATGACACAGTATTAAAAAAATTCTTGTTTCAGGTAAACGACCGCACACCAATCGATTGACCTACATTTATTATTTGTTTATCTACGAAACAAATTATCCTGAACAAAATTTAATCTCAAAACATGTTTCAGTAGTTGAAAGTATTGTGAAATTTAAATATCGCTAAATTAATTTATTAGTATAAATTTATTAATTATTTACACCCATTTGGAGAATGTTATATATTATTACCAGAGGAGTCCCGTACGAGAAATCTTAATATTATTCGTCGACTGGTAACAAACAAATTGCACAATGTTTGAATTTCTGAATGTAATTAAAAAATTAAATGAAACAATTCGTCACAGACCTACGATGATAAGCATTATTTTTTTATAGTTATTTGTTTCATATAATATGTCAAAATTGAAATTTTAAATTGTTTGACAAAAATTCAATAATTTGTAAATATATCGCTTTCTTAACACAAAGAATAAATTGTGTGTGCAACTATCAATATCCTTAGTATTGTTTACAATAAAACAGTATAAATAATACAATGAATTTAATTGTGGCATACATATTATTTCCAATTATCCAATGAGTATAAATAATACCTAGAAGAATTCTATGAATAACAATATATTTTACGACTAACATAATTTATTGATTCTTTTGTTTTTGTCGGAAATTTTTAACTACAATGCAAGTAATAATTTGTTTTTATCGAATGTTCATCGTTTTTGTTTTCAATATAACTCTCACTATAATTATTTTAATTATCACGATTTAATTTTAAATATTTTATAACGCTGATTTTACTTTTTAATAATCTTAGTTATCGAACATTATAAAACCACAACTCGTTGCGTCAACATTTGATGTGTACACCAGTAACTTATTATGAAATGCCAATAAAACTTATGAAGCATTACATAAAAAAATAATAAATACTGTCCATATTATTATATTTTTCTCAAAAAAAAAAAAAATTGCATACTCAAATTTCGCCCAAGTTTGACAAAATTTTCGGAACATTGCTTAGTAATATTTTTAAATTAAGGCATTAATTTTTTTTATTAAATATATGATATACGCTTTCTCCTAGTCACGTATGAAAATTGTATATATAATATTTTAAATAATCTGGTGGTTGGTTTCTTTTGAAAAATCAACAATTTGTGTAATCTTTCCGTTCGGTCTGTTCCGGTTTACAGAGTTTAAACTGACTATTTTTATTTTGATTTTCTACTTATTTTTTATTTGTATATTTTCGTATGAAAATAGAACGATTCCCACGACTTGCAAATCATTTCTACAACATTGTTTTTGCAATACAAAAGTATTGTTGACCGATAAAAATTCATCACTTTGTAAATTACTTGTCACAAACCGATTTGGATCGGTGATTTTCAAGTCTCCCTCAACGTTAACAAAAAAACCTACCTTAAAATGTTTTATATACAAAAACTCTTAAATTGAAATACAAACTAATTGAACTATTTAACAAAAGTTATGTAATTTTAGGTAATTTTTTAGTTTTTAATTTATTATTAGGATATATACTATTAGTTTCATAACATGACTACAGGCATAAATGGATCATTTAAAACACAATGCTCAAAAAATTCTATAATTTTCTTAAAGTCTGCTTGTAATACTTTAAATAATAACCCGTAAGGGGTACTTAACATTTTAAAAACAAGTGTCGAATATATTCAACAATTTTTAATTTTAAAAATAAATTTAATGAAAAAAATTTAACAAACAATTATTAATGTTCTAGTCAATTTCTTTAGAAACTTAAGTAATTTGTCTTGAGCAAAGAGGTCACACTATTAAGCCCAACTGGTCTAAAAAATGTATTAAAAACGTCTATAAGAAGATTCCTTAATATCTTACATTTCAATACTAACTAAATAAAATATTGCCAACAATCTTTAAACAAATTTTATAAAAAATATTTAATACATTCTATACATAAACAATTTATTTATGTTTATCAACTCAAACTATTAATAAGAAAAATCTTTTAACACCAATTTGAACGTTTAATTTTTTTGAAATTTTATTTACAATTATTTAATAACAATATTTCATTTTTTTTAATAATATATAACACTTAACATGTAGTGTAGATAGCAATAAATTCTTAATAATTTGTAATGGACTTTACAACTAACCGATTACATTTAAAACATACAATTTTCGTGGGTAATTAATCATTTTAGTGTAAAATGGCTAAGTAAAAATTAAAAGCACACATTAGTGAAATCAATGTTGTATATATTGCTTATTTAGATACCTATTATGTATCTATGGTATCTATTATGTATTTGTGCAAATTAAGTGACAGTATAATAATTTTCTACTTCGTTAAACTATTATTTATATTTTAACGTGTTATTTGTGTTCTCGATACCACATGATTACAAAATAGTCAAATAAACGAGCCAGTATTCAAGATTCTTTAATGAAACGCCTAATACTCTCACACCAGAACCAGCTATTGTAATGAAAAAATATATAAAATCGTTAGACACCCGAACATGAGTATGAAAAGCGCATTAACAATATTTGAACTCAACAAACAAACAATCGTGTCCTTGGAAAGGTCACGATTTGGCGATGTAGTAAACTACATGAACGCCCTAAAAATAATAAAAATCATTTAATACATTTTGTTTAACGTTTTATTAAAATAGAAAAATTTAAAAAACAATCATGGAGAGTATTCTTCTTTTAATGTGCTTCTTATTCTATAAACATTTTGACGTAAGACGTCCAAAATGGTGTTTGAAATATGTCGTGCCCCCATTGTTCCTTCAGCGCACGACGGTCAATTAAACAACAGCGTTAATTTTGCAATTGGCTCGAAACAATAACCCGCATAATAACATATAAATATTCCAATGTACACCAAAACCTGATCAACCCATTGTTTTCTAGACCATAGTAGTATCGTGTGCCACGACTGGTCGACATAGTTGAGAAACTTTTAATTGTTGCTATAGTATAGTTGAGGACGTGTCTTGTGAAAAAATTAATTTGTTTAAAAAATAAAAAAACACAATAGGACGTAAAGATTCTTCATTTAGCTAGTTTCGATACCACTGTTTCATAACCCGATTTGATACAGTTTGTACTTTAAAATAATAGCTTATTAATCATAAAAACAGTCGAGTATATAATATTTATGTGTCAAATCTAATTCCAATGCGAATACGTAATTGAACAAAGAAACCTTACAGTTGAATATGATAATTGATTTTCGAATCATTTATAATAGGTAATGTGAAATACATTTAATTTAAATCATATTTCTTAATTTCCTTTAAACTATTCACTTAGTAAAAATAAAAACACACTCTAATTAATCACACCTAATTGTACTTGAAACGTCACTAAAAAAAATAACTATGTACAATAAGTATAATCTGTCTTCGAGATTTACTAACAGTTCATGAACAATCATAACATAATTTTATTTATATTAACAATTTTCAACTGAAGTATTTTAATGCATTGCTCTCGTCATCTAGATCATGTCGTCTTTATAAGGTTTTCATAGATTTTAAAGGCATAGGAACTGCCAAGTAAATAAATGTAAGTTTCAGTACAATCTAGGTAATTGAATCGTTTTTATCAACAGCAGTTTTAAAAATACATAGAACAAATTTCCAATAATAATCTAATGAAAACATAGTAATATTGATGTTATTATGTTACTGTAGATTTACAACTAATAACTAATAACACATCTTTGGTGCAAGGACGTTTATGAAAGTTCGAGTTTTGCACCTGCACTTATCAAAGAACAATAAAACATTCACAGTACACATAAATAACGATTCCCACGGTCTTCTGGTTGTCCACGATTTTGCAACCGCGTGGAAAAATGTTGCAGAACAAGGTTTGTTTACTTTGCAATATGTCAATATAGGCATATTCGTGGCTGCAGTGTCGGGTCATTATGCACCAAGACGACTCTTCTTTCATAAAAAGTTGTGCACATAATTATAATATTATTATTGTTCTTGTAATGAGACCTAAAAATCAGTGACGATTCTCTTTATTCGAGTGTGTTTAGATTTTTTGAATCAACTAGAGCGTGACCAAGTGTTTATGATCGCCGCCACACGGCTTTATTAGCTCAACAATTTACCGTACCGCGTACAGCAAATGTTCATATTACTTATGTGGATAAACCATTTTTTTTCATTACAATTGAGACGACTTGATTTACAACACTATAATTATGGTGAGTATTCGTGATCGAGATTCAAAACGTGTACTATCCTCTACCCACAAGACACAGAACTACTATTTTCCTAAATGAGTAAGAAAATGCCACCAAGAATTTTCCAGGTGTATTGCCTTTAAAGTTACCAAATAAAAGTATTCTATTGTGGCGTATTGGTTAATTCAAATCAAACCGCCTTAATTTTTGTTTCGAATTTTGAACAAATATAATTAAATTTTCCGAGCTATAACTATAATTTAAAGTTCATTATTTTTTAAAAAAACTTTATGGGTTAGGTTTGGGTATAAATTCGATCTAACTATTTTAAGTTCAGTATAGGTAGAACAATATAATTAAAGGTAAGACATCAGAAATTGTACATTTAAAACTACTAACTAACCTGTGCATTCCACTGCAACATGATTCTATAATTTAGAGTTATTGTGATGGTATTAAATAATGACCCAAATGTATTAAAATACTTCAATACAACGTGTACAAGTAAGGTGTCATAACATTACCTCCGGCTACCCCAACTAACTGAGACCTACATTAACCTTGAGTAAAGTACTTAAATTTCCTTACACCACTAATCCAACTTACAGCGTAATAAAATACGGACTCCGTTAAACTTATGTACGAAAAAAATAATTATACACGAAGATTTCACTACCCGCAAATTCATTGGAATGTTCAAGGCAAACCTGTACAAGTATTCTCATCGCTCTAGAATATCACCCCTATGGTCCTTAGTTCTGTTAATTTTGTTTCCGATCTACTGTAAACTTAAACGGAACGCAAGTATAAAAAATAGTGTGTCATAATTTAACAATACTAGGAAAATGGACCATAGCTAGAAATTATATGATACTCACTAAGAGTCTTAAGATAATGTCGTCCGATAAAACCAGATATTAAGACATCGTGTCGCGTTTTATTAGCAAAAACCACTCGAGATATTTATTTAACAATAAATCATTTTGTTTAAAAAAAGTGCACTTCTTATTTTCCCGGCGTCTGAGATTATATATTTCCCAGGTTTGTTCGCAGGAATTATCAAAAAAAGCTAATCCAACCAAACCCTACAATCGGTTATTTAATAACACTGTGAGATTCGTATTAGATAACACGTTTTACTGTGTGAATAAAGCTATTCATTTTACATGGCTTTAATTAAATAAAAGTACTAGTAATAAAGTATTCTTAAATTATGGGTAGACCACAATTAAAGAATATTTTATTTGTTTTTAATTATACAAAATATTACGAAACTAATTTAAGCATTACATAAAGTACTTGAGTATAACAGTAGCAATTTCAATCAAATTTTTATGTGTAATTTCCTCATCTTAAATTTTTTTAGCTTCTATGCGAAGCTGAGAAGGTATTACTTTTACTATTTATTTATTTATTATTTATTTTCTGTGTCTGTCGATATTTTTTCTCTACTCTCACCAAAACGATTTTTATCAACGATACGTCAAAAGATCACAAATTTGAACAAATTGAAGACATTACCATTAAAAATTGAAAAGAATTTATTTCGTTTCCCATTAAGAAGAAAAATATTACGAATTTTAAAATTGGTAAATTTCGATATTTTTTAATCTTATTTTTTTTACTGCAATAACATTTTGAAAAACGATAACTCAAAATAATATTTTATTAATTGACCACTCACCTACCATAATGAATTCAAAATAGCAACTTTTGCAAATGCTACAGAAAAAATGTATTTTTTAAATGTATATTAAAATAATTCTTTATGTTATAACAAATTATCCAATAATTTCTTATAAAAATTAATCACAATCTACAGATTTGCATTGGATATTATTCCCATATGCTTTTGTGCCTATTAGTATAACTTAATTATAATTATTTACGTACATTTTCAATAATATAATTCTGCTTTTATCGTCGTCAATTAAATTTCTTCATGTAAAAGTTGACACCAAAACTTCTTTTCCGTAATTATTTTAGTTTAAAATTTCAACATCATATGATTATTACCATTTTACATTAGAAAATCTGGAACAAAAACTTTGGTCTGCTAGTTTCTCATATTTTAATTGATAAAAAATACAACACGCTTAAGCCATTTTTTAAATTTACCAAGAAAAATCCTTGGAAACGAAAGTTAAATCACAGTTGTAAACAATTTAAACTTTAAATGCATTTTACACGTGTACATGTTTTTAAACTATACAACATTGTATGTAATTTCAACGTCACGAATTTTAAAACTAAAATTGCCCAAAGATAATTCCTATAACTAAAAATTATAGTTGAACATGTTATTTTTGGGGAACTCATCTTCAAATAATAAATTTAATACCTGTGTGTCGAGATGGGCTTATTAACCCATCAACGCCTGGCGTCCCCATATGGTGACATTCGTATTGCTATTTTTATCGCGCGAATAATTTAATAGGTAAAAGCCGAGTGTACCCATATGGTGACACTCAATATCTCAAAAATCGTATTTTCAAAAAATTTAAAAATAATTTTTTTTTATTTTTGTGTTGTATATTAATCTGTTTTTAGTAAAAAAAATTGAAAGTTTGAAAAAAAATAATTCTCGGCGTTGATGGGTTAAAAGCAAATCTGATAATTTAATATAATTCCTGCAGAAATTTGTTATTGTACCCTGGTAACCATTCTAATTGACAATAGCCATAAAACAGTAAAGTATTTTCAATCTTTGGCAGACCTCTAGTATCATGTCACGATCCGATATTATGTAGCCAGTGGTATTTTTGAGGGTTTGGTGTGATTAAAAATACAGAAGATTCAAATCACGTGTATATTTTTTAGCATATTTTTTTTGAATTACCATGACAGCATTTTGTTGCTTGTGGGTTTGCTGGGATATCGTACAACCTAGTACTGAATCATGATGCGAAAATTTTGTATTCAAATTCATTTCTATCCATGTACTTATTGGCAATGGAAACAAATCGTGCTCTCATACTTATGTAGTGTGCACATACAGCTCACTTGCACTACGTTCATTTCGTAAGCTAAAATTAATTTTGAATTTGTTACAGTCTTACAGAATTTTCTTCCGAGTCTATTCATATTTACAAGTGGTACAAATAATTTTGTCGATACTTTAAAACATCATTACACAACTGTAATTATGTACACAATTGTCAGTGTATTTACTTCAGCTTTAGCGTGTACTGTATTGTGTATGTACGTCTTTTCTTATTTCAAAGAACGCACTGTTATCCAACAAACGTATACTTATCCGAATTTATACATATATATTTACATACATTATTCTACAGGTTTATTAAAATATTACTATTACTATTTATTAATATTACTATTTAAATATTAATTATTTAAAATAAATTAAAAATAATATAAAAATGCTTAGTTATGCTTGAACATCAGCAAACGAGCGAATTCTTTTGAAATTCTGATTTCAAGAACTTATAAAATTAAGTTTACTCTTGTCGAATTTATTCTTTCAACTAGCAGCGACCCCCTGTTGTCGTCTTTATATTGTAATGCGATATTGATATATTATTATTTTGTGCTGAAAATTAATTTATTAAAAATGAAATATTATAAAATTTTCGTGTGTGCGAATTAGCACAATTCAATAAAAAGATTTATGATTAATATTTTTACTTTCAACAATCTTTACACAAGCGAGTAAATTCAAATAAAGCAAAAGATCAAATATTTATATTAACTTTTATATTTATATCAAACTTTAATTAATTTTTATTGACTAGTTCGTACCTTATACATAATCGGAGGTATTTATCAGTTGGGTCGTTTCTGATACTTCAAAACAGAAGACTGTGAATAATTTTCTATTAATACCTATTTGTCGTTATTATTCTAAGGTCTTTGCGAACGCCGATACGGCCACGATGCTAACCAATTGATCAAAAACCACAAACATCCTATTTTGGTCAATACCCCCACAAATAAAGAGCTTTTTGATTACAACACTAATTTTCATGATGTATTGCTGATAAATATGTAAAGCAATCCAAATGCATTATAACGTTAAGAAAAAACTCTCGAAATAAAAAAATTAAAACAACGCATAAATAGTTAAAGATTATAAATATAATCAGTCAGTATTTTATTTTCAGTCAAGTTTAATTGTATTATAAGATCCTCTTCTATATTATGTTTTATTAAAAATTATTCATCTTTGGAAAAGACTCTTTGTAAGATTACATTATAACTAAAAAGATTGATATAAATTATTAATTTAAAATGACTTTTGACTTCAATGATCAATGGTGATTGCAAAAAATAAAATATTGATTGCCGAGGTTTAAAGTAGTATTAATACTAATTATGATAAAACAATGCCATAAATTAGATCACATTTAAAAAGTTTTGTCCCATGACATTGAACTTAATTATTCATAACTATAGATTAACGTAAAAACATATTACCTATACAAGTTTATCTTTAAATGTAAAAATTAAAGACAATGTATGCGAAGTAATAATTCAAGAAAAATTAAATGAGAGGTTTTATTATTAAAATAATGTCGATATAGCATTATTATTGTTTGAATAGCTCAACATACATTGAATGATGAAGATGATTAATAAAGAATTTGAAGTTTATGAGTGAAAATCAAAAGTGTAGAATAAGAGAGAAATTTTTAGAAAACTTTATAGTCTGTAAATTACAATTATAATATATTCTTATCAATAGTTTTATATTTTTATTGCTATTTAAAACCTGTTTAGTGAGTTTATCTCTATTCATTAGTTAATTTTCTTCATTAGTTATTGGATTATAATTAAGTTTAATTAAATGAAATAATTTATTTCATAATTTTAATCAAAGTTTCTAATTTTTTTGTGGTTTCGTCATTTGTAGTCTTGGGTACATTGCACAGATTCGCGTCGGCTTCGTTTTTTATAATACTTGTAAAATAATTGTTAGTGTGAGTAAAGTACTCTATTGACACGGAACCCATCAACGATGATAGTTCATCAGATAGCAATATTGACTGCCAACAACAGTAGCAGTGGAGCGACGTCGTTTCCCAGATTATTCCACTTGACTTACCCGCCGTTGAACCTTATCGTTCAATGCGCAGGTGAAGCCGCTGTAACGCCGCCATGGTAACCCTCAGTCGCGTGGTAGGAAAGCTAGGTCCTAATATACCAACGGTAGTCTTTCGTGCTTCCACTTTTCGTTCATTCCGTTAAGTCATAGGCTGGTTAGACACGATTGTTTCAGTATTTTTTATTTGAATGAACTGATAATTCAATCAAAAAACTTCGTTCTTTGTTTGACCTAAAAATATTTGACTTCTTTTGTAATGTCTTAAGCAAATAATAATGAATGACAAGTCGAACGATGAATGAAAAATATTTTTAGGAGTAGTTATAAAATATTTATTTATTTGATTCTAAAAAATAATATTATTATGAACATTTTTTTTTCGATATATTTCATTAAAACTATTATATAAAAATATAGAGTTTAAAACTAATGACGTGTAGAACTACTGAATCGTATTATTTTTTTAACAGTATTTAGTTGCAACAACAAATGATTCACCGAATAGGCCGGATACAAAATACTTCCGAACAATTGTAATATATTTGTTATTGTTATTTGAAATATTACTCATTGCAGTACACGAGAGTGAAAGTTGGTATTTATAATTAATAATGAAGACAAATATTTAATAGTCGGCAGAGAAGGGTTCATTATAAAACTGTTGATGAGTCCGGAACAAGAAAACGTTACACATCAAAAAAATTCCAAACAATGCTGAATAGGTATACAAACGTGTATATGTCAAATGTAGTTGTATATTTCTCATGAGCAAAATCCGTACCACTTTAAATCTACAACAGTTGTTTATATGTAATAATGCACATACTATGTGTATTACTATCGTATAATATTCGCATATTATGAAAAATCATAAAATAGTTATTATCTTCTTTAGCTAGATACTTTAGTACAAAATATTTTCAGAGACTTTAATGGTCGTCATCAAATTGTAGTGCATGCATTATTATTTTTTCTAAAAACTCACTTATGTCTATTGCTTACTAGTTACAGTTCTTAAAATATTGAAAGAGTAAAATTATTAAATTATTTCAATTTTTATCTTACCTAATTTAAAAAATAAATTTATTTGACATTTTTTATGAGCAACGTGTATTGTAATGTGATGAATATTTCTATTGTGAAAAGCGGCCGTTAAACTCTGTACTCACTATACAAACAGTGATTTTAATGACAGTGTTAACTAAATTTTCTATGAGTGTTAATGAAGATTTAAAGTAAATCAAGTGGACGCCATAGTCATTAAATGCATTAATAGTGTAAAACGAAAGCAATGGTGCAATGGAAACTGAATTTTATGTGCATTGTGTTATTCCAATAAAATTGCAATCATTAAATTGGCGACATGTTATTATTCTGGCACGCGTTCTTTTACAACTTTACCTCTTTTGCCGACTAAGACAGACGTGATTCCAAATTTAAAAACATATTTAACGCGTGGATTTTAATGATATGTCCCGAATCTCTCTAGAAGTCTTAACTATATTTCTTTGCGAGATAACAGTACCGCACGACCTGCCGCATACTAAGTAGACATCAATAGAAACTAACGCATCGTAACGGCAATCATGGTGATCATAGTGAACTGTATACTTTTTGAACGCCTATAAAAACCTCAGTGTCTTTTTATTTTGCTTAATCAGCATTGAAATCACATACAGTGTCTTGGCCTAAAATCATTTTTTAAATCTAAACAGTGTATCGCAAATTTTGCAAAACCGCACTACTCCAGCATAAACGTTTTATATATTTTCTCTATAGCTAGTACATACTTATTTTCAAGAGGTATAATTTTTTTAACGCAGCACTGAAAGATAATTATATCGCATTGTTACAATGCATTTATTGACCATACAGCGATATAAAAAATAAATAAAGCTGTTTACACTCTGAAATAAATACAACACATTGGTCGTGTTTCACTTAACCCTGTGCTACTGCAATTCATGCAACGATCCACAAATCATTCGGATGTAATGTCCTTATACGGATACGGGTTTGTAAAAAAAATGTATAAAATAAATGCTAATTGATTTTTAACGTGATTTAAATGTGTCTAAAAATACAATTCAGTCTTATAGTCTAGGTCGAAAACCCCCGTGAGCAAATAATATGTAACAATTAAACCATATGATGTAATGCTAGTTAACTAGAAAATGATGCGAGTTCGGCGTGTATTGTCAAGCGAAATTGTTACTCAACAAGGCATTAGAGTGCAATTTACAAAGATACAAGTATCTTTGTAGATCTAACCAACAAACTAGTTAAATATTTTTTATATAAACAATACCGTACATGTAGATCATGATATCATATTTTTTTTCAATGTAAATAACATTTTAAAATTTTTTCAAAATATTAAATTAAAAATTTGAGGCTGTTTTTAAAACATTTCTGTTTTACTGGTCTAACATCTTAAAAATACTACATATACTTAGTAAAACGTGTTAGTCATGTTTGTTTTGAGTTTTTATTCAACTACCATATATTTCAACTGATTAACATGTGATTTTAAATAAAATATTGCTAAAGTTAATATACAAACATTGTTTCTAAACTACTGGTGAATCATGACAGCATCCAGAGATCAAAAATTGAGGTTAACAAACTGAATAGCTATATTTTTTTTTTGTTTGTTTGAATTCGATGACAAACATAAGATAAGAACACACTATAAATGTTCATCATATCTTAAATTTTCTTTGTATTAAGAAAATATCACAACATTCCTTACACGGACTTTTATACCATATAATAGTAATACATTTAAACGAAGAAAATAAACTAAGGTTGAAGCTCTACAGTATACTTTTTTTAGTATGACAATTAAAACACGAAATATATTGTCTCATAAAATTGACGATTTATTACTTATGTGCGATAACGTCAACAATCGTGAAGGAGTGGCAGAAACTATACTCTAAAAATAAAGGAGGTTTTTTTTTACAATAGAAATTTTCTCCTGTCAAATATTCCCCAATAGTAACTTACTGAAAAAAGTTGATTGTTCATATTTATTTATAAACAAAAAAAAAACGAAATTGGTAAAAAAACAATTTAAATATAGTTAAATAAAATTATCGTAAAAAGAGTTCACAAAAACATAGGATAATTCACAAACTAAATGTAGAAACCTTCTAAGTTCCTAAATATTTGCTTTAATGATGACAGCTTTAAGCAAATCTACCTAGCTCAAGTAAAAGTTTATTTCTACAAAATCACCACTTTAAATTTGAAAGGTTTAATGACATTTATTTGTAAAATTTCATTAGAGAAAAAGTATAAGATACTTAAGAATAACAAAGTTTCATTCGGAAGCCTTAAGGGTTATATGTAATTCATAACTACATTGGGCGGTTAATTAGCATAAATTTATCAAAAAGATACTAAAATATGTATCAATGGTGTTTAGTGTTTTCACTTTCTCACAGAAATGTTTGCATAAGCGCACACTAAACTCTCAAGGCTGAAAATAAACCGTATGTGAGGGTCGTCGAACTACTTTCGTCTCCTAATACTCTTTACATAATTATATCGTCGCACAGTTTGAAATTATTATAATTGAAGTTTTTTTATAAGTAACGGCAGCTGCTTATATTAGTCAAACCTATTAACATTAGCTGTGGTTGTCACCATAAAAGTAATTAATACATAAGATGCAAAAATTAAAGCAAAATAATATACTTATAAAGTTGTTTTTGTAAATATTTTACTTTTTTATAAGATTTCTTAAAACCTTATAATAACATTATAAAAAACCATTTCATCAAAATTTGTTTGAAAAATCAGTATATCTTCTAACTATAATCATAATAAATATTTAATAATATTTGTTTATAAACATTTATAGATGTTTTCAATGAATTGGTAAAGAAAATAATTGATAATAAACAATTTATTATCAAAATAATAATAAATATTATTAGACTAAATAAATAAAATTGGATACATCTTTTGATATATTTAAATGTTGCTCAGAAATAGTGAAAGCAAATTGCTACACTTAAACCTAACATCACACAGGTTTTCGAATGCCCTTGTTTGGTTCAGATTGCAGATTTTGAGAAAGCTTAGGCCAGTATATTTAACGTTAAAATTGTAGTTGAAAATCAAATAATTTAATGTTTTCAATGAATTATTAATAAAACGTCAAACATATTGATATTGATTTCATCTCTATTCAAATAAATACTTTATAGAAATTTACAAATTATATATATACAAATAAACATAATAATAATGAAGTATACAAATTTCATTTTTACTTTTTAAGTATACAAATGCATATTAAATAACATATTCAAAAATTACCAATGTAGTAGATTGGATATATGATTCGTTGTACCAATTTACTTAAATTACTTAAAATAATAAAAGAAATAATGTTTTCAAATACGAGTAGTGCCGATTGATTACTATTGACTTTGATTATCAAATATGACATAAGACCATTTGCATAATATTCATTTTATATAATATATATAAAATATATTTTATATTAATAAATAAAAACCATGTAGACATTTTTAAAAATTAAAAGTAATAATAATAATTATAATTATGCTGTGAATCATAAACATGATGTAAGAAGGCGTATATCTTATATCTAAAAGTTTTATTGAAGATTGCATATCATTACATTACTGTTGATTATTTTCTTAGAGAGCGATTTCTTATTTGAAACTAGCATTTTCGATATAATTTTAATGAAAGGTTACAACCACACGTAAGTACAATATAAAAACGAGTAAATGTATATTGTATATAGTTATACTTTAAGGAGCATAATAAGAAAACAGTAGCCATGTGAACATATTGGCGTTCACAAACGTCTAGTTAATTTCCCTTTCATCGCGTTGACAGTGAATATTTGATGTAAAATATGGTCTGCGAAATTTTTTAGTTGGAATACAACAAATAATATATTGTTACAAGGTTTTACAAGTGATTTATCGTGATAACTTTTTAGCTCAAAATGATTAGATTTATATCTTTGATTATTAAAGCTCTTTGATATTTTATTGCTTAATTTGTATTATGAATACAAAAAAAATAATAATAAAAAATTTAAGTGATTACTAAGTACAAGGACATTGATCTATGGCGCACCGACAGTCGTGGGATTGTCTTTTGAAATTTCACTTGTTAATATAATATAATTATATTTTTGATATTTATGAGAGGTGTACAGACTAAATCGAGTTCTACGGAGATAGACAAAGTGATAGGACCAAAGTAAAACCACCGAAGAAAATCAAAAAAATTAAATCTATCAACTCATCGCTTAAAAGCAAAACTTTTTTTAAACATATTAGTAAACTATTGATCAAACATATTTTCTCAGCGTTCTTATTCTGATTGAGCGGAAACCGGATATCGACAGCCGCAACGTAGATGGGATAATAGATTTAATCGTTTACGATCACTAAACCTAGACAAATCAAAGCCATTATTATGTAGACAACCATATACGCACACACAATTATTGCATATTATATGTTCTTCTAAGGTAATACTATAACATGGGTCATCGCTCTTATCATATTATTTTGACCCTCTATTCGTCCAATCGACAATATAATCAAAACTTTACCAATTACTTGAATTCACTAACGAAAGTTTGCCGAAAAAAAACGCCTCGTATATTTACAGCAAAAAGTAATATATATTTAACGGAATCTACAATGTACTGATGTTTGATCATTATAGGTTACTGGATTAACCAGTTCACCGTTGAGATAGTATTAATGATATTACCGCTACATCATATAAAATATTCGTCTTACAGTACCTATATAAATCCACTAGAATTCATAAGAGATATAGCTCATCAGAAGGTCACACATGAAATATTATTTTAAATGTATATCACCACATTTTTTTTTAATTTTAGTATTTAACTTTCACGTTATCCGTTAATATGAAATCAAATGTTGAATTTTTCAATAGAAAATACAGCAACAGTTCTCATAGAAGAAATCATTATATACCTTATGGAATTTTTAATGAAATTTCAATTAAACTTCCAAGTGATGAAAATTCACAACAACATTTTGACCGATACAATATAAGCAAATATGGTATTAAACGTTTTCAGGTCGTGTAGTACAATCTAATAAGGCAAATCGCCATTGAGTATTACATGAAGAAACATCTGATTATTTTAAATGTAAACAATTTAAGACATCGTTTTTCTACCGTGATATTTTTTAAGCTAATGGAATGTGATATTAAGTTGTAAAATGTATACTAATATGTCATACATATAAGAAAGTGGGTCTTTTGACCATACCAGACTTGATTCAGCGATAATAATTTTCACTGCACATACAGTTCGACGATTCGCATAACTTTCTTTATAAGTAATTCTCTATTAAACTTGAAAAAAAAGACAAACTGTTTCAGTTGAACGAGTGTATTTTCGAATGTTTGTATATTTTATTACTCGTTTAGGTGATATTTATGTAATGTTTTTGATTTTCCAACTAAAGAACTTGACGAACAATGCGCATTTCAGTTTTAAAACTTTTCTTTATAACAGTCAATTTTGTTAAAAAGCAGATATTATATTATTTTTGCTAAATGCGGTCGATGGGCGCAATAATTGGCGAGTGCGCAGGCGACTCGGGTATCAACCTAAAGGGAATTCCAATCGGTCACGGCCATGTCCGTGAAATATAGTAAACATTAGAGAAGAAATGCGTAATAACCTGAACAAAAGACTTCTTCGCTTCTTCGTCAACCATTTCCTCTGTCTCATATCTTGTCAAAACTTCACAATTTCCTCCAATTGGAATTCGTAAAAGGTTTTTTGACCTGGAAATCCGTTGTTGTGATTTTTCCTCATTGACACCTCTTTCCAATAGCTAATATCAGAAAGAACGCTCAAACTATTTATTTATCATGTTCGTTATAAAGCTTGGACAATAGTGTTTATTGTTAACAAAATAAAAATAAAATAATCAGCACGTCGGACACATGCATAATATAGTTTTTACGTTGAGAAATATTTTTCTGTGACTACCAGCAGTAACACCTACTAATAAGTAATAATTGTAAAGTAATAGTAAACAAATATATTATTTTGCTAATTACTCTACATCTTTGTATTGCCGAATACGTTATTTTATGAATAAACTCTAAATTAGTAACACACCATTATAAATTCTGGTTTTACTGGTTTGGCCCGATTAGCAAATTTTTGATTATGAATTAATTTGACATTTAGAATTATTGCATTTCGAATAATAATTTGATGATAATTGAACAAGTAATGATACTTTCATCACCAAAACTATTTATAATTTCTAAATGTACTTAACTCAAGTCTGCTTTTTTTTATCTCAGTTCATATAATTACTTATGTTCTTGTATATAAATTCTATATATTTTAATAATTTAAATGAATTAAGTTACTAATTAATTAACTCTTTGTGAATTACTATACTTAAAATCTTGAGAATATCTTTTTTAATTAGTCTCAATTTTAATGAGCCAATTATGAATACCACAAAATTATCAAGGAATTAACAACTTTCCGGGTATGGATAAATGATTACCGAAACCAACGTTATTCCCTAATTTATATGATTACATTATTTGAAAAGTTTCACATAACATTTTCAGAATCCCACGTGCGTATTTCATTAAGTTGTAAACAATAAGAATGTTAACACTTTTTGTTTTACTCAAGTAGGAAACAGTGATGTCGATGAAATACAGAAGGTTTAAATATCAGGGAAAGCTACTGGCTGAATGTTCCTCATTGGCTTGTAGTTCACATACATTTGGATTACACATTTAAAGTAATTTTATTGCTTTGTGATGTGATATGTTTTTGTTACCTTAGACTTGTTTATTAATTGTTGTTAAATAATTGTACTTCATTACGAAGAGTTCAAAATTAAACAAGATTTTTTCTTTAAATAATCATTATAATTTAATGTAAATCACACTTTCACCAGAGTAGCGATCATGTAATGCCCTAATCCCGATTACAACCACATCGTCCTTATCATCGTTATCATTTTTTAACCATCGTCATCATTTTGAACAAACCAACTAAACAGTAAATGCTAACTATAAACATTTTAAATGTAGAAAGTTATGCTTGCAGATAAAATGATCGCTAAAACTTAACAAAAATTTTATTTATTCTTATTGTTAACAATACTACCTGTAAATTATTACTTGATAGTATAAAATAATAAAAATATTATCGCTGAAAACGTCAAAAACATTTGAGTAGCATACACAATATATTACGCAATAAACAAATATCATCTGAAATTCAGAATGGCTTAATAATTTATACTCAACGTGAATAATTGTGATAATTTTAAGATTATTTAGTTTTTTTTTGTCATGCCTTCGTGTTAGGTTTTTAAAATTCTATATAAATCATTTATCTAAAATTCGCTTTGGTTATTAAATATGTTTTTATTAAAATTTAATAATCAATAATTTTTCAAAGTTAGGCATCCACTAAATCTTTAATGTTATATTTTTCGATAATTATGAGATGTACCGTAAGACCAGTTTTCCTGTTAACACGACGATTATTTCAAGGTTCTTGCATGAAAATTATACTTGAGGTAGAAATGCTCGCGTTTTAAAATCACGAATTTATACTTGAGTTTTTAATTTCATCAAAAGTAATATTATAAAAAATATTTAAAAAAATAATAAACATGCAAATCTATTAAAAATACAAAATTTTCTCAACAAAAGAGGTTAATAAATATAGCATTATCGAAAATACATATTACTAAAGACGAGTAATTTCTGTTTATCATTAAAATGAAGCATCAACTACTCCGATGTATTATTTAAATTTAAATTGAGTATAACGCCAAGTATCATTTCTTAATTATAATAAAGTTTTTGGAAACCTATGAGGAATAATCCATCATTTTGTTATGTACATCATCGAAAAATTATTTTGTCGTTGGATCAATTATCAATAATTTATTCACATTTCAAATAAAATATTCAATTATGTTTTTAGATATTCATCCAATTTAATTATGAGTTTTTTTATCATAGACTAGTCTATTTTTGACGAATGATCATTACCGAACGACCATCCTTCTAAAGATAAGATGCAAGCTTTTACGGTTTATACATTATTATTAACAACATAAAGAACATCCATTTCACGCCAATCAAAATGAAAAAAAGTATTACTCGATCTCTTGGCACAATGTCGACAACTAATAGAAACAGTCAGCATTGACTTAGAATAAAGTAAATCTAACATGCTTATAAATTAATATGTAACCTCATAGATCCATCTACATGACGTTACATTCGAAGACAAGCAGCAATGGTACTTCAAAGTAATAATGCGCAACCATGATGCCTGGCATTTCCGCTGAAACGCCTGTGGCAAATGGGCTCGGTTCGTTAGCAGTAAAGCGTAGAAAAAACACTCAGGTCACCTTAAGCGTCGTTAGTAAAAAAAACCGTTGACCTTGAACGTTATATTTTGGCGTTGGTCCGAAAACAACAATTGTACATTATACTAGTTGTAGCCGGCAATTAGTGAACGAGAGTACTCGGATTGTACACGCTAAAGTCAAGCAGAGATGAAGAAAAAAACATACTAGACAAGGACTCTAGGAAACAGTGTTTCGTTTCTTTTGATTGATGTTAAGTCCCCAAAGTCTATGCAATTTTGATTAATGGTTCTAGCCCCTAGATTTCAACAACAGAAAATTGAACTTGAACAAAATTTGATATGCCATTTCAAAAACAACACTTGGTAATTACAGATGCTGCAGTGACTATAGAGATTATAATTGTTTTTTTAATTACTAGTCAAGGACAACACGTGGCTCTCGGAAGACGATTATACAAAATTTTTGTACATCATAGACATTTCAAACTTTTTTTTCATTTGACAATGTTCCAAACAAGAGGTCATCTACGCACACCTAGTATACCATAGCAGCCATAAAAAGCTCTAACCTCAGTATGAACCACAAAAACCGAAACTGTTTTCATTTTACCGTTTTACATTTTAAAAATAAGAACTTATAAATACATTAATTAAACGCATTTATATAAAAACTAGCTGGGTTTGGCAAAGTATGCTTTATTTTATTTAACCAATGTAAAAGAATACTGAAGGAGATTATCAAGTTGGTCTTCATGAAAATTAATGAGTAACTTATAAGAAGCCAGGTTGTTACAGTTAATCTATGAAAATGAACCATGTCTAAAATTTAAAAACACAGCATGAGAATTTAATCCTAAAACTGATTTGTCATAATCTACGTAACCCGTAAAGTATCAAATTAAAAATTTATATTTTCCAGAAATTAAGCATACCAGCATCATAACTATCAAGAGCTAACAATTATCAAGTAATAAATTACTGTGTCTATCATAACTAATCGAGTCCGGTTTATGAATTTAGTATACATACTATGTATATTTTTATTAGTATTTTTAGCAACAGTTTAAAAATTAAAAAAAAATATATGTTGATGTATTCAAAACAATGAACGTTTTTTACCCTTTAATATTTTAATTTTAATTAATTATAAATTGTTAAGAATAAATCAAATACCTGTTCACCTTGATTTTGTTTTTCTCATAAATGCGTCTCTTTTACGTTATACAATATTGCACTACCAACTACAATAATGATTTTGTCTGTTTAAAGAAGTTTACAATTTCCATTAAAATTTTTCAATACAAAATGCTTAATTAAATTCTACTTTATTACAATTAAAACAATGGCCATAAAATGTAGAAAAAGTGTTATCAAAACAAGTAAAATAATTAAGATATCGAAATTTTTCAATATGCATTAGAAAACATTATCATTAAGTGAATAATATAATTTTTACCCTTCCATAATCTTAGAATAATTATGAATTTATATATGACTTTTATAATTATAATTTTGACTTAAGCTTACTGAATTTCATTGCTATTTAAGTACCATAATTCTTAGTAAAACCATCGTTAATATCTAGTTATTATTTAAATTATTTAATATAAAATAGTATAGACAATCTATAATATCTAGCCAAAAGTGGCTCTCCGAAAATCCCGTTAAAATCAAACCAGGAACTAATTATGTTATTAATAGATTAGGTCTATAAGAAATCCAATATGTATGAATACTAGGTGGCTCGTGTTACAGAATAATAATTCCGTTATAGTTCAATTTCCCCAGGGCGCCTACCACGGTCGTGGTTGTATTTACAACGCAGCCACTACACGACAAAACAATACGTGTGGGTCTTTTTCAATAAACTTCATTCATGCGTTGAATAGATCTAACAATACTCATTTAGTATTCGATCTAGAAACATGATAATATCAAACATAAAAAAGTCCATCTAAACATAGATTTAAAAAACAAACAGTACTATTGTAATTGATTATAGAATCAATCCTCAAATAGAATAATGCTAATTACTGCGAATAAAAATTTTAAAAAATCGTCATATTATAAACACTTCTTACTTTTTATCCATTGAATTTCATAAATAAAACTGGACAAGAACATGTAACTAAAAAGCTTTTTAAAAAATGAGCAATAATGGATTTTACTTTTGATAAGTGTAAAACAGGCACATAATAATTACACAGGCAAGAACAATATGATAATATAAAAATATATATTTATAGACTCCCTAGATTAATTTTTGACCACACGCTAAACCATACAATATAATTTTTTTCAATATATATTTATTAGAAAAATAATCTTGCATTCTATGTAATAATCGACGTGAGTTTTTTTGTTTTTAACTAAATTCATTTAATTTAGGATAATTAATCATTAATAGTATCTCAACGATATTATTCCTTAGAGAAAATCTGTGTAGTATGCGTACACCACGGAGTTTGAAAAACGATTATATTCGCTTACATATTAGATGGGCGAGTCGAGTCACGTCGAGTTATGTATTTTATTCGTGTGTGAAGATACGTTTTATTGGTGAAATATTATTCACAATTTATAATGCACTATAATTTATGCGATTTTAAAATTACACGTTTAGTTTGTGGAAGCAAAACATAATAGCATTTCAAAATCGTATTTCAAAGAAAGCAAAAACATTCCCACAAATATATATGACTAAAAAATTATGTAAATCGTTTTGTAAAATATCCTTGGAAAAAAACGATGACAAACCCCTTAAGCTTCTTTACTTATTAAATGACACATTTTTGTTTCTTAAATCTGCTGTAAGACGTTAAAATTTACTAGTTATGTTTATTTACCATAATTTTACTGAGCGTGCACAATAAAATGTATATATCTATTCATAAATCCATTTATATTCGTGTTATGTATTTAAATATTGGGCATTATGCATATTGTATATATAAATGTCAAATGCTTACGACTTTTTAAAAGTTAAAAATTCGATATATCAGTTTAAAATTAATTTTTTTTTGTCAATCTCGTGATCTATTATAAAGTAAAGAACAAGTAAATTTTTATAATGAAAAGTGAAGCAGATTTCGTGATATTATATTTTGTGAAAGCAAAACATATTTTTTTGTAATTCCTTGTTGACTTTAATTAAATTTTTTTTTAATAAACTTACAATTTGGATATCGTCTTCGTCTGCAAGTAATAATCCTTAAATGCCTTAAATTTCCCTAATCGTACGAATGATATAACCAAACGTAACTGTACCGAGAGCAAAATAATAAAAAAACGAATACGCTGGTAAAAACGTTAGTATGTAAATTAAAATTATTTAACGTCCGACATATTTTATGCGTACTAGTACGTGTAGCAAAAGGAACGATATGTACTACGCGGCTTTCGTCGAAGACTAAATCGTAGGCATCAAGTAGGATTACGAACAGGTGTCTTCCCATAACCGTAAAACCTTCTTTTTGACCCCTTCCACCGTAACTTCCATCGACTGAGTTAGTTTTATTATGCGTGTTCTATTCATACCGCCTCATCAGAAATTGTGTGTACAAAAATGCATACATACGTATGAAAAATACGAAAAAAACAACAAGTTAAACTTCAGCACTAACCTGCATAACTTTAACTAAGGTCAGACGGAATAAACATGAACAGATTGTTAAAGCCTAAGCCTTGTCATAGAAGTATTCATCAAATAATAATTTGGTTTGAAAAATTCTAGTTCTAAGATATACTTTAATATCATTTTTTATGTAAACCACATGATGACAAAGTCGCGTTACTTAGTAGGGTAGTAAATTAGCAAAAGAATAATTTTTAATTAAAGAACTGACAGCAACAACTACATAAGTTCACTTAAAAAAATTACATTTTAACTATTTTAAATTCAATAAAAAATCTTTGTAAACCACTTCCAATAACAAGGTAAATTTACTTAATTACCTTTACTTTTTCGTTCATAAAAACTTTGTTTGACTTAATTTTTTCAAATTCTTATAGATATTTGAAGTAAACGACAAATTAAAAAAGAAAAATTTTGATTTTATCATTTGTTATTAAAACGATGCTCAAAAAAAAAAAAGTCATAAAAATAATTTAAAAAAAAAAGTTTTTTAATCTTTTAAACAGTAAGTAGTTAGAACTTATGGTACCTGTGCATTGTCTAATTAAAAAAAAAAATCAAAAATTGACTAGTTCAGTTGTTTTAAAAAACTTTTCCAAAAGCACTAATGAAACATAGCTCTAGAATATTTAAGTTTAATAAATAAATTATTAAAACGGATAAAGTTACTATATCCTTTCCAGGATCGTATTTTAAACTTTCGAGGGTTCAAGGCAATTTTTTTTTTGGAAACTTTACGAGCCAGACAAAAAGCGGTCCCCAAAAATATCATCTTCTATACTCTGGTAAAACTAAGGGAGCATGGGGATTAGCTTCCCAATTGAAGAATTAGTCCCTACCAAAACAAAATTGTAAGAAAAATTTTTGTAAAAATACTTTCAACATGAAAAAAAATAATATTTATCATATCAAGAAAATATATATTACAAAAATATTTTTAAACTACAATGAATATATTTTTCATAAATTTTTGAAGGACTTTTCTTTATACAAATTATAACAACGGCGTTTTGAATAGGCAATATAATATTATCTGTATAACAATTGTTGCAGGAATACTTATGCAGAGGAAAGATATTAATAGTTGGATATGAAGACAAAGATTCGATACCGTTATCGAGATTTAATGATGTGATATATTGTACTATTATAATTCTCTTTTTCAGTGGAAGTGGATGAGAATACTTCCACGGCCCCTCTGTAAGTCGTAATAGGCGACTAATGAGGTTGCGTCAGGTCGATAGCCGGTGTAAAATTTTGTAAAAAAAGTACGAGACATCCTTAGAGTCGGAGAAGGCATAAAAAATAAGGATTTTGATCCCAGCCAGACAACTTGTACGGTAGCTATTTCACCAGTCCTGTGTACAGGCTTACCCAAAGTTCGTAGTCCCAGCAATGTAAGGACTACATCACTAAACTCTAGATTGGACTCATGTTTAAGGTAGAGATAGATACAATGTGAGAATAGGTACGTGGAATTTTGGAACATTTAGATAATATTCAAATTTTCTAATTCAAACCACTATGGAGCTGGAAAACTTAATTTTTTTAATCTGAGTAAATTTTTACATGGTCCTATGTCAGGATAATTTTCAAAAAAAAATTCGTTAAAATTGGACCATTTCAAATTTTTAAAGTGTCAAAATTTGGGTACTATCCTAACATTTTACAAAAGTGCATTGTAGATGTATTTTTAAATAATTTATAATTTAAATAAATTATTTTAATAATTATTGCATAATATAAATGAAAAAAAAAAAGTGGAAAAATTTCATTTTTAACAATGTTTTGGAATGACTGCATGAACTAAACCATATACCAAATTAAAGTTTATAAAATTTACTATAAGATGAAAAAAATATTCACTTTGTGAAATAATTATAACAGTTTGTGTGCATGTCTACTTGATAGAAATCAAAATCATTATAAAAATACTCTAAGCCGTTTTCTCTTTTAGATACAAAAAGAAGTTCCTACAGCGTATATCTTCAGCTGAGACAGAGTTGATTTTCAATAGTATTTGGAATTTTGAAACCAAGGATCTACAAGATACTTTTATTCAGGGCCTAATAGAAACTCGTAGAGTAACTCGCGCATAGAAAAAGGATTGAAGAAAACAACAGAACAATCCAGTCTTTGTATAAATATTATGCAATGGTGGATGAAACTAGAACAGAGGTAAGTTAAAAAGTATTTTGTTCTATACACTGTAAAACTAAAAAAAAAAATGAGAAGACTTCAACAACTATTGATTATAGTCAAGTCTCCAAAGGAAAGTCATGGAGCTATCAAATATACTATTCCACCCGAAACACTACTATTAGTAAGATAACATATCAAAGATTTTCTGACTTACGAAAGTCATTACCTTGGTACGTTTATAAAGTATTTGGATAAAAGGTTAAATATTCAAAAAATGTGCAATATGTTTCAAAATAAGCACCCTGGTATCAGAATTGGCAAATCATCTTTTTTAAATTATTATAAAAACCAGAATGGTTTAAAGTTTGGACCACCACAGTTCATGCGAGGCCTTGGAAATGAAAATAAAAAATTCTCATTTAAGTAACGCCACTAAGCGTGTTGCTGTAACTGAAAAAATATTCCATAAGCGATTTTTAAATTTGTAATTTTTTTGGAGATTTCCCCCATTTACTGGAAACAAAGGAAATTTTTAAAATTTTTGAAGGTAATGTCTTCGACTAGATACGATTTGTAATCTTTTGACGTATCGTTGAAAGAAATCGGTTCGGTGAGAGCTGAGAAAAAGTGGTAACAGACACAAAAAAAAAACACATCATAGTAAAACCAATACCTTCTCGGCTTCGCATCGAAGCTAAAAATAAAATCACAAAAAAGTTATTATTTTAAAAAAAATTGAGTGACTAGTGTTAAAAAAATCACCTTCTAGATGAAAGTTTTCTTGTATCTATTGGAAAAGAGAAATTATTATCTGATGTATTAAAATTTACGTCTAAAATTTTGTTGACTTTTGTAAAAAATTCTCTATTTTGAATCCCCCCTGTGGGTAGGTAACATGTCAGAATTTCAAAAAAATTATAAAAAATAAAAGGAAAATACCTAAGGTTTCTAGTTGAAAAAAAAATATTTTGGTACGTTTATTTTTAAAAAAATTATGGCAGTTTTAAAAAAAAAATTTCAACTATTATCAATTTTATAAATTGTAATATTTTTGGGGATCTTCTCTATATACAAAGAACGAGGGAAATTTTTTCAATTTTTAAGAGTAATGTCTTCAACAAGATATGATTTTTTTTGATATTTTGACGTATGGTTGAAAGAAATCGGTTCGGTGAGAGCTCAGAAAAAGTGGCGACATACATAAAAAAAACACATAGTAAAATTATTACCTCCTCAGCATTGCATGTAAACTAAAATTCAATATTTCTTTATTTAACAGTATAATTATGTCCAATATTATAAATATATCGTGTCTGCTATTAGGAAATATTAAGTGTTCATTATAATAATAATATTTTAGTTTTAAATAACGAATTGTGTTAAAATATTAAAATAACATAAATTGACTACCTTGGGGACGAATTTTTTTCACACTTGCGCTGTCTGAAAATTCAAATTTTGAATATAAAAAATAAAAAGTTGTTTCTGAAGTAGCATAGATTAGATAAAAAAATAATTACATAAATATTTTTAAGATTTATATATTAATTACTAGTAGTAAAAAACTGTTTCCAATCCTTATCATAATTTTTCAATAGAAAACTTAATAATTATTATCATTAAACAGTGTACTAATTTTAAATAAGAAATGTCCTATAATAGACGCATATCTCATATCAAGGTGTGGCAATTACGTACCTCAGAACTAGAACGTAAGTTCAAAAATTATGATTTTCAGGTTATTGCATTTTATATTACATTAGTTACACATCGAAAGAAGCTTAGCCTTCCAATTTTAAAATTAACTTATCTAAAATTTCAGAAAAACTTTATATAGAGTTTTCAGTAAGTAAGGAAACAGGTCAGCAGTTACAAACAATGAGAACAATAGAAATCTGTTTCCTTACTTACTGAACCCTATATAGTTATATAAAAATATATTTAAAGAGAGAGAAGTTAGATATAATAAGCGCCGCCTCAATTTTGTTAAAATTGCACCTATGATGCGATAATAAAATTACATTAGTGACTTGTGTAGTTTCTAAGTAGACTATTTTGATCTATTTGTAATAAAAATAAATCATAGAACATATTGTTAACAATATTTTTCCTGGAAGAGTAGAATATGTTATACTTCACACCAAACCCAATGATTTAAAAACTTCCATCTAAAGTAATAGTAAACAAACTAAATTAAGAATAGCAAGCTTTATGATAAATATTTTAAATAGATTACAAGTTACCACCCCATCATAAATTTACAACTGTATTGATTCTCATTTAAAATATTAAGAAGTCGGGCATATAAGTTGAAAGAACCAAAAAAGTAAGTAATAAAGAGTTTGGAAATTTAACGTACAATTATTCAATATTTTGAACAATTTTCATTATTAAACAAATATTATGAAATTAATGGGGTAAAGGTAATCAAAATCTATTGAATCTCCTATCAAAAAATTATCTATGCCTACAATCCAAAAAAAAAAAATTATTTAAAACTTTGTATAAGCTTTAACTTTGACATTAAGTTATTAGTATAAATAATAGATAAATAATTCACTACTTAAAAAAACAAACATATGTATTTAAAAATGTTGTGTTTATATGTATATATATATATATATATAATTTTATTTATAGTAAATGAATACTTCTAATTTAAAATTTATATTTTAAGTATGATTACAAGTTAAGTTAATATTTACGTTTATAATAAATTATATAAAAATGTAATTGCTAAAAAAATAATATTGTGTTTTCTTTCATAAATTCTATAAATATAAATGTAGTAGCAATGTTATTTTTTTTTCATTTTCTCCGTCAAGTAAATGCTATTATTTTTAAAATGAAATAAAACAACTAGCTACATACCTGTACACAACTTTTTTATTTATTAGTTTATTTTATAAGACATAATATATCAGTCAAATAATAAATATTTACATAATGACCAATTTAAATATTATAATGATACATGCTTTTTAATTTATAAACAATTAAAATTTATATAACAATAAAATAAATGTAAAGAAAATATTTTTATAGTAATATGTTTTAAGTAGTAAAAAATGATTTGAATAAGTAGTATTTAAAATTAATGTTGATTTTATATTTTTAATATAGTATTTGTATTTGGTGGTTTTTTTTCTTTAGTGTAGCTGTATAAAAATATTGATGACATAACTAACAATCCTCCTACAACAAATTGTATACTTATTTTAAAGTCAAAGAAATACATTGAAAAAACGCAAGCAATAATAATTGCAAGTGAAGTAGCAAATCCTTTTAATATATTGTCTGCATATTTTACGACCATAGCAACAATAAGTCCACCAGCTGCTTGTAAACAAATCAAGTATACAACATACCAATCGTAACCAAAAAAAAATCCATGGTTCCTTATGTTGGTCCAGTCTGTTACAATACAAACAATAAATCCTAGAGGTATCGAAACAACACTTAATTGAATATTACGCATCCATATTGATATATCAGCTCCTTTCAATATTTTTTCAAAAAATACCCCTGCAAAGCCAGATAACCAACATGCAATAAAGGCTGCACCAATACCTATTAATCTGTTTTGATTAGGTCTTGTTGCTGTAGATTTATCAGTTGAATTATTTAACTGTACAAGAACCACACCAACAATTAAAACAAATAATGCAACCCATTGATGTTTAAGTAGTTTGCGTTTAAGAATTAAAACAGAAAATACAGCAGTAGTAAATATTTTTAATTGGTAAGTGACTTGGTATGTTGCAGCATCTAAATTTGATGTTGACACATATAATAAATTGTTCTGAATTAAGTAAACTAAAGACGGAATGCAGACTTTAAGAGTATCCATTGGTTGTTTTACAATGGTCTTATCAATTTGTGATATAAAATGTTTCCAAGACAATGACTCAGTCTTATAAACTAATCCGAAGCAAACAAAGAGTTTAACAATTTCTGCCATAACAACAGCTGTTGATGAAAAGAACATATCACCAGGTCTTGTCCGTGCATATCGCATACTAAGGGCAAGTAGAGCATTTTGAAAAGTTAAAATAAATAAGGTAACACCTTTTATAAAAGAATTTCTATTTTGATTCATCTGCGCTGTTTCTTCTTGAACAACTCCAGTATAGTCTAGTGGTATTTCTTCTTTTTCAACCATTAAAATGAATTAAGTAGTAAAATCAATTATTTTTCATAATTCCTTTTTTTTTTAGAATGATATTTTGAATAATAATCAATAAATTTACATTGGAAAAAAGTAGTTACCTCTAAGTAGTCGATAAATTATAATGATGGATAAAAAATGACATCAATATTGTTTACAAATATTTTGACAATAATGAAATGCAAAAAAATTAAACATTTTTTAGAAATGTAAGACAAGAGGCTATAAATTCATAACTAATTTATTGTTCATAAAAAAAACATGACTTTTCTCTAATATCAGCTAATAAACACATTTTTACGACTTAAAACATTTTACTAAGATAAAATAAGTAAAGTAAGCAAGTAAGTTTAATTTAGTCTTTTATCTTGTCTGTCATTTTACGTGATAAACGTGTTAAAACTAGGTTTTTATTTGTACAACGTGGACTGGTGTGATAGAAATTACAAAATCTGATAAAAATAATGAGTACATTCTATGTAAAATCATTAATACTGTGATAACACTACAATAATAATAACAAGATAAGATAACATTTATTATGAAAATTTTATATTTTATTTTAACCTTGAAATTTGAAACTAACTCATTAAGTATTGATTGTGTTTCATAATATTTGAAATTAAATTAAAAACGTTTCAAAGAATAATAAACATCTTCATTACTTGTCTTTATTTGAAAATCGAAACATAATAACTATGAATACGAAAGTTGCTATTCGATTTTATCAGGTAGTTTTTATTGGCAAAAGTGTTACTAAAAGTAACAATCTTAAAATGAAATTGACGTGAGATTTATTTATTTATTATATTTTTTTCTTATAGACTGTAAAACCCCATAAACCTTTAATTAGATTCCGTTATGGCGTAACTGGAAACAGTATGTATATTTTATTTCTTTTACATTACTTTATTTTAATAATTTAATATCTAAATAATTATAGGTCACCAAAAATAAAATTCATTTAGTTCTCATACTTTTATAATATGATGGATTTTATAAGTCGAGTTTGATTATTTAAAACCTCAGTCATTGAAATTAAATTAATTGAAAAAACCAATGGTTTAACTCTAAAAAATCAAAATCATAGTAACAGTTATGTAATTCAATGCTTCTTTTTTTTTTTTTGTTATGAGTATTTAAAAACGCTCATAAAACTGAATTTTAGTAAAATACTTATAATATCTAATACATTATTTTTATATCTATGTTTAGATCACATACTACCTCAAGATGCAGTTGCTCCTGTAGGTTCTGTTTTCTCATTAGAACATAATGAATTACCGTTAAGATTTAAACGGGGACCTTTAGATGAAGCTGAAATTAATGCTATTAATGTATGTATATTCTAAGTTAAAAAATTGAATTTATAATATTGTGTAATTATAATTAGAGCTATATATAACTTATAGTTAAGTATTCTTAAATCAATAAAGACCACAATATTTTGTTTAATATTTAAAAAACCACATCATTAAATTTTAAACGTTGGTAGGAGGAGGTAGGTCAAGAAATTACTAGTGATAAAAAAAATTCTTGGTTTGACCTTCGGTTGAAACCAAGAATTTCAGAAGTTGATAATGATTTAAGTAATCATTATTAACTTCTGAAATATGGTCTAAAATTATTTATCAATAAGTTAGTTCTTAATTAGATGAAATATAGATGATCTAATACAAAAGCTAAATAATTATGTTCTCTTTTAAAAATAAAGTTGCTAACCTTACAAGACATTATAGATACACATAAAAAATAATTCTTGATATTATTTTTATTTTTTGATTTAATAATTAGCTTATAATAACAAAATTAGCCTAATTTGATTTTGAATGAAACGTGTATCATATTTTTTAACATCTAAGTTTTAGAATGACAATTATAATAACTCTATTTGCTATTAACATAAAGGCTTACTTTATCTTTCACAAATATTGTACTGGGTGATTTTTAATCAAATAAAATAAAAAATATAGTTTTATCGTTATAATATGTTATAATTGATATAATATTATGGAATTGGAATTATTATGGCACATAATTTTGTAATTTATTTATTTTTTAATTTTCATCCATATTTATATATCATATGGTAACAAATAATGTCTTTGAATTTAAAAAAATGAACTTTTTTTAAAATGGGGTCTGATAGACCCCCACGCGACTATAAACATTAAAAATAGGCACGCGCCTGCTAAAGGGTTAATAGTAAATGGCATTTGAATTTTTAATATAACTTTATTTGTTTATTAGATATAAACATTTAAAGTTTCCAAATTTTGAGTTAATATACATGTATAATACACAAAGGATTACAAATACAGGTAGCTAATTGGTTTTTTATGACATCAATATACGCAGGTACACAGCATTGGTATTATCAATGGTAGTAAGACACATTGTTGTGAGTTCATAAATACACTAACTGACTATATAAAAAGTATATCTATTGATAGTTATAATTGATAATAAACAATTCTTGACTGTGACAGCGATGTCATAAAAATCCAATTAGCTACCTGTATTTATAAACCCTTGTGTATTATACATGTATATTAACTTAAAAATTTTAAACTTTAAATGTTTATATCTAATAAACAAATAAAGTTATATTAAAAATTCAAATGTTATTTACTATTGAATTAAAAACTCAAACATTTTATTAAATTAAAAATATGTGTTTCCATTTAAAAAAAACATAGTTGACGCCCTTACAAGGCATAAGGGATGAACTTAAAAAGTATTACATAGTTAATAATTCAAGAATAATGTGTAACTAAAGATAACAAAAAAAAAAATGTTTAAATATATTTATTCTGTAAGTAATTGAGTCGGTTATGATAGAAAAATCACTCTGTATAGTTAAATTTATATTATCATTAACTTTAAAATCTAATTTTGCAATATTTAATGTACTAAAACTTAGATTATATGATAATTACCGATTCAAAAGAAATTAATTTTTTTATGGGTAGGGTATTAGTATTTCATAACATTTTATGACTTTTTTTTACATATCAAAATAAAAAAATTGTCTCTACATCACTATTTCTTTCAATTTGAATGAGTAAAAAAGTCATTTGATAATTTATTTTTGGTTGTATTACAAAAGAAATTATTATTCAAATTCAAACAGCTCTCTTCATTTCAGGACGTTAAAATCTCTTATCCCTTAGTTGGGCCACTGATCAGAGGGGTTACTATACCCCCAATCAATATTTTAAAGAATAACATTTTGATATTGTTTTAAAATAAAAATTATTTAAACAGTATAAATGAGTTCCTTCTCAATAGAAATATATATTTGAATGTCCAATCACTTAATTTTTTTTAAGTGTGGTATTTATAATAATTTCTGCATATTTTTATTTATTTATTTATTTTATCATTTTTTGTTTTGTTATTTTTCAAAATATTTCAGAAAATTTGACACTTTTAAGCATATTTTAATTTATATCTTATATTATCATATTTTAATCTGTATTAGTGTCCAAATTTCTGTATAAAAATAATTAGTGAATTTCATTAATTCTTCATAGAAATAAGTTGGGTTGGGTTGGGTTAGGTTGGGTAGTAGTATCAAGTTAGTAATGTTAAATCAATGCAGTTAAAAATAGTTATAACTAATTATATCAAGTTTTATGCTAAGGTATTATTAATAGAATTATTTTATTTGATTATTTTAACTAACTTTTTATTATTTTAACCCATCAACGCTGAGAATTATTTTTTTTCAAACTTTCAATTTTTTTTACTAAAAACAGATTAATATACAACACAAAAATAAAAAAAATTATTTTTAAATTTTTTGAAAATACGATTTCTGAGATATTGAGTGTCACCATATGGGTACACTCGGCTTTTACCTATTAAATTATTCGCGCGATAAAAAAAGCAATACGAATGTCACCATATGGGGACGCCAGGCGTTGATGGGTTAAATAAAATAATTCATACATTACCTTTTTCATTTAAATTAATTTTTTTTTCAGAGTGGTGGAGCAGAGTAATTGCTATAATATAAAATTATTTTTTAACAGTTATCAATTACATTTAATGAATTTGTAAAAAAAAATGTAACTAGATATAAAATATTAGTATTATAATTGTAGTAAAGGTATTATTTCAAGTGTATAATTTGTTTATGTCATCTTTTTTAGTTGATTTATTATTAATTGTATTATAGTAGGATTAAGTTTCTGAATAGATTATCATATATTATTTTGTAATAATTTATGATATTGTATCAGATTACAATCACTATATTGATAATAATTTTTATTAAGTATATTTCTCCTGAAGTAACATGAAATAATAACATTAATTTAAAGTAAAATTAATATATTTAGAGTATTCAACAAAATTCTAGCAAATATCCATTAGAAAATCATATGAATTTGTCAGAACCCCATAGATTGCTCTGAATATGTATTGTTTTTTTTTATTTAAAAAATATACATTACAATATAATACATAATATATATAATTCTATAATGTATTTATAATATATATGTTTCCTTAGGTATTTAACCTTAGAATTTAAAAAAAAATTTCAGTAATTAAATTTAATATGATTTTGCTAAATTGAACTTAGTGTACACTGAGAATCACCACATTTGCAGCATTTTTGGCCTAATCTTGATTTATCTGTCATTTTTGGACTAACTTTTCTTGGCTCGTCTTCATCAAAATTAATTGTTTTATTAGAGAACTTTATTGGGCCCAAAAGATTAGTACTGCTAAAAATGTATTAAGTTAAACTACATAGCATAGAATGAAAGGTTAAAGTGTCAATACATGCCAAATCATCCAGAAGTGGTTGCATGACCACCTTATTTTTTTCTTCTAGTTTTTGATCTCAATTAAAACCATTAAAAAGTTATTATTATTTTATAGTGATTTTAAAATGTGGAATTGTATAGTGTATAATCTATGTTTTAACTAAATTTAAAATATTTAAAACAATTTTCTTGGTAATTAAAAGCTTACAAAATTAGAAATTTTATAAAAATACAAATATTTTAGGTGCATTATTTCTATTAGTGGACCTAATTTATCTGTTTAATACACCATAAATGTGTAACATGTAATATTTTGAAAATCAGTAGAAGGCTGCTCAAAATCAAATAATTTAATGATAGTTTTTTGTTGTTTTCAAACCACATTTTTGTTATTGTTATTTATATAATTTTATATGTAATTTATTACGATTAAATATAATTATTATATATGTTATAATTATTCAATTCATTATATTAGTTGCAAAATAAAAAAATTAATTAATTAAATTATTATGACAATATTGTAAAATATTTTGATAAATAATATTAGCTTAATTCTAGTAGTTAGAATATTGTGTCTTCATAAATATCAGTTAATGACATCTGAAGGTACTGTTATTAATTGGTACAAATCTGTGTTTTTCTGTAGTGCCGAGAATAGTTTTACATAATTTAAGTCTCGTATTAGGTTTTTTTTTTTATTTTGTTGTACTTCTGAGGTGGGTACATAAATATATTTTATAAAAATGTTTTTTGAAATTAAGTTTCCTAATAGAAATAATGCACATAGAATATGTATATTTTTATAAAATTTCTAACTTTGTAGGCCTCTAAATACCAAGAAAATTGTTTTATATATTTGAAATTTAGTTGAAACATAGATATACACTATTCAATACCACATTTGAAAATCACTATAAAATAATAACTTTTTAATGCTTTAATTGAGCTCAAAAATTCCAATTTACACAGAAAAGCCCCATTTTTAGAAAAACATTAAAGTTTAGAATTTTACATACATTTTTTTTTAATGTAAACTTTAAGTTAAAATAAGGTCAATTATACAATTGAATTAATATTGAATAATCTATATTTTTTTTAACATTCTAATTATTTTTAACATTTTTTGCATTGAAATAGCCATAAAAATAGGGAGTCATAAAAAAAAATTTGTTTTAATATAAATATAACATAATGAATAAACCTTGAAAATTTAAGAAAAAAATGATGTGGTCGTGCAATTACTTCTGGATGATTTGACACGGATTGACCCTAAAATTAGTTTATAATTCATTATGTTAAATTCAAAACTTAAATACATATTTGATTTTATTATTAACTTAAATTCACTTTCTATTAATTAAAAAATATATATTAATATACAAATATATTAAACACCTATTACTGTACTTATTTTTTATTATTATTTATGTATAAATGTATCATTATATGTTAAACTTTTATGTACCAAACTTAGCAACAACACTAAAAAATTAATTGTTAATATAATAAACATATATGTTGTACAATTCCAAATCTACATAAAAAAATACCTATTACAAAAAGTTTGCTTATTTTACTCCCATATAATTTTTTAAATTTAGAAGAATTTTTTCAATTGTTGATGATCTTGTATTCAACTTGATATTATTCAAATATTTTAACCTATTGGTTTAAAACTATGCATAGGAATCAACAGATTTAAATATATATACAGAATGTTTAATAAGTAAGGAAACCAGTCAATTGTTACAAAAAATAAGAACAATAGAAACCCGTTTCTTTACTTACTGAATAACATATGTATATAGAAATACATATTTTGAACTAGTATTTCAGAAGTTATTAACAATTTAAAGTAATGATTGAAGGTGAGGAGTGGGTGCTGCTTTTTTTAACTGGACATTTTTCAGCTGTACTTTACATCTCACCCTTGTATAATATTGAGAATAACTTCCAAAGTACTGGTCCAAATGTTGTTAGCATCTAGTAATTTTCTTAATTAGATTAGTTTATATTTTATAAGCTAGTTAAATATGTATATTTATTTATTTATATATGTATGTAATATATTTACCAATTATTAGACTCACTTCTTTTACTAGAAAAAGTTCCATGATAGGGATAACCTATTTAAATTGTAAATATAAAACATTAACATTCGTATTTGTACAAAATTTGTATACAAACATGTATTTACAAAAATTATTACTCCAAGGGGCAACATAATTGTTTCACCCTGAAAGTTTTGCTCATCATTTTTAAATTATATAAAATAAAGTCAAATAGGGTTAATAAGAAAATTTTCTTTTAAATCATACCTGTAGAGTGGAGGTTTAAATATTCCAGTTTAGAAATAAGCTCTTTTAAAATGTTTCAAAAATTATAACTATATATATAGTTATAATATAATTTATAATTAAAAAAATAAATCATCCTAGATATCTGTCCTATACCATCTATAAATACATATAACACAGATATGTGGCAAAACATATCTAGTATATAACAGATACAAGGCTATAAATGGCGAAAAACATTGATGTGATTATACTATTTTGAAAGTTCCATGCGTACAATACAAAGAAAAATCTCTTCTTAGGTGTCAATTAAGTCAAAATCAAAAAAATACAGATGCACCTTTTGGAAAATAATTAAAGTTTAATAATTATGGTTAATGTGCTTATAAAAACAAAAATTTTATTTAGTAAACAACTATTATCCCTATCGCATACACGTTATAACTAAAATAAAAAATTTTAGTTTGTATAATTTTATAATAACTATTTGTGATTTTGACATAAAATTTTACGTTTCAGAGAATTTATTTACAGAATCTTTTTAAATGATGTGATATAGAAAGACTCTTTGCGCCTTTCTCTTTAAACTTGTGTGATAGGCCCAGGGCCGGACTTCCGCCTAGGAAAACTAGGTAGTTGCCTAGGGGCTCTTACTTTTTTGGGGCCCTCGGCCAAGTACCAAAAAAAAAAAACTTCACACAATGAATCAACGCGTACAAATGATGTTACACTATATTGTTTTTTATGTATACGCAAAATATAATGAACGTAATAGTTGATGGTATAAATAAAATATTTCATAGGTTTTTATTATACGTTTATAGGCTTACGATTATGACCATTTCATTTTCTTTTGCACTCTGGTCGTTTTGGCGTCTCCTGACAAATTGCGTGAGTATAATTTTGCAGTTGTTAATTTTACTAATTAATTATAGTTTATTTTCATACTTTATACCTTCAAAAATATTTTAGCTTTAAAAATTACATGATATATTTTATAGTTTGTACAGTAGTTTAACCTATCTAAGTCGAAGGTGATTATTTTGATTTAAACAAAATTAAAGTTTAAATTTTTATATTATACTGAGAAAATGTACTACCTATGGTAAAATTTAAATTTTAACAATTATATCTGTTAAATTAAGCTGTAGGATATTATTTCCAATTTAATATATTTCTTTAATTTTAAATGAACGTAGGCTAAGATGAACTGGATAAATTATAAAAAAAGTATCAATATGCGGATTTTAACAATAATTAATTCTTTGAAAAATTGTTTCATGTAGCTCAAATTTAAAATATTTTGATACAATTGAAAACAATTAATAATACCATATCTATGTAATTTTTAGCTTCGATGCGAAGCTGAGAAGGTATTAATTTTACTATGATGTGTTTTTTTTTTGTGTCTGTTACCACTTTTTCTCAGCTCTCACCGAACCGATTTCTTTCAACGATACGTCAAAAGATTACAAATCGTATCTAGTCGAAGACATTACCTTCAAAAATTTTAAAAATTTCCTTTGTTTCCAGTAAATGGGGGAAATCTCCAAAAAAATTACAAATTTAAAAATCGCTAATTTTCCATTTTTTTTTCAATTTTTTTTTACTTAAAATTGCTATAACTTTTTTAAAAATGAACATATGAATATAAATTTTATTTTTATAGATGCATGATATCATTACCTTTCATTTGGTATATTTTTTTTATAAATCTGACCCTTTACTTGCCCACGAGGGGGGATTTAAAATGACAACTTTTTTACAAAAAATTAACTTTTGAAAATGTGCCGGAAATACTAACACTTTTATATATATATTCAATTAAAGCTAATGTAATATACTTTATCATGAAAAAAAAAAATTTCGGACTTTATTTTATCATCACGATGAAAATGGCTACCGTATGCTATTAGCTTCGATGCGAAGCTGAGAAGGTATTGGTTTTACTATGATGTGTTTTTTTTTTTTTTTTTGTCTGTTACCACTTTTTCTCAGCTCTCACCGAACGGATTTCTTTCAACGATACGTCAAAAGATCACAAATTGTATCTAGTCGAAGACATTACCCTTCAAAATTGAAAAAATTTCCCTCGTTCCCCGTAAATGGGGGAAACCTCCAAAAAAATTACAAATTTAAAAATCGCTAATTTTCGAAATTTTTTCAATTTTTTTTACTAAAAACTGCCATAACTTTTTCAAAAATGAACATATGAATATAATTTTTTTTTTATAGATGCTTGATGTCTTTACCTATTATTTGGTATATTTTTTTTGTAAATTTGACCTTTTTTCTGCCCACAGGGGGGGATTTAAAATGACAACTTTTTCACAAAAAATTAACTTTTTCAACTTAACTTTTGAAATGTTCCGGAAGGTCTGGACACTTTTATATATATCTTACATTAAAGCTAATGTAATGTACTTTAATTTGAAAAAAAAAAATTGACCTCTGGACTTGTCTTCATGGTGAAAACGGCTACCGAATGCTATTTTTGTGTGAAAATTTTCGATTTTATAATTTACATTTTTTACTTTAAAGTGCTATAACTTTTTAAAAAANNNNATTTAACTTTATAATGCTATAACTTATTGAAAAGTTTATGGATCCACACAATTTTTTTATGAGAAATAATATTTTTTAATAAACCCTTTTTCATTCGACATACTTTATCTTAATCGAGATATTAATAAGGAACCAGCAGATCAAGTAGCTTTTGGAATAAAACACCAATTTTTTTAAAATTAAACACTATCTAAAGATTTGCATCGAAGCGTTTATTTTTGATAGTGATTTTAATCACTGTCAGATATCATTATACTTGATCCAACTATGCCACGTCACCACTGTGCCGCGACCCCCCTGTGCTGGGTTTTTTTTTGTGTTAAAATTCTCGATTTTATATTTTACATTTTTAACTTTAAAATGTTATAACTTTTTGAAAAATGTATGGATTAATAAAAATTTTTTATAAGAAATAATATTTATATATTTCTTTTATTTGACATACTTTTTTTTTAAATCGGATCAATTCCCTTAATACAGGGGGTTTCAAATCTTTAAAATGTATTTTTATACTAGAATAAACATTAACTGAATAAAATCAAATTCGACTAGCGTAATTTTTTTATTTTTTTTTCGTCTGCATTATTAAGTGTATATTACTGAATTACAATAGGTATATGTGTGTGAGATTCGTATTTCAAATTTTCAATTATAATTATTTTATGTAATTTTGACTAGCACAAAATTGATACGCAAGGAACATATTAAAATTGTAATTAAATTGGTAATCAACAAAATATGAAATACTTATAAATGTCTTTTTGGTGAATTATTTTAAGGTAGACGTTTTGAAAATGTCTAACACCAACAAACCGTTTAGTGGATTCCAAAAAAGAAAAAAGAATTTTGAAAAATTGCAGAAAGAAGAAGAGCTTCTTCGTAAAGTTCCTAAATTGCATTCGTTTTTGCCTCTTCTAGACCTAATACTTTAAATGAAGTTGTATCCAATGACTGTAGTGAAGATCAACAACCAGAAAAAGTATCTGAAAGCGAAGAGATACCTCAAAATTTAATATCCGAAACATTACAACTATAAATGAGAAATCTATTAGTGATGACCTTACTAAGTGGGTACTGGATGATGCTACAATTGAATACCTCGTTCAAAATGGTGTTAAACAGAAAATGGACATTGAATTTTCTTCTTCAAAACGTCAGTATGCAGATTCTACCAGGTATCTATCCCTATCACTTTTCAGTCGGACATTACCTAATGGCGAAATACAAGCTCGGCCTTGGTTAATATTTTCAAAGTCTAAAGGGACTGTATTCTGTTTCCCTTGTAAAATGTTTAAAAAATCAGGGATTTTGGTTAATGACAAAGGGTATAACGATTGGTAAAATGCAGGTCAGAGAATGAAAGAACATGAAAACTGAGACGACCACAGATCTGCATGTGCAACAACGTTGGCCAGAAAGAACGTTAGTAGTAGGGTTAACAAGGGACTTTTCATTCAAATGGAAGAAGAAATTAAATACTGGCATGAGATTTTGAAACGTGTTGTGGGCATTGTAAGATGACTGGCTGTACGTGGGTGCCATTTAGAGGTTCGCAAGAAAAATTTGGATTGAGAAATATTGGGAATTATATTATGTCTCTAGAACTTTTAGCTGAGTTTGATCCTTTTCTAAACGCATCAAGCATCATGTTTCCATCCAAACAAAGGATGCGGCACAACATCATACCTTTCGTCTAAGATATGTGATGAAATTATTGACATCATGGCTGAAAAGGTCGTTAGTACGATTGTGACGGAGATAAAACAAGCCAAATATTTTTCTATTTCTGTAGACACGACTCCTGATATCTTCCACGTAGATCAACTATCATTCATAGTGCGATATGTATCTAAAAAAGGATGTCCCGTTGAACGATTCATAAGATTCATACCAAATTGTGGCCATAAAGCTGAAGACATGTCCACATCGTTCTCGATATATTGAAAAATTATGACTTGATATCGCTGATTGTCGCGGACAATCGTATGATGATGCAAGAAACATGGCGGGTGCATATTCTGGTCTTCAGGCGAGAATAAAAGAAGTGAATGCTTTGACATTTTTTGTCCCTTGTTCAGCTCACTCACTAAATCTAGTAGGATCGTGTGCTGTTGAATGTTGTGAGGCAGCTATATCTTTCTTCAGTAACTTGCAGGCATTGTACAATTTTTTTCGATCTCGACACACAGGTGGGGAATTTTAGTATCAAAACTAAAGCAGAATTCAAAAGTTCTAAAAAGTCTTTCCCAAACTAGGTGGTCTGCTCGAAATGATGCTTGTATAAGTCATTGTGTCTCCTGGAGTGAAATAATGGCAGTTCTTAAAATCATCACCTGTGACATGAGTGAAAAACCATCGACGCGCTTTGAAGCTGCGGGTCTTCTTAATCACTTTGGCTTACTAGAAATGTATTTTCTGACTTTACTGTGGAATGATGTTCTAGAAAGATTTAATAAAGTAAACAACCTGTAAACATTGAATTAAGCACTGTTGTTGAACTTTATCACTCTTTAGTTATATACCTTGAAGGTATATGTAGGTATATAAGGTTCTATATGTCTCGATCTATATGAATCAAGAGCTATAGGATTAAATGGCGAACAAAACTATGCATATGATTTAAAAAGAAAACCTAAACGAAAAGTCCAGTTTGATGAAGTGAATAGAAATGATATCAAACTCAACCACCTACAACGTAATTATTGACAAGTTGATTGCAGAACTCCTGAGATGTGGGAGAGCTTATGAAAAATTAAGTAAAAATTTTGACTTTTTTACAAAGCTAATTAGTTTGAATACTTAAGAAGTCTGCGACGGAGCATATACTCTTGTCGCGGTCGCATCGCGACTCCAGCTTTACCGCTGGATGGCGATCGCGGCGCTTCCCCTTTACGTCCGACAGGTCGCGCCATATGGAGTGGCCGACGGGCGGCGCGAACCGGTGCAGCCCGGCCGCAACTATCTATATCTTTCTCTTCTCGTTTTGACCGACATAGTCACGATCACAAAAAACAAAGTTTGCTTTTACTTGTAATTGATATTGTCGTATAACGAAAAATATACGTTAAGTAATATTTAACTGACGGGTTATTTATTTATTTATTTATTATTATAAAATTAAAGCCTGAATCCCATCACTCTGTACAGCTTTTATCCAAGGGATTTGGACGAGAATATGAAGAACGAGTGTATACATTTACAAGCTCATTTGTTGTCCACAGAAGCTACAAGAGAAAGAAATATGTCACCACTGGAACTATACAAATTTATCTTAGAAAACGTCTTTATAGACATTTATTCAAATATTGGATTATCACTTAGGATGCTGTTGAGTACACCAGTGTCAAACTGCACAGCAAAACGGTCATTTTCAGCTCTTAAGAGAATTAAAAATTATTTGAGAGCCAATATAGAAGATAATAGACTTAATTCATTTTCTGTGTTATACATTGAGTCAGAAATAATGCAAGCAGTGGACTACAGTGAAATCATACATTCTTTTGTAGAAAAAAAAGTTCGCCGTGTAAAAATTTAATTTTGTTATTTAGAAGTTATGTATGTAAAGAGTATCGTTAAAAGTTATATCGAAAACATTGTTTATTTTTTTTTTTTTGTAAATCTGTTCTTTTATATTATGTTACACATATACATATACTTATTTTATAATATTATGATAATGTTGTATGTATAATAATTTCTTATTCAAGTATGTTGATATTTGACTATATAAAAACTAAAAGCAGTTTCTTTTTTTTATTATATTTTTTTAAAAGGGGCCCTTTTTAGTAGCTGCCTTGGGTCCCTGAGACTCTTAAGTTAAGTAGATAGACCCATTAAGTAGTCGATTGTTTTAAAAAATCAAGAATATTATATAATAAAAATATTCTTGAAAATCTTTGAACAATTTTTTTTTTTAACAAGATCTTATCATATGACATTTTTGGTTTCAAAAATTTTAAAAGAGAGGGCTGTATGGAGTCTTTCTATATATCACAGCATCTAAAAAACGTCTCCTTAAAGATTAAGTCAATAAATTTTTTTGGATCGTATAATTTTAGATTAAAATTACCCGAAGAAAACTTGTTAAAAAAAGTGATTCAAATATTATTACACATTTCAGAGAAAACTTATTTAACATATCTTGGAACGTTACAGATACGAGATAACTAAATACAGAAAAATAAACTTGGTTACTTACAAACATGAGAAAATTTACAGAAACAGCTAGTGTTTTGTATCATTGAATGGTCCTAAAATATAATTTTTTTCACGTTAAAATTATACAATTGAATGTAAACATTGACAACTGCTTTAGAATTAAATTTACTTACCTTTCTATTCTTTAATAAATATTGATTAATCGGTTCGAAGTTTTTTATTTTGCGTTCATGTACAAATAATCTAAAAATAATGGTTTTAAAATGTTTCATTTAACACAATTATTGCATTAAATATAAAGTAAGCTTCAAATGTGTATTTGAACATAAATAAATCAATTATTTAAGAAACCCGTTAAATACAAAATTCCCGATTTTGGGGAAACTAAAAAATTAATAGTGTAGTACCTAATAAAATAAAACTTATCTTTGTTTTTTTACTTTTTTATTCAACCCGTTAATGTATAAAAAAATAATACAACTTTTTATATATAAATTATCATATTTTTTTCTCTAAAACATTACTTTACCATAATTAGAATATTATTAAATAAGAACAATGTTTGATTTTATTAGATATACAATTTGATATACACATTTATAGCAAAAAGAAAATGTAAAACAAGTATTGGATATTTCTCTTAAATTTTCATTATTATTTTATTGACGAGCTACAACCAAATTTCTAAATAATGATAATATAGGGACATCAAACTTTTAAATACGAGCCGGACTACAATAAAGAACGTTCATACTCGTGTTTTTTCAAAACACAATCTTGCAGTTTAGCATGGTGTACTTTATTTCTTCTTTTGAAACAGTGCTGAATTTCAGGTGAATTAAAATTATCGTGCCTTAAGGAATTTAATTCTTCGTAAATGTCTGTTTTGGTTACAACCACAACTTTTGGCGCAATTATTCCCTAAAATAACATGATGTTATTATTAAATTTAAAAAAAAAACCCCAGCACAGGAGGGTCGTGGCATAGTTGGGTCAAGTATAATGATATCTGATGGTTAAAATCACCATCATAAAAAACGCTCCGATGCAAATCTTTAGATAGTGTTTAATTTTAAAAATTGATGGATTATTCCAAAAGCAACATGATCTCCCATTTCCTTATTTATATCCTAATTAATTATTTGATTTATTATTAAAATTAATGAATAAAAAATAATTATAGTAATTAAATTTAGTATTAAATTGATATTCCCATGGAAGAAAAAACACAAGAGGAGAAGGACGAATTCTATGATAACTTGGAACACACGCTAAATGAAATCCCACGAAGTAGAATTAGTATAGTCCTAGGAGACTTTAATGCCAAGTTAGGGAAAGAGAACATATTTAGGTCAACGATTGGCAACCATAGCCTTCACGATGTAGCTAGTAAGAATGGACTCAGACTTATAGACTTTGCAGGTGGTAGAGGACTTATTGTGAAGAGCACAATGTCCCCACATAAAGACATATATAAGGGGACATGGAAGGCATTGAATGGAAGATATGTCGTCATTCAGATAGACCATGTCCTGATTAATACTATGTTTAGAAATTGTGTACAAGATTTAAAACAGTCAGAGAAGCTGACTGTGACTCAGACCACTACATAGTTAAAGGAAAGCTGAAGGTAAAACTCAAGAAACTGTGTTTTAGAAAAGGAACATTAGTGGACAGATATAACGTGAATAAGTTAAGGAATACCAACATATGTGGGAGCTTCAAGGAACAATTACATGAAATAATGAACAGTTTAATTATAAATCAAGAAGAGACAATTGATACTAAATAGAAAGTGGTTAATGGTGCAATAAAAACGGTCACAGACACAGTAATAGACAAACAAAAGAGAACAAGAAAAACGTGATTCAACAACTCCTGCAATGAAGCATTTAATAGAAGGAAAAAAGCCAGAACTCAGTTACTCAACAACCCTATTAATAGAGAGAAAATGATGGCATACAAAGATTGCCAAAAAAGAAGCAAATAATATATTTAGATATGAAAAACGGAAATATATAAAAGAAGTATTAGAGGAAGCTGAGTCTGATCATAGAGTAAATAGAACTAGACAATTTTACCAGAAGATAAATTCAATTAGAGGAGGGTACAAAAAACATGAGAAGTTCCTTAAAAATGACGATGGTTCCCTAGTGACAGAACAAGATAAGGTATTGGAAAAATGGAGACAGTATTTTGGATTATTACTTAATTGTGAAAACCCAGTTGAGACATTTTCATGGACACCAACAGAACCTAATGACACTGACTGTCTACCCCCATGCAAAGAGGAAATATTACAACAACTTAACAGGCTAAAAAACCATAAAACTCCTGGAGAGGACGGAATCCAAGGAAAAGTACTAAAAAACCTGCATGAAGGAATAATAAATAGGATACGTAGTATTATAGAGCGTATTTGGCATGAAGAAAGACTTCCAAAGGAATAGGGCACCGCATTAGTTTGTCCTATCCAAAAAAAAATTATCCTCAAGTATGTAGTAATTATAGGGGTATAGCACTACTAGATACAACGTATAAAGTCCTAGCATATTGTATACTGGATAGAGTAAGGCCCATAGCAAAGACATTAGTAGGGGACTAACAGGGAGGATTTAGGCCCAATAGATCTACAACGGATCAGATTTTCGTAATAAGACAGATCCTCCAAAAAAGGTGGGAATATAATAAGGATGTACACATATTGTTTGTAGATTTTAAAAAAGCTTACGACTCTATCCATAGAGAAAGCCTAATAAATATTCTCAAAGAATTTAGATTCCCAAGTAAAATTGTAAACCTTATTGGAGCCAGAATCAACCAGACAGATATAAAGGTTAAAATAGCTAACACAACATCGCAGCCTGTAAGGGTGACAACAGGTCTCTGGCAAGGGGATGCACTGTCCAGAGTGTTGGTTAACCAGGTACTGGAAAAAATAGTACGAGAAATTAACGTTTCAGAAGGAATTGTGCTGGGATAGATAACAATAGGTATCTTAGCATACGTGGACGATATCGCTCTCTTAGGGGATGATTTTGGGACGATAAAAAGTATGGGAAAAAAACTTATAAAGGCAGCGGAGAAAGTAGAATTAATCGTTAACGATGATAAGAAGGAATACTTAATTGTCAGCCGAAGTAACAGAAATAATGAACTAGAACAACATATTGAGTTATAAGGACATACATTTAGAAAAGTATCACAATTTAAATATCTGGGATCGATTATTACTCAAGATAATGAACTTAAGACTGAGGTGTCGTCAAGAATACAAATAGCTAGTAAGGGATACTATGGATTAGAAAAAATACTAAAAGCTAGGATCCTCTCTAAAAATTAAAAAATAAGAATGTATGTGACATTATTACGACCTATTGTCCTGTATGGTGCTGAGACGTGGGCACTGAGAAAAGCCGAAGAACTGAGACTAGGGGTATTTGAGAGGAAAGTATTAAGAAAAATATATGGACTAGTCTTTGATAACCTAAAAAATGAATGGAGAAAATTGCATAATCATGAACTCGAAATGCAGTTTCAGAAACCAGATATAGTTAAAGAGATCACAAAAAGAAGACTCATGTGAGGGAGCCATGACTGGCGTAAGCAAGGATCTCTAATTAGACAGGTAATAAAGGAAGAGTCTATAAGAAAAAGACCTTTAGGGAGACTAATCACTTTAGCTTGATCCAATCCGTAAAAATTTACTAGTAGCTCGAAATTTATCTGACCTGATTTCATTATTGTTAAAATAGCCTAATAATCCAAACACTAAAAAAAATGAGGTTCCATTTAAACCAACGCGCGATTTTAGATCGAAATTTATTTATATCTATCCCCCTCAAGACAAAACCCTAATTTTATTTAAATTTTTTTTTATAATTTGTATTTTAAAAAGATGTTGTGAACCACTGTCTAACTGTTTTACTGTTTTTAATTGATAAAATAATAATAATACCTAAATAATAAAAATATTTGAAAAAATCTATTTTTAACAATTGATTAACTAATTTTATGGAATAAATGAAACAATGAACACTTTATATTAATATTGTAGTTATCACATTGTGGCAATGGTTTAGTAGTGTATTATGTATCTATTAAAGCCTTATTATTAATAATTACTGTATATAACTTTTATTATACGAAACCCGTATAATACGGGTTAGAATCTGTAATGACAACTAATTTAATAAATAGGGAGATAGTAAAAAGAGGTCCAAATAAAAAATAATAATTTTTAGAAAACAAAGAAATGAAATTTCCTGATTATTTATATCCCGATAAAAATAAAGTAAGTCGAATGAAAGAGGGATATAAATATTATTTCTCATAAAAAAATTGTAATGATTCATACTCTTTTCAATAATTTATTGCATATAAAATTAAAAAATGTAATATATAAAATCGAAAATTTTCACACAAAAATAACATTTGGTGGACATTTATTTTCACCGTAAAAACAAAATAAAGTCCAAAAATTTTTTTTTCATGATAAAGTATATTACATTAGCTTTAATTTAACATATATATAAAAGTGTCAGACTTTCCGGAACACTTTCAAAAGTTCAGTTGAAAAAGTAATTTTTTTGTGAAAAATTGTCATTTTGAATCCTCCCTATGGATATAAATATTATTTCTCATAAAAAAATTGTATTGATCCATAAACTTTTCAATAAGTTACAGCATTATAAAGTTAAAAATGTTAAATATGAAATCGAACATTTTCACAAAAAAATAACATTCGGTATCCATTTTCATCATGAAACAAAATTAAGTCCGAAATTTTTTTATCCCATGATAAAGTATATTACATTAACTTTAATTTAAGATATATATATATAAGTGTAAGAGTTTCTGGAACATTTTCAAAAGTTAAGTTGAAAAAGTTAATTTTTTGTAAAAGAGTTGTCAATTTAAATACCCTCTATGTGCAAGTAAAGGGTCAAATTTATAAATAAATATATACCAAAAGATACATCATGCATCCATAAAAAAAAAAATTATATTGATTTGGTCAATATATAAAAAAAATAGCTACCAAATGCTATTTTTGTATGAAAATTCTCGATTTTTTTTACATTTTTAACTTTACAATGCTATAACTTATTGAAAAGTGTATGGAACAACACAATTTTTTCATTCAACATATTTTATCTTAATCAGGATATAAATAAGGAAATGGGTAATCATGTTGCTTTTGGAATAATCTACTATTTTTTTAAATTAAAGATTATCTAAAGATTTGCATCGAAGCGTTTTTTATAATACACCCAAAGAAAAACCTCAATCAAAATTGAAAGAGAAATTTTATCAAGGGTTTATGATAATGTTTTATTAATACGAACAAAATAACTATTCTTATAAATAATTATTGTTCAAGACAAGAAAAAAAAATATCATATTGATAAATATATCATTGATTCAATAGTAATGATATATTTATCAAATTGAACAATGAATTTATTATATAGATCGAGGTTTTTCTCTGGGTGTAGTGATTTTAATCACTGTCAGATATCATTATACTTGATCCAACTATGCCGCGACCCCCCTGTGCTGGATTTTTGTTTACATTACTATATCATGCTATTATCATGGATTATTGGATATTCATAAATAGCTTTCTTTTATTATGCCAAATTTAAATATTTAATTTATTTTAGAATAGTACCCTGCTTAATTTAACTACACACAAATAATAACCAAAATTTTAATTTATTCTTCCGAATTCGTAGGATTAATTATATTTTTATAATAGTTTTACTCTTTAATTAAATTTAAATAGAAATATCATTTAAATTAATATTTGAATTAGGTATATTATTATAGAATAATTAGATTATTTAATTAAAATTATCGCGTATTTATGCTGATTGATGTTAAATCTTGTTAACTATTTAAAATTCACATTGGAATCAATTTATTAAGTTTTATTACTACTTACAGCTACCTACAAATTTTTAATTTAACACATAAACTAACCGGAAATATAGGTTCATTATTCATTAAAAGTGACGTTTTCCCATCAATACTGAGGTTTGATGTAGGATACAAGACTTGGTCAACACGAGCCTTAAACGTTGCTAAAGTAATTAATTTTTCTTCGTAAACTTGAATTAAAGTTATTAGCATAAAATGTTCTTCTAAATATCTTTGAACTTCATACAAATTAAATATTTCTATTAAATCCTATATTTTATTAAACCGTATAATAAAATATAAACCGTGTTTTAATATAATTTTTAATACTTAAATAATAACAATTGAGTGCGTGTAATTCAATTTTCTTTTACAAATATAGTATTATCATTGTTTTGAAGAAATTATATTTCTCATATATTAAGTAAATAATGTTAACGTACTCAATTGGTAACTTAATATTTCTTAAAAATTTACATTATGTAAACTGAATGTTTCATTGATATGCATAGGAAATTTTGGATTAACCAAAGAAGTTTTGTAATTTTGTCCAAAAATACACATATCTAGATAAATCATGCCTTTCGAACAAATCCATACTCCGGGACAATTGACCTTTTAATAAAAATCATTATTATTATGTGTTTATGAAAATATTTAAAGAATATCAATTTCTATTGTATAATTAAAAAATTAGCATAAGTGTTCTAACAATAAACATACTCACTTCTATAATATGCAATACAATTGATAGTTTTAATGACTTCCTGGGCATGTCAATGGAAAAATTATTCATACGTCTTATAAAAGGAATACAAAAACTGTGTGTGTAAAATCGGGTCGAGTAAAGAATTACAACCAAAATTCCTACACGAAATAATCGCGTGTTCAAAACTTTTAAAGGAGTATCCAAGGAAACGTACCCTTAAGCTGAACACTACTTAATAAGTTGATAGTTCAATAAATTCTGATTTTATAATTAAATTATCTGAAATAAGCTTATTTGAAATTTCGTCCATTTTTAATATTTAAATAATGACTAATTCTACATGTGTTAAAGTAACACAAAAAACCCAGCACAGGGGGGTCGCAGCACAGTTGTGACGTGGCATTGTTGGATCAAGTATAATGATATCTCACAGTGATTAAAATCACTATCAAAAAAAAACGCTTCGATGCAAATCTTTAGATAGTGTTTAATTTTAAAAAATTGATGGATTATTTCAAAAGCTACTTGATCTGATAGTTCATTATTAATATCCTAATTAAGATAAAGTATGTCGAATGAAAAAGGGATTATTAAAAAATATTATTTCTCATAAAAAAATTATATTGATCCATAAACTTTTCAATATGTTATAGCATTAAAAAGTTAAAAATGTAAAAAATAAAATCGAGAATTTTCACACAATAATAGCATTCGGTAGCCATTTTCACCATGAAGACAAAATAAAGTCCGAAATTTTTTTTTTACATAATAAAGAACATTACATTAGCTTTAATTTAAGATATATATAAAAGTGTCAGACCTTCCGGAACATTTTCAAAAGTTACGTTGAAAAAGTCAATTTTTTGTGAAAAAGTTGTCATTTTGAATCCCCCCCTGTAGGGAGGTAAAAAGTCAGATTTATAAAAAAAATATACCAAATGATAGGTAAAGACATCATGCATCTATAAAAAAAAGAATTATATTGATCCATACATCTTTCAAAAAGTTATAGCATTATAAAGTTAAAAATATAAAAAAGAATTTTTTTACAAAAATCGTATTTTTTTTATTAAGTTTAATGTCTGTTTTCACCATGAAGATAAAATAAAGTCCGAAATTTTTTTTT
>NW_026099575.1:22541438-22542804 GCF_025091365.1 Daktulosphaira vitifoliae | reverse complement strand
AAAAAAAAAAAAAAAAAAAAAAAAAAAAAAAAAACACATCTTAGTAAAACCAATACCTTCTCAGCTTCGCATCGAAGCTAAAATTAATGAGAGATTTTATTATCAAATTATTTCTTAAAATGGACTATACATTCAAACAGAACCAAGATACTATACCAGTAGTAAGAGCCACATAAATATGATGAACAACTTTCTTTAAAACCTATTATATTTTAGCTATGTCCTTTATATTATTAATGAATGTTTGTATTATCTTTTCTATATTACTAAAATGTTCAAATTGTAATGAGTAGCTTTCTTCTTCTAATAATTCGTTTTATATCGTCCAGTTTAGTTGTTTTTAAGTTACATCTTATTTACTATTTATTTTCTTGAATATAAATTACTAGATGGATGGTAGTTAGTCGCTACTATAATTTTTAATATTACTTTTTATTGAAGCAACTGTGCAATGTTTGAGATGATCAAATTGAGGTCAATGCATAAAAAGTCTCTCATTGGCGATAGTGGTGACTCGTGGATGCTGGTGGTGAGGATGCGACTTTAAATATAACACCGGTAGTGTAGGTATAAAAATTGTCAAATTAAATATAATAAAATAAAACACCTATTATATGTTATATAGGTCGCAGTAGAAAATAGAAATGAAAATAATAATAATAATAGCGATTATACTTTTATAACAACTGATAACGACAAGCAATTGATTCTAAAAATAAATTACCAATATAGTAGTATACTAATATTTTATCCTATGGACAACGCTGCTGCTCGTCCATAAGATCATAGTAAAATGAATAAGAAGTATGCTCGATCACATTAGTTTTCATGATTGGCCTAGGGACAAAATATGCAATCAACAATAAATACAAAATGACGTCACACGTATATATGTTGCGTTGTACATATTCTATACTAAGGGGCACTGCCCCAATTTAGCCTAGTATTTTAATAAACTTTTTTAGTAGATTTCGGTTTCAAATTTCATTAATAATTTTAGCTTCGATGCAAAGCTGAGAAGCTATTAATTTTACTATGTTTATTTTTTATGCCTCTGAACGCTCAATCTCAGGGCGTCCTGAGCAATACCTCACGGTAGTTCTAGGACGTTCAACACCATGTGCGACCGTGTTTAAAAAAAAAAACGCGCTATTCTACATACTATATCTGTATGACTTTTCCCATCGCTTATGATTTTGGTATGTGAAGTTTTGAACTGTCTCCATCAATATTGCATGTAAAGCTATGTTTGCATTAGTCTGCTGTTTGCTAAAAATAAGGATCTTAGTTTTACGTTGATTTATTAGCTTCGATACGAAGCTGAGAAGGTATTGGTTTTACTATGTGTTTTTTTTTTTTTTTTTTG
>NW_026099575.1:22488829-22541387 GCF_025091365.1 Daktulosphaira vitifoliae | reverse complement strand
TTTTTTTTGTGTCTGTTACCACTTTTTCTCAGCTCTCACCGAACGGATTTCTTTCAACGATACGTCAAAAGATCACAAATCGTATCTAGTCGAAGACATTACCCTTCAAAATTGAAAAAATTTCCCTCGTTCCCCGTAAATGGGGGAAACCTCCAAAAAAATTACAAATTTAAAAATCGCTAATTTTCGAAATTTTTTCAATTTTTTTTACTAAAAACTGTCATAACTTTTTCAAAAATGAACATATGAATATAATTTTTTTTTATTTATAGATGCTTGATGTCTTTACCTATCATTTGGTATATTTTTTTTTTATATGTGACCCTTTACTTGCCCACAGGGGAGGATTTAAAATGACAACTTTTTCACAAAAAATTATTTTTTTTAACTTGATTTTTGAAAATGTTCCGGAAGNATTATTTTTTTTAACTTGATTTTTGAAAATGTTCCGGAAGGTCTGACACTTTTATATATATCTTAAATTAAAGCTAATGTAATATACTTTATCATGGGATAAAATTTCGGACTTTTGTCTTTACTATGAAAATAGTTACCAAATGCTACTTTTGTGTGAAAATTTTTGATTTTATATTTTATATTTTAATTTTATAATGCTATAACATATTGTAAAGTTTATGGATCAATACAATTTTTTTATGAGAAATAATATTTATATCCCTCGTTTATTCTACATATTTATCTTAATCAGGATATAAATAAGGAAATTGCAAATCATATAGCTTTTGGAATAATCCATCAATTTTTAAAATTAAATACTACCTAAAGATTTGCATCGAAGCGTTTTTTATGATGGTGATTTTAACCTCTGTCAGATATTATACTTGACCCAACTATGCCACGTCACCACTATGCCGCGACCCCATTGTGCTGGGTTTTTATTTTTCTTAACATTTGTTTAATTAAGTTGAGATATTATGAGTATTTCCCAAACTGATTATTTCATATCGAACGCGAATCTGTTTATTCTAGTAGCATAAAAGAAGATCCCGAGTCATTTATTCAATGGTATAAAGATAGTGTACGATCGGCTGATTTACCGTACTTGAAGAGTAATGTAGTTAAACATACAAGGAAAGACTAAGCTTTATAATAGGCCATCAGTGATGCTTTTCCAAAGAACCTCTTACTAGGGTATAAGATGATTTATAAGCGTATACCCTTAAATATTTATAGTACATAAGTATTCATTTTCTAAGGTATACATTAATTAAAAAAATTGTTTTTCGTGGATATACGCCGTACACTTCCCAATCTCTACTGTAACCATGGACAGCTGAAAACAATCCTTATACAAATAAAGCTGCACATAGTAAAATAGTAGTGTAATAAAGGAAGTGTCGGAAACTTTGAAAAATTGTACATAAAATTTAGGTGACATTAATTAAATATTTTATTAGTGAAATTTTATAATATCGATTACTCATTAAAATAAAAGTTCATACAAAAAATAAGTGATTTTTTTTACATTTTTAATCATCTTTGAACTGCCAACTGCAGAAAGGGGACAAGCACGCTTTTGGTCTATTTTCAGGATAAATGAATAACTGTTCAGAATATGTATGTCTTTTGTAATTTTAAATACTATACTCGATTTTTGGGTGATAGGATTTAACACTTTTTGAAAGTAAGTTATGCATTTACAATTTCTTTGTACAAATTGATAAAAATGGATTTATATAATTTCTACAGTTAGCGATTTATTTGGATATCAATGAAAAAAAACAATTTATATAGTTCGAACGATAATATTCTACTTTTTAATACTGATCAAAAATAAAATATTGGAAAAAAATATAAGTAGCCAAAAGCCTTTGCTACATTTTATATTTTTTTTCATCAATGAAAAAGTTTTATTCAATTTTTATTATTGGGTTTAAAATGACTAAATTATTTACATGTCATAATAATATCATTTAAACAAATAACAAGTTTTATAATTATTTAGAAATAATAAGATTTTTTTTTTTGCATAATTAACAGAATCTATTATCTTACCTTAATTATATACATATAAATATATATATATAAATATAAATTATGCTTGTTAATATTTATAGTTAATTAAGGTAAATAGATTTTTAACTTCTTACTTCTTAAAATTGTCTTTTCTTTTTTTCTTAAGTAAATGATTTATATATAAAAAAAAATTAATAGACATGCAATAAATTAGTGGTTCATGTTGTCCCTATATAAAAATTAAGTAATAATAAATTACAAAAAAAAATATACATCACATGAAAATTTATAAAAGTTAATTAATTTGTAAGAGGAACTGAATCTTATATACTAATTGTTAATTTGTATAATGTAATAAATAATATATTAAACAAAGTCTAACTCAAATGTTTTCATCTCTTCGGGTTTTTTCACCCAAGAACCAAATTTAGATAACTTGAAAACAGAAAATAATGTTTGCTTAACAGTTTCATAAGTTTCATTACATTTTTTTAACATATCATACGATACTTTATTATTATTATCTCTGGGTATCTTTGTATTTTTACTATATGTATTACAAATATCAATGTATTCTTTAGCAAAATTATATTTACAAAGCCTTGAAATTTTATTGTCAACTGTACGGCCAATATTTCCTTTAACTATTTCTATACCTTTGTCCTTAATCCAATTCACACAATATGGTGTAGGTGTATTATTCCTTCGGGGCAATATACTGTAACCACGTAGTTCAGGTTTATGTAATCTGTTAAAAAGTTTTTAATTTAATTTAAAATTTTAATTTTTAATTACGCAATAATGTAACTTAAAATTAAAAGTATTATACCAAAGTAGCCAATAGTAAAATATGACCAATTAAAATTCAACATATAACCCTTTCATTATATTCTCATACATTTACAGGTTTAGTATCAAAGTAATAAATAATCATACTTGAGTAGAATACTTTTTCGATAAGATTTTGGTATTTAAAACAAATATACATCACTCAAAATTTTAAAAGTATTGAAGATTATATAAATTGTATATTTTTTTAATTGTAATTTTTATATGATAGATATTGATTTATAAAATTTTCTCAGGGTATTCAGAAAAGTATTCTGCCTAAGTATGTAAATAAATATTTTTAAGCTATATAGTATAAATAAGAATAAATTATATTCTAAAAGATACGTTGCTAAATTATTAAATCATAACAAGATTAAAAATTAACATTTATTTTTGGTTTCCTATTTTGAAATATACTTACCTAAACTGATCTGGTAATTTTTCAATATTATTAGCAAGTCTACCATACATTGTTCGGATCATATGTTCTTCATTAAAAACACTGCCAACTGATATAGATTCCAAGTAAACAGGTTCAATGAAACTTGTTAATAGGCATCCTTGTAGTCCTAAAACATTCCATCTTGTTATTTTATCAGAACAAGACATTGTAATCAAACGTTCTCCTTGAGCAATTCCATCAAATGTTTGTACTTCCCGACCAAATACTGAAACTGTACCAGCACCATGTTCAATTTTAGATCGAAGAAGACCTCTATTTAAACGATTTGGATGACGTTCAGTATCAGAAAAACTAAATATTCTTGCTTCTCCACAAGGAGCTGTATTTATGTATAAATGAAAACTAATATCTTCTAATAATTTTAATTTTTTTGTTTTATTATTTAATACAAAAATTGATTTTTTTTTTTCAATAAAATCCCTAAGTTGACTGTAAAAATATAGTATGAGACATCTACGACTTAATATTTCTGCATGACAGTCATGCAATGATTCACCACCAAGACTTAAATTATCACCAGACATACATTTTGTTCCTGTTGCTAGACAAATAACCTCTGCAGATTCTAAGTTATTTCTGGTTAGCTGTAAAATTATAAGAACGGTAAAAAAAGATTTTATATAATTATAGTACAAGTTAAAAGAGTAAATCATGTAATTGAACAAATCTAAGCAGGATTTTCTTAAATAAAAAATTTTAATTTTTTCATCTCACCTTTATAATACTAGCAATAACACAATATTCTTTATATTTATGATCAACAAATGGTAAGTTTTGATAAATAATATCAGTTATGACAGCAAAATGATCAATGAATTTTGCTTGTTCATAATCAGTCTTCAATATTTCTATTTCTTCTTTATATTTTTTATCAATTGGTTGAGATGCAAATATAGCTTTTAGTGCATTACGGCTTGCTATTTCTTTAGCTTCTTTTTTATTCTGTCCATAACCTATAAACTTACAACCATGTATAGTAACACTCATAGTTTCTAATAACCCATGTGATAGTTCCTGCTCAAATACTAATTTTTCACCAGCATATAGCTCATGAAGAATTGATATAGCTGATTTTGGAACCATTTGAACTGATGCTGATGATTTTTTTATTGAAGGAATATTATATTCTTCATAAGGTTCATGCCATTTTCTTTTGTTGGTTGTTGAACTTGGATTATTTGAAATAATTATAAGATCAGAATTTATAATAGCATCTATTTTGGCTTTTTTTTTTGTTGGTCCTTTACCAACATACTTTATGTTATTAACAATCAACTCAACAATAAATATTGGCATATGGTCAGGTCCAGTCTGTTGAAAATCAGACCATTTACTACCCGAATATTTTTCATTAAAATCTCTAAGAATAAGATTATGATCAGCATCCATTGTATTATTTATTCAATTATTCAATTCAAATAAGAAAAACAAATTTCTTTTTAAAAAATGCTTTAAATGATTCTAAAACCATAAAAAAATTAATGAATTAATCCTTTTTTTATACAAAATTTATTAAATTTCGTAACTAGTATTAAACAAGTTTATTTAAATAATAATTGATAAAATATAGTATAAATAAAATACTGACACACGGAAATATCTAATGAATCAAAATAATATTTATATTAATATAAACTTAATATATAATTTTTGAACTAGAATTAAAAAAGAACACTATTTACCAAAATATGTATTTATATATTCATTTCACAATAGTACAAACGAAAGAGCAAATAATTATTTTAGATGATTAACTTTATTAAATTTGTCTTTAAATGATTCTTAAACGCTTGTTTACTAGTGTAATCCTTACCATATTTATTATCAATCAAAAAATTTGATAATAGGAAGTCACACAGTTGTATAAAGTTTATATAACCCATAAATCTTATAAGATCTATGATATAACCGAACTAAGTTGACCAAAAAACTGATAAGAAATTATCACAAAAATTAAGCAGATAGAAAATAAAGCCCTCCAAAAATATGAATCCAAACCTTCCGATTAAATTAAAAGAAAGTTCGACCAAATTCAGCCCATTACAATAATCCTAAAATTGATCCCATCTGACTCGAAACATCTTAAATATATCCGATCTAATTTAATCTGACATGAAATTTCAATATATAGTACGATACAACTAGATATATACTTTATATATAATTTTTTTTGTGTAATTTTATATTTATAATATTTAATTTAATTATAGGACTATGCAGTATTTTTTTTAATCTAACTGTATCCAAGAAAATACTTTACGAGTGGCCCGAACTCAAAACAATATCATTAGGAATTTAAAATAATCTAACTGAATCGGATTTTTGTATTGTTCAAATCAATTTAGCTTGATCCAATCCGTAAAAATTTACTAGTAGCTCGAAATTTATCTGACCTGATTTCATTATTGTTAAAATAGCCTAATAATCCAAACACTAAAAAAAATGAGGTTCCATTTAAACCAACGCGCGATTTTAGATCGAAATTTATTTATATCTATCCCCCTCAAGACAAAACCCTAATTTTATTTAAATTTTTTTTTATAATTTGTATTTTAAAAAGATGTTGTGAACCACTGTCTAACTGTTTTACTGTTTTTAATTGATAAAATAATAATAATACCTAAATAATAAAAATATTTGAAAAAATCTATTTTTAACAATTGATTAACTAATTTTATGGAATAAATGAAACAATGAACACTTTATATTAATATTGTAGTTATCACATTGTGGCAATGGTTTAGTAGTGTATTATGTATCTATTAAAGCCTTATTATTAATAATTACTGTATATAACTTTTATTATACGAAACCCGTATAATACGGGTTAGAATCTGTAATGACAACTAATTTAATAAATAGGGAGATAGTAAAAAGAGGTCCAAATAAAAAATAATAATTTTTAGAAAACAAAGAAATGAAATTTCCTGATTATTTATATCCCGATAAAAATAAAGTAAGTCGAATGAAAGAGGGATATAAATATTATTTCTCATAAAAAAATTGTAATGATTCATACTCTTTTCAATAATTTATTGCATATAAAATTAAAAAATGTAATATATAAAATCGAAAATTTTCACACAAAAATAACATTTAAGATATATATAAAAGTGTCAGACTATCCGGAACACTTTCAAAATTTAAGTTGAAAAAGTCAATTTTTTGTGAAAAAGTTGTCATTTTGAATCCCCCCCTGTAGGGAGGTAAAAAGTCAGATTTATAAAAAAAATATACCAAATGATAGGTAAAGACATCATGCATCTATAAAAAAAAGAATTATATTGATCCATACATCTTTCAAAAAGTTATAGCATTATAAAGTTAAAAATATAAAAAAGAATTTTTTTACAAAAATCGTATTTTTTTTATTAAGTTTAATGTCTGTTTTCACAATGAAGATAAAATAAAGTCCAAATTTTTTTTTTCATGATAAAGTATATTACATTAGCTTTAATTTAACATATATATAAAAGTGTCAGACTTTCCGGAACACTTTCAAAAGTTCAGTTGAAAAAGTAATTTTTTTGTGAAAAATTGTCATTTTGAATCCTCCCTATGGGTTTGTAAGGGTCAAATGTTCACAAAAATATATCAAAAGATAGGTAAATACCTAAGGTATCTATAAAAAAAAATTATATTCATTCGGTCATTTTTAAAAAAGTTATAGCAGTTTTAGGTAAAAAAAAAAATTTTAATTTGTTTTTTTTTTAGGGGATTTCCCCCGTTTACGGGGAACGAGGAAATTTTTAAAAATTTTAAAAGTAATGTCTTCGACTAGATACGATTTTTGATTTTTTGACGTATTATTCATCAAAATTGGTCCAGCGAGAGCTGCGATTGAGCGTTCACATACACGAAAAAAAAACACATCATAGTAAAATTAATACCTTCTCAGCTACGGATCGAAGCTAAAATTACCGTATCAATAACTTTGAATACAATCTAGTTAAATTTACGGAACATTCAAAATCAAACTTTAATAACTTTTACTACATTTAAGTTTAGAAGTATATAAATTAAGTACTAAATAAAAAATTAATATTTTCGCATCAAAGCTAAAACAAATTAAACTTTTGCAAAAGCTCGATTGCAATTTTAATTTTGTCAATAAATTTGTTGGTTATAATTGATAAAAATAAAAATAATACTGTCAGATGATTACAAATTCTGAAATCAATAATGAACCATTTATTTTTAATCAAAATATTAAAGAAAATTGTTTTAACCTAACACAGATCTTTAACAATAATAATTTTTGTTTGATACTATATGAGGGAGAAAAATTTTACTCTACCATTCTGTATTTTGACTGGGGGTAACTGTCCCCTCTGGTTCCGGCACTTTTGAGATAGACTAGAATAATTTAAACTAATTATCTTACATATTATAACTAAAAAAAATATTTTCTTCTTTTTCTTCGCCTTAATCCCAATTATTTGGGGTCGGCCACCCTTATCCTAAACTTCCACTTGTCACAATCTGAGCGTCGATGATGTGGACATTAGTCGTCCTCATAAAAAAAATATAGGGATTTAAAACATAGGGATCTCCCAATGTTAACTGAAATGAACAAATTTGTCTTAAATAATTGAATTCATAATAAAATCATTAATCATTTCTTAGGCCGGTAAACATAGAAATGCAGTCGGAATTTTTTTTTTCTAACACAGTGGACTGAATACATGCCTTTAGTCCGACTCTGGATATACACCTTTATAATAGAAAACTAATATTTTCATTTTGTCGTAATTTAAAAATTAATTTAGAAAAAGCATTTAGTTCACAAAAATAATGTTGTTAATTATTTGATCTTTATTGTAACAATCTTTCTTACTGTAAAATTTTCAAGTAGTACAATTAGTATTATTAGTAAAATGAATAGTACTCGCCTTTTGGAGCAATACTAATGGCAGGTTGTTACTTTCTTCCTGTTAGACAAAACTTTGGTTCATTTCATGTAAGTACACAAACGTTCGCAAGATTTTTAAATAAAGGGTACTGTAATATTGTTTTCTAAAATATTCACTACCTCTTGCATTACTACTACTTAATTTTTATTCATTAATACAACAAAAATGTTTTTATACAAATATTGAAAACTTATTAAGAAAAAAATTAAACAACTATTTATTGTGAATTTTAAAATAAAATTATTTACGACTCCTTTGTAATAAAATTCATGCACCCAGAGAAAAACCTCGATCTATATAATAAATTCATTGTTCAATTTGATAAATATATCATTACTATTGAATCTATGATATATTTATCAATATGATAATTTTTTTTCTTATCTTGAACAATAATTATTCATAAGAATAATTATTTTGTTCGTATTAATAAAACATTATCATAAACCCTTGATAAAATTTCTCTATCAAAATTGATTGAGGTTTTTCTTTGGGTGTACGTACCTACAGTCTCTTTAATATTAGTCAAAAATTTGCTTTAATTTAATAAAATTAAAAGAATAAAAAACAATGTCTTATTTAAACTAACCTGCGTTAAAAGAATTCAAATTAAATAAAATCAATTTTTCTGGCTTTTATTTTGGCAAACTTTTCAATAGTATCGTCATAATCTAAATTTTCATATGGATCACGTTCGATTGAAATAATTGCTAGATCAGAAAGACGATTTTGTGTCATAGATGTCCTTAAATAATTTTTTTATGATTTTTAACTTAGAGAAACTTTTCTCTGCGCTTGCAATAATATTCTCAATGCAATAGAAATATTTGGAAATGAGCCACATGTTGTTTCTATTAAATTAAGACATTCTATAGAAGTCATTTGTTTGTTCAAAATTCTACAAACAATTTTTAATTCATCAAAAAGTTCAATACCATTTATAAAATAATTTTCACCATCTTTCAATACAATTTCTAAATCTATACAATCTTTTCTTAACATTTCATCGTCAAATGTTTTTAAATTTTCAATATTATATAAAAATTCAAAATATTTTGAATGATGAGATAGTTGTTCAAAACGATCATTAATTGATACGATTGCTTGATCTATTACTGCTAGAAAATAATCTTCGTAAAATGTTTGCTCAGCTGAATTAAGACGTACATCTTTGCTTTCATAATGGACTGCCTAACTTTTTTTTTAATTCTAGATTGTTTAAAAACTGCTTGAATATCAAGGCCTTCACATAAATTTTGCGCAATTTTTTTTGACGACTCAAACCCTTCATTTCTAAAATTATGAAAAAAACCTTTAAAACCACTTAACAACTGTACAGCATAACTCAATTCCATATTTTTGCTCTAAAGACTCTTACTAACTTTAGTTATAGCAGATAACAGTTCGTACCAAATAACAACACTTAAAATAAAGTCATAACAAAATTCATAGTTTGGTAATGACGAGCTTTCACTTTTCATTTTAGAATTCTTTGTTGATTCACTAATTTCTATTAAAGCGTCATGTACTTAGCCTAATTGAAAACGGATAGGCTTAACCGTTCGACCCGAGATTCCCATCTAGTTTCTGACGTTGGTTTTAATGTAAAATCTGAAACGTATTTGAGAAGAATGGTCCATCTTTCAGTGGAGGCAGAAAAAATAGAATAAATTCTTTGAATTACCCCGAAAAATGTCATAGCAGCTGTTACGGATGATGCCATATCTCCGAGAAGTAAATTAAGGCTGTGAGAAGTGCACGGAACAAAAAAAGATCTTGGATTTTCAGAAAGGATTCTTGATTGCACTCCTTGATGATGACTTATCATATTCGCCCCATTGTCATACGCTTAGCCACAACAATTATTTAAGTCTATGTTCATTAATTTCAATTGTGCTTTTATTTCCTCTGTTAAATTCAAGCCAGTCTTATTTGTAGTATGAATGAAACATATAAAATATTCATTTATTTTATATTTAAAAAATTTCGAAATTTCTAAAACGCGTAATAAAAATGTAAGCTGCTCCTTGTGACCTTTATCAGAAGTTCCGTCCAATAAAATTGTGAAATATTTACTTTACTTGGTCTTACTCGATTTATTCACGTATTTTTGTGGCAATAATACTAATAAGTTTATTTTGTATCCTAGGATCTAAATAATGATCATTATTATATACACGTTTTAAATGATCAGCCATGATTAAATCAAATTTTGCAATCATTTGAAGTAAGCCTAAAAATTTACCATTATTAGCTTTATATAATTTAGAACTTGTGCCACGAAAAGCGTCATTACGCTCTGCTAAAAATTCTATACATACAGTAATTCGTTTAAGAATATTACACCAACGTTCTTTTTCAATATTTACATTTCTTTAAATATCATTATCTATAGTTGTATGAAAATTAAATCTCATACGTAGTTGTAGCCAATTTTTTTGAGCTATAATATGTGAAATAGATAATTCGTGTTCTTTTAAACATTCACTTATCTGTTTCCAATTAGAAAATCCTTCTGATGCCAATGATGAAGTCGAGTTTGAAGAAAATAAACGAAAATAGAGACAAAAAACTCGATTTAAAGATTTAGAATATAAAAGCCAATTTCTTACCATTTTTTCACATTATTCGATTATAATGTGTTATGCTAAATTTTCTACCTTCGTCGTTTGATGGAAAATTATAATTTTTGAAGGCGAGTTCTTTACTAAATAAACGCGTAATTTATCTGTAATATTTTGCCATTTACCTGGATCATCATTATCAATTATCCTGCTCTTTTTGAACATTTTTAAGTTTTCGCTTTTCAGCACCACTTTTAAATTTTTGATATTTATCACGTAATCGGCCACTCATTTTATTTTGGTTAATCGCGTATCTCGAGTGTATGTGCATATGCGTGTTGAGTGAAAAATGAACATGGGAAAATTAGTAAACCAATTGATCTATATAATCCATATAAATTATATAAATTTGATATAATATTTCCGCGTTTTCCTTTATAAAGTTTGAAATTGTATTTCAAACGTATTAATTCTGTTCAAATAGCAGGTTTTTCTAATTAATCATTCAATTAATTTGTTTTTTGATATATACAATTGTATTGTATGTATGTATCACACATATGATATACAAATTGAAAAAATATAATCAGAAGAACTAATTAATTTTAAATGAAATTAGTAATATTCTCCTTTTTTTTTAAAGTGCGAGCAGTGGCGGTGCGTTTACATCATCTGGCGCAAGTAGGAATATTTTCTCAATGATGAAAAAAATAAAAAAATAATAGTTAAACCTTTAGTGCATCACTGAACTATTAAGAGGTACTTTAACGCAACGGGGCTTTTAACCTTTTTACTAAAATTATTCATAAGATTAGCGGCGTAGGGCATACACTTATTAACTATAAAAATATTATACATGTCGATGCTGAAGGGGATCCGATACTATAAGCCCCCATTAATGCCGCCCACGTATTGACTGATCATTTATTTGCCTATTATAAGAAGGCTAAGTACTATAGCTCCCGACTATGGTTCTCACTTCTTTTCATCTGTTAATCACCTTAATTTTTTTTCTTACAGTCTATACAAGTGTATTCTTTGTATGTTTCTTGCCTTTTAGCTTAACTTCTCCTACTTAGTCCAAAAATTTACATTTGTTAAAATAATTAACACATTGTTTAGAAATAAATACGCTTAGCAATTTAAAAATAATTCTCTTCTTATTAACACACTTCTAATAATTAAAAAAAACGCTTCGAACAACTGCAAATCACCAGCTGAGACCCTATCATCACTATTTCAGTGAATATCAAGTAAGAGTAGTTTTAACATACCTACGACACTAATCAAGTAATAACTAGAAACCCAAGTACTTTTAATTATTTTAACTTTACGAATGATGCTATTATTTTTATATTAACAACACCCCGATCAACTTTATTTTTAGTTATTACAGTACTTAGAACCAGTTATATCTAATAATTAAGTAAAACACGGCTAATTAAAGGGATTTAGTTTTAACAGGACTTTTATTTTCTTCATTAAATGAAAAAACAGTTATGTCATAATAATCAATATTATATAATTTCATTTTGGCATAAAATGCCCAAATACAACTCGGCAAAACACATTTATTCAGAAGCAATGATAGCAACTACAATAGATATTCAGCACTTCCAAGTTATTCCAATAATTTGAAATTTTTTGTTTATTATTGAATTAAAATTTGTAAATAAATAACTTAAAAAAAAGTAGCACCATTGATCATGGTTTTAAATACAAAGTTTTATAATAGCTAAATCATTTTATTTGTCTAGCAACTAGGTTCCCTAATGAAGTCACATTATGTATATTTTTTTGGTCGCAAATTGTTAAACACACTTGTTATCGTTAAATATACAAGAATATTTAAGTTTTAGATACCCCCAGTAAAATTTATTATTTGCACGTAAATATTTTAGTATTTCATATTTTCATTTATAGAAATATATTTTAATACTATACTTACAAAACTTTCATTGATATTTAAATTATAATTTAATAAAAAATTATTAGCTTTCAAAGGTATTTTTAACAAAATATATTAAATAAAATTGATACTTAAATTTATGAACAAGCATAATTACAATATGATATAAATAATACTATAAATAAAGCAAAATATATAAATAAATTTCATCATGTTTCAAATTAGGATGTGACCTGAAAAAAAAATGTATTTTAGTAATATTTAAATACTTTGCAGCTTGGATTTTGAACCCTATGCACCGTGAGATTAAATATTATATTATTCTTTAATAAGTAAAAGATTAATTTAATTTAATAAGGTTTCTTATGATTAAATTTATTTTACAAAAATTATTAATTATTTTGTTTTTACTTGTATTCAATATTTTTACTTTTTTAGATTGATTCCAAAAAGTTTTAATATCTGATTTAAGTGTTTCTTATTTATTTAAGTCATTTAATTTATTTTTTAATTGAAATGGTTTACTAACATTTTTTTTATTCAAAGATAATCTATTGTAGAAAACGTTTTTTTGGCGTAAACTTTTACAATATACATCATAATATGTTTTCTCAGGATAGTCTTCAATACCACATAACCACAGTTCAGATATATCATAATAACACACAGATCTTATAATTTCAATTATTTTTACAGTTTCTATTGGACTTTCAAATTGTAATGCATAATATTTTGTGTAGCTATTATTATTCATGCCTCTCATATCTTGTCTGAATATTTGTTCTATAGAACTATAGTAATTTTTTGAGGGTTTTATTATGCACAATATTCTTTCATAAGCTATCTTATATTCAAATACATTTGTAATCTTTTGATGGTTCACATCATGTAATAACCTTAAAAAATAAAATTAAAACTTTATCTTAAGAGTTTTAGTATCAAATAATTAAAAGTTTTGAGTAACAATTCTAATTAATTAGATTAATTTAATTATTAATTAATCAAAACAAAAATGTTACAGAGATCTAAATAATAAGTACAGTGCTTTATAAATTACAAAAAAACAGGTAGCACAGTAGGATCGTAGCACAGTATAAACGTGAGTAACTTTTGTAAGATATTTTAATATAAAATAAAATACAAAATCAAGAATTTAAACACAAAAATAGCATATTTTGAATACGGTAATCATTTTCATTATAAAAACAAAACAAAATTTGAAATGATTTTTTTCCATACAAAATTACATTATATAAGCTTTAATTTTAGATATATATAAAAGTGTCAGTATTTCTGGAATACTTTTATAAGTTAAGTTGAAAAAATTGTCATGTGAATGAGGTGAAGGGTCAGATTTACAAAAATATATATCAAATAATAGGAACACATTTAATGTATCTATTTAAAAAATTTTTTAGTTCCATACGCCTTTCAAAAAGTTATGGCAGTTTTAAGTAAAAAAATTGAAAAAAAGTTAAAAATTACCGATTTTTTAATTTGTAATTTCTTTAGAGATTTTTCCCATTTACAGGGTACAAGGAAAATTTTTTCAATTTTTAAGGATGTCTTCAACTAAATACAATTTGTGATTTTTTGACATATTGTTCATTATAATCGGTTCAGCGAGAGCTGAAATTGAGCGTTCACAGACACAAAAAAAAACACATCATAGTAAAATTAATATCTTTTCAGCTTCGCATCGAAGCTAAAATTGTTTTAGTGGTAGTACTTTAATCCTGGCAGACGAATAAATAAAAATATATATAACCTCGATTTTACTGAAGATATTTTACAAAATTAATTTTATATTGTTATAATGAAGACAGATTTTATTTTGAATATTGTTAGCTTTGACACGTAGCTGAGAAGGTATTAATTGTACTATGATGTGATTTTTTTTGTGTGTCTGTTGCCACTTTTTCTCAGTTCTCTCAAGACTGATATCTTTTAACAATATGTCAAAATATCACAATTTGTATCTAGTTGAAGACATTACCCTTAAAAATTGAAAAAATTTCCCTCGTTCCTTGTAAATCCCCAGAAACATTACAATATTAAAAATATGTAAATTTTGACATTTTTTTTCTTAAAACTGCTATCACTTTTTGAAAAATGAACATACATTTTTTTTATATTGAAACCTTAACTAATTCCCTTTTATTTGATATATTTTTGGAAATCTGATCCTTTATTTACACACACAAGGAAATTCAAAATACCAACTTTTTCACAAAAGTCAATTTTTTCAACTTAAATTATGAAAATGTTCTGGAAATACTGCGTCCTCTAAAGCTTATGTTACATAATATAAATAAAAAAAAAAATTTTGTCCCGACGACTTATCTTCTACGTGAAAATGACTGCCATATTTAAAAAACATGCTATTTTTGTGTTCAAATGTTTTATTTTTTGTTTATTTTAAAATACCTTATAAGGGTTAGCCACAGTAATGAGTCCATCAATAAATATAAAATTTACATGAATCTAAATTACATTAAATAAAAAGTTATACATATTTTTTATTATTTTGCCTCTTCAAAGTTAAGAAAAGTTTTTTTGAATTTTTGAAAATGTTCCTGGAAATCTGAGTCTATTAAATATAAGTTAAAATAAAACTCATTTTATGTACTAGAAGTTCAAAAAAAAAAAATTTTTACCGACGACTTATTTTCTATGTGCAAATGGCAGTCGAAGTATAACAAAAAATAGGAGTTATTTATTTATTTATTTTGGAGTAATTCACCAATTTCTTAAAATTTAACACTAAAATCTACAAATCTACAGATTTGCATTGAAACGTTCCTTATGATAGTGATAATAATCACTGTCAGATATAATCTATAATTGTCCCAACAATGTCATGTTTATACTGTGCCACGACCCCACTGTCCTACCATTTTTTTTTATATATATTCAAAAGAGGTTATCTTAAAAATAATAGTTAAAAATACTCAGCATAAATTAAATTAAAATTATACTCTTACTGTTCTTTAAATGAATATTTGGCATTTATTTTATTAGAAATACTATCAAGTTTACATTGTTTTAAATTCTGTCTATTTATTATTAATATAATGTCTGTATTATTTTCCATTTCCCATAAATTTTTTTTTGTTGTATAAATATTTAACGCTTTTGATGAAATTTTATTATCTGTAATCTAGCAAATATATTATAAAATAAATACAAACTTCATTACTTATAACTATTAAATTTAAAACTTTTAACCTTAGATAAAGAGGGTGCACACACTGTAATGTGAATACCACTACCATAAAATAATTTTTTAATAAAATTTTGTACTTCAAACCAATCTAGTCCATCTAAGCCGCAACCAATTTTTGGTATGGCTAATTTTGTTAAATTATTTTTTTTCATCTTGTTAAGTAACTCAACCAATGTATTTTTCAACGCATCAAATGTAGGTTTTCGATTACTATATTTTTTTGTTACTAAATAGAATATATATTGATTTTTGTGGTTTAGAACACCTACATCACCCACTTTTAAATGTTGATCAAATAATTTGCCAAGACAACCAAAAGTGCGCCTATAATTTTTTTTATTATTAATAAAAGTAATAAAAATTTTAGTATACAATCATACTTAAACTCAAGTGCGATTCCAGCTCCCATTCGTAAATCCTCAGCAACACAATGTGCAAAAGCATATTCTTTACCCATTTTAAATAAATTTTCATCCAACTCTTCATATTCTAAACTGATTTTAGTTAAATTAAAAATTAATATTAAAGTTTAAATATTATACCACTTTAACTTTTGTATAAAGGTCATCAATTTTAACTAAAAATACTTAACAAAAAATTTGATTTCAAAAATGAAACTGTTAACAGGCTTATTCATATAATAAGCTATGCCAATAAAGGATTCCAAAACATATGTTTTATGTTTTTTGAAAATGAATAAGAAAACAGTAGTTAAAAGAGAAATTTATTATTAAAATGATGAGTTACTTATTATTAGTTAACATGTATTGTTCTTCTAAATCACTAATGTTTGAGTTATTGTCACTTTGATTTAATTTTATAGAACTATTTGATTTATTTCTTTTTTTCTTTTTTTTTTCTGATTTAACTAGAAACCTAAAGCAATAAAAAAAATGTATATTAGAGAACAATAAAATTATTTAAATTTTGTATTCAATTATTACTTATTTTTATTTAAAGTATTCAAAATATCCTCTTCTTGTTTGAGGCATTTAGAATTTTTCTTTTCCTTTGAATTTTCTTGATTACTAAACCAATAAAAAAAAAAAAAAGACCAATACTAACAAAAATGCTTTATTTAATTTTATATGCATATATTACTCATTTTTATTAGAAAGATCATTGACAGTATTCGAAATATCTTGTTCAAGGCATTTAGAATTCTTCGATTTTTTCTTTATACTAGATTTTTTAAATTTTAATTTTATTACAGGATCTTAATAAAATTCAAATATAACAATAAAAATATTATATTACTTGTTTTTAGTCGAATTATTTTTATTTATTGTTGTTAAAACAGAAGCTTCTTCAGTATTAAATTTTGATTGATTTTTATCTATTTTGGTATCTTTATCAGAGTTTTTTTGAAGACTATGAAATACTTTTAATTAAAAAAATAACAATTAATAGAAATTAGATAATTTAGTATTACTTGTCTTTAGTTGGCAAATTATCACATAAAGTAGTGGAACTGTTCTCATTTTCTAAATTATTACACTTTCTTTCTTTCTTCTTTGTCAAGTTTACTTCAAGACTAGTTAATATACAATGTTTGATTATTAACTATTAGTACCATATCAAAATTTAAAAAAAAGTTATAATACACATTTTAAACTGTAAGATAACCATTGTTCAATTAAAACTATCATCAATATAAATAAATGTGTTTATAAGTTTACCTTAATACTATTAAGATAAATAAAAAGTTGACACATAATAAAATGTTAAGCTGATCATAAGTTTAAAAAAAATTTATCATATTTTTTACTAATATATATATTTATAAATGTATACATAGTCTTCTTTTTCTACGCCTTAATCCCAAATACTTGGATTCGGCCAATATGTATACATATAATGTATGTAGGTATATAGAAGATACATAGAAAAGTAATTTATATAAAATTTAAGATTTACTGAAAGGATATTAAACTATCTGAAGAACAGTTATTAACCGATGTATGAACTTTGAACAAATTAATGTAAGATTATATGTTATTCTGGCTAAAAAAAAGAATTAAGATAAAAATTGAATTTATAAGATAGTCATTAAAAATATTTTTTCTTAAATCACAGAAATTAACTGAAAACTTTTAACTGCAATTGAGCTTTCATTGATAATAGTATTTTTTTTTAAATAAGCCATAACAATATAACAATAAATTACTTTACTAACATTGAATCCATATTTGTTGAGTCCACTTTTATAAACTTCTGTCTAAAAAATACATATTTATTCTGATTAGATCATGAATAAATATATTACAAATATTTAAGTATATTACTATTAACTTGGGAATTGAAACTTATAAACGTGAAATTTTTAAACCACCGTTCCCTTTTATTATTTTTTTTTTATTATAAAAATCAGTTACTATTAAAAATGATTTTTGAGACTAAAATTGACATAACACTTTAGGAAAATAACTATGAATTTAATTTTAAACAATCACTGTATAAAATAAAAAATTTTCATACATATCTAAATATCATATTAAGAACTTATTATGTCAAGTTAATTAGAAAGGGTTATATTAACCATTAAGTACTATAGGCATAACACCTGGAGTTTATAAGAAATTGTGGGGCTACAAATTTGTGCTTAAACAATTTTTTTTTACCAATTACACCTTTGTTAAGATATAATTTTCAGTGTAAAATGTGCCATAGCTTGAATTTATAGGGAATCAAGAAAGAAAACTTATGAACATTTTCTTTTAATTGGTGTCTAAAACCTATTAATATTTGGTACAACCCTGTTATGAGAGAAAATAACTTAAACTTTTAAGTTACCGATTGTCAATGATGACTGGAATTTTTAACATGACTCTTGTAAGTCATTTACTTTCCTACAATTATTTACTTAGGAGTTAGGACTAAAGGACAAGAGAAAAATTTTAAACACATAATAGAGTTGATATTACTAGTACTAAATTACTTGATTTTAAATTGAGGTATACTAGAACTAAGTGTAAAGAAAATATTAACATTTCGAATGAAAAGAAGTAGATATTAAACAAGTTTTCAAAAATATTTTGTACCTAAGTATATAAAATTCACTGTCACATCTATTCCCTGTAGTCTTAGCAAACACTAAAAATAGTCAATAAAACGATTTGATATATAGATTATCAAAAGAATATAAATAATATATATGAAAGACGAATATAACTAACTTTATAAATGTATTACTGCTATTTTATAATGCTAAAGAAAAATTACGTTAAATAATTTTGAAATAAAATTAATTAAATCCTTATTTAATTAAGATTCAATACCTTTTATTCCTTGATTTACCCATTTTTTAAATTAACTTAAATTATTGTTAAAAAGTTTTATGAATAATTGTAGCTGTTTTCTAGTGTAAAACTGTCGTAATGTTCATGTTATATTATTACTATTGACAATGACTTATCTTTTATTTATTTTATCTAAATTACATTGTTGATCACATAGAAAGGCTAACAACCATGAGGTATTGGTTTGTATGGCAGTATGACGTTTAAATTCTAAATAATTGTTGTTCAGTGTTCAAACATTAAAGAATAACACTGTCGTCAAAACGTTTTCACGTAATGTAGTTGTTGAAATAAAAATTAATTACTACAATATTTTTGTAATATTAGTGACACTGATTAAAATATAAACAGTGTCACAAAATAAATATGATATTGTGTATAAATAAGAAATTGAAGTTTTAAAGATTTGTATCAATGATAATGAAACGTAGTGTATTATTTTTAAAACAATAGAATTTAAAATTTTAAAAATAGTTAACAAATAATAAGACAATATTATTTATCGATTAGTGTCATACAATGAATAATTAGAACAGAATTTGAAAAATTATTGTATCAAAATATTGTGTTGTGTCAATAGCCTGGGAGTAAATCAATTAAAAGCAGAAAACTCTAAATGAAGGTTCAAGTATAACAACCTGGTATGCCAACTTCTAAAAATGTAAAAAGGAGCAGTTTACAGAAATATTCTCCCTAAACAGCAATTTTAAAATTATTTTTCTTAGTTAAATATTCATTCAAGCAATCTATGTATAGAATTCATTTTTATATTGAAATATTCAGAATATTAATATTTATTCAAAACTAACAAAAATAATTTTCCAAAAATTTGGACATACCCAGTTGTTTTACTGGACCCTTCAATTACATTAATATTATAGTATTCAGTAAGGAAACGGGTTTCGATTGTTTTTATTATTGACCCATTTCCTAACTTTTTAAACACGTATAATAAAAAAAAGTTTTAGCGGGAGTAATGCAATTAGTTTTATTAAGCAGGTTGTGAACTCAACAATTATCACAAGCTTATTTAAATTAATGAATTTATTTTGATTATTGCCGTTATTAATTATCGTTTGTCGGTCATACAAATACGATAAAATTATCTATAATTTTAAAATTTATTTTACTATCATTCTATATTGTATATTTGGTGTATAATCTAAGATAACATTCATAGTAATGAGCACTACTGAGATATTCGATCAATAGTCTTAAATTATCTACAGAAATTATTTTTTTTCGATAATATTTAGTCATCAAACAATCGACACCGACTGTCGAACTGTTACTATGAGTTATATGATTATTAACTATACAACCTATTATGCGACTTAAATTAGCTATATGACACAATAAATATTGTATTTAATGAAAGTTTGCATGACTAAATACTTTTGATTATGGAACTACCAGTAAAATATACCGTAGTTTTTATTCGAATGTATGAAAACTACCGAATATTTTATCCGATAGTTCGATAGTCTAAAACAATTCAGTGGATAATTACAATCAAATTATTATTTGATTGTTATTTAAAAACTGTAGGATATACTTGGTAGTCAAGAGTATTCAATAGTGCCTATTTCTTAATACTCACTAGGTAAAATTTTGTTGATAATTTTGTATACTAAGTAAATTATATTATTATATAATTATATATGTATATTAAGTAATGTTTTTTAACGATTAACTCAGTTGAATCTAGATTAATCTTATATTAGAAATTTAAGATAACCTAAGTGGTCACACTGAATAAATTAAAATCATTTTAATCGTTTGTAATCAGTGTTCGGCGAATGTTGATGGCGTCAATGTAAGGCGGCTCCGTCCTTGAGACTGTATGTACTTACCGCGTAGTTGAGGAATTGATTGTTCTGCTGTTATACTTTTTGCTCTTGTCTATCTACTTGAAAATTATTTAACTTTTGTGAAACGACTTAAACTTAGTGCAATATTTCGTTATAACATAAACAATTGTTAATTTTCATTGAAAATTATCTGATTTAATCTTATATTTTACACTTATACTCAGTGCTTATGTTTTGTTTTAACTTTAAAAGTTAATAAAAAAATTAATTTATTTCTCAATAACCAACTTAATAAAATTAAAACTTAATTATTTGTCTTAAAAAGTAACTATTTAGTATTAATTACTTTAATACAGGTTAGTAAATGTCTTTAAATTAATATAAAGCTTCAAATAAGGAATGAGAATAGATCAAGAAATAGTACGACTATTAATAAAAAAATTTATCGTAATAAATAACAAATTGTGTACAATATAATTTTTTTAAGGAAGGAATGGATTTTTATATCTAAAGAGTAATTCTAAGTTCTTGTGTTGATAATTTTTTCATTGATACCGTTTTTGATTGTTATAGAAATAATGTCTTCAAGATACAGGGATTCTGGTAATCCTGATTGTAAAATATATGTGGGTGACTTGGGATCTTCAGCATCAAAACAAGATTTAGAGGATGCATTTTCTTATTATGGCCCAATTCATAATGTTTGGGTCGCGCGTAACCCACCTGGATTTGCCTTTGTTGAGTTTGAAGATCCTAGAGATGCTGAAGATGCTGTTAGAGGATTAGATGGAAGGTAATCATCTAATGATATCATTAAATATTTTCGAAAAATATTCTATTCAAATTTTAGAAATAATAAATATTATGCTACAGTAATTGAGCATTATAGTAATACAAAACTTTTTAAGTCATTACTTAAAAATAAATAAATCATTTTCTGTCCTGTAGTAGCAGAATTTGTTTTCAAATAAAAATTTGTTTAGTTTTTTAATGTCAGCTAAAATTAGCTCTTTTAATAAGGATTGATGATAAATACCACTCATTAATTAATATTATTAAGTTATTGATAAAAAAATTATAATAAATTTTAAATATATCTAGGAGTATTTGTGGCAGAAGAGTTCGAGTAGAACTGTCAAATGCTAGCTCACGTAAAGGTTCTCAACGTGGAGGACCCCAACGTAGAGGACGTCCATTCCATCCTGAAGATAAATGTTATGAATGTGGTGATCGTGGGCATTACGCTCGTGATTGTCGTAGATTTAAAGGAGGACGGCGCAGGTAATTATTTCTTTGTATACAATCATATAGCTATAATTTTTAATTAATTATTTTAATATTTATAATCCATAAAATTGTGTAGTATCTTAACACAATGTTAATAATTCTCAGTAATAAAAAATTACTATATTTAACAATTTTTGTAGGATGTTCGGCTGAGAGCGTCTTGTCTCGTAAGTGTCGATCGTCTAGAGCTCTCAACCAAAATAAAATTAATTGATCTTCTACAAACATTTTGTGTTAGTCGTCGGACAATGGTGCACATATCTATCTGTCTGCGTTTTTCGATGTACTGAGCTACTTGAACCCCATCAGCCCAACTATTGATTTTTAATCTGATGCTCATTAGATATCGTTGAACGTACACAGATGTCCTAGAAACTGTAAGAATTTTTTATAATATCTGCATAATGACAATGGTTATCTACATAGAATGATAATTTTAAGAAAATGTTCAACTTCATTTTTTTATGTGAGTTAAAACTTAAAAACAAATGCAGGTTATAAATTTTTATGTAAAAACTAATGCTTGTTTTTTCTCTAAAAGTTGCTTATAAAAATTTAAATATTATACCCTAAGTATAAGGAATAAAGAATAAGACACTATTTTTTTCAAAAACTATGATGTTATGTAGTTAAATAATTTTTTTCATCTCTACAGCAATTAAAAACCTTAAACTTAATTTTTTTTTAATGGGAACTGCGCTATCTTTAAATTGATTATGTGATAGAAAAAAAATTACAAACAATTTTGTTCTTGCATTTTTTTATCTGTTCTTCTGATACAGCATTTTAATACATACAGTAGGTATGTAACTTAGGTGGAGTATACCTGTATATATCAGCACGAGCTATACTCATACTACTATTTTTGTAATGAAAAAATTAACCCTTATTTATGTGACTTCTAAACTATTTGAAGTAATTACAAATTTCATCAAATTTTCTGAATGGTATGTTGTAATACACATTAAAACTGATTGCTCTTAAATATTGTGCTGGTATTTTTAACATTACTTTGACAATGTGATATTAATTTTATTTGAATAGCGCTAATTAATTTAAAAAATTATTATCATGGTTTCTAAATGTAAGCATCATTCATTTAAATTTTATATATTCTGTGAATCTAAGGTATATTTAGAAGTGTAAGAGCTCTGGCCATTGTTGGATAAAAAATGCTTCAAAAATTATTTTTCTACTTGGTTGTTAGTGTTGTTTTCTTTTTTAATAATGAGAAAAAAAATCAACTTATGTAAAAATTTTCTTTCTAGTGAATTTTCACTCCTTAAATCTGAATCTCCTGTAAGTGCTTCTCTTATTGTTTAGTATTTACAAAAAATTTTTGAAATTAAATTTTTTTACTGTTCATGATTTCATATAACATTTACTTTATAGCTGAAATTAATTACTAGAGTTTATTTTATGTAATTAAATATTGCATAAGTATTAAAGATTAGATAAATTATTTAATATATATTCAAATTTGAAGATGTATTGTTATATTTGTATGATTCGTTTAATTAATTAATTATTATTATATATTTAGCATTATTATTTTCTTCTATGTATATAGTATTCATCAAATAGTAGGATAGATAGCTGTTATACAAAATAAACTGGGAATTATTTGTCATAAAAATATCTAACTATATAGTGCAATATAAAGTAAAGTTGTCCTAAATATTTAACAAGTGACATTTTACTGGTAGAATTAAGAATTAAATTTCATAAAGTATTAATAATTTTTGATTAACTAAATATTTTGTGTTCCTTTTTTTTAAAAAATAATTAAACTTATATATTTTATTATTTGTTTTTAATAATATTTATAATAATAAATATTTATTTATTTTTTTGTAATTTCAAAATAGCTGTTTTCAGAGCTTTCCGTACAAAAAAATTTTAATTGCTCGATATAACTTAAAAATAAGTATTACTGAGTTACAAGCATTTTTATACATAGAGTAGTTATATAACACAGGTGGAGTATGTGTTATAAATATAAATCGGTAATAAGCTGTACTCTACCGTGCTACACACCCACTTTTCATATTAAAATGCTTGCAGTTCAATAAATATTTGTCTTAAATTTTTGTCAAACAAAGAAATTAAGAAAAATTGGCTATTTCAAAATTTTTGATAAAATCATATATTTGTTTTATTAATGATAAACATTAAAAATTATAATTTTAATGTAGTCCAAGAATGTAACAATTAAAAAAAAAAAATTTCAACAAAATGTTTATTAGATCATATGTTGTAGGTGTTGTTAGTTAGTCTGAGACACTATTATATATATAATGATTACATAATGTAACATAACCTAACCTTTATTAATTATAAATATTTTCTAAGGTCCTATACACCATCGCGTTCAAGATCACGTTCTCGCTCATATAGTCGAAGTCGAAATTCTCGATCAGCTTCAAAATCAGTATCACACTCACGTTCACATTCTAGATCAACAGTATCCAAACGTTCCAGATCTAGATCTCGAAGCCGATAAACTTTTGTGAGTACTAAGATTGATAAAACCAAAATTGATAAATATGTGTTGACATACTTATGATTAAATTTTTAAACTTAAATTACATTTTGTCCCTTCTTAAATCATAAATCTGTCTGAAATACTAATAAAAATTGACTAACATACAATGATATAAGTTAAAATAATCCCTTAAAGCAGAGATTAAATAATTAATTTCAAATTAAATATTAAGTAAAAATATTTTAAATTTTTAGTTAGGATTGCATCAAATCTACTAATTAAGACACCAATATGTTTTGGACTATATTCACGCTGATCAAATACATTAAACTTAACTGAGAAATATCTATTATTAAAGTTATTAACCTAGTTTCTCCTTTTATGAAATAATTTTTTTTTTTATTTACTTTCATTGTAAAAATAAATTTTATTTTAAATTGTAAAATGTTCAATACTTATATAATTATTATTAGGTATTGAAAACATTTTTAACTATGTTATGTTCTAAAATGGTATAATTTAAAACGTTTCTGTTGGAACAATATAGAAACATAAATGAATAAAGTTTTTGTTTTATGTTTCTACTATTTTTGTGTTCCGAAACGTTTTCTATAATATTGTTCCAGAACAATATAATATAAAAACTTTTTTTAAGTAATATAGGATGGATACAAATATATTCAAAATGTTGTCTAAACTGTATGAAAAAAGGCTCCAGGTAGAAATTTTTCTATACTTAAGTCATCCACGATACTATTTTGAAGGGTACCTGAGAGAGCACTCTTACCCTCACTAGAAAAATATTTGTATATAATTAGTAGACTCAGTGGAAAGTGCTATTTCAAAAAAAATTATTCCTTATAATAATATGAAAACAAAATAAAATTGGTTAGATCTATTGTGTTTCTTTAAAAAACAGAACAGGTTATATAGTTTCAACATACTTTTTTGGAATGGAAACTAAATGTTTTTTTATGTTCCATTCCTTTAAAAAGTAGAATGTATTATAAGGTCTCTAAATAATAATGTTTCATTTTGTGTTCAACAATTAATATGTTCCAACTTATTATTCGGAACAGGAACTAAATGATTTTATTTGTTCTGTTCCACTCCTAGATGGAACGATAAAACATTTTGGAACTTAAAAATTATCTACAACCCCTGATTATTATCTAATTTTTTTTAATGTAATAAAATTACAATCATCAATTTATATGGTTCTTAAATTTATTTATTTTCTAGAAATAGTCTTACTTAAGTACATAATTTGGCAGCCAACTTTATATTTATATTTTAACTTCTATTTTAATTTATTTCTAGTAATTAATAATATTATTATACTTTACTTTGTATTAACTAAATTATTGTAAAAATTTGATTGTGTTATAGTTTTAATTTTATGTAATTATTATATATAACAAGTATTTGGCCGTCAAATCCAAAACAAAAAATTTGAACTTATTGTCAAAGTATTATTTCCTAATAATTTTAGTATTGATTGTATTAGTTTACTAAATAATTAGATTAAAAGTACAAAATTGTATTATAATTTAATAAATTTTCATTAGTATATAAAATGCATAATTTATTTTAATTTCTTACAACTTTTTTTTATCCTTACTTGATAATTTTAAACATGAATTGAGTAATATTTCTTTTTTCTTAATTAGCAATAATAATGAAGTGTTATTATATCCTTGTCATCTAAAATGAGGTTTAACTTCCACAACTGTATAAACCTAAAGCTCCTTTTATTTAAGTAGAACCTTTTACTAAACAATTTCTTCTTAGTATTGCTTTTACAAGATTATTTTTAGGGAAATAATGTTTTATTATGGTCTTTTGTAAATTTCATTAGAAATTATGGTTGATATTGTAATATCTAATATTTTATAATAAAATGTTTAATTGTACAAAATTGAAGTATCATAGGAAATAAAAAATGTTTTTTTATGTTTATGCCTTATGTTTTATTGGGGTGGTGTCAACTTTATTTCTTTTAGTAGAAACTTACATATTTAACTAACTTATAAAATAGAAAATGATGTAATTAAGAAAATGACTGGTCAATAACAACTTTTGGTCCAGTATCTCAAAAGTAATTAACATTTTTATACTAAGGGGGAAGAATATTGAGGCCAAAAAATGTATAATGATAAAAATAGCAGCACCCACTTCTCAATTCCAGTTCTTGCAAGTTATTAATAACTTCTTAAATACTGGTCCAAAAGTTGTTATTGACCAGTCTTTTTCTTAATTATTTAATTTTTTATTTTATAAGTTAGTTAAATATGTATGTTTGTCTAACTATAGCAAAGGCCCAAAATTGAGTTATCTAACAGTACTAAGATGTAGATAATAGCATTTATAACAAAAAAAATATATAAATAAAATAAGTCTTACTGTATTAACATAATTTTTAACATAGTATTATTTACTTAATTTATTTGAAATTTCTGGTTTTCAACATAAAATAAAAAATTATAAGTTTCTGAAAGTTAATTATAAATATTTATACAATATTTATTTTGGTAAACTTTCAAAAAAATCATTTTAATTTGGCATCAAAATACAAATTAGTTAAAAACTTTAAAAGATGTTAAATTCTTAACAGCTCATTTAATAGTGTTCCAAGTTTATGTCAACATTTTTTTTAACATTAATTAACGAATAATAGGTCATAAAAACAAAATAAAAATTTATTATTTTTAACAAAGGGCCATTATTTACTTGATTGTAACTCTACAAGATTAGGGAAATAGTAGTTCTAAATATAATTTAATATTTACGGGATGCTGATTTTAGAAAAAAAAAACATTTTGGTGAATTGATTAAATATTTATAGTAATTGTTTAATGTTTTGTTTTGTCTTATTACAATGGGTTATGACATCATAAAAATAATGAGCGCAATTTAAGTAATAATGTTTATTTTTTCGCCAGATGATCACTTTTCTATTATACGTAACAAACTTTAATGGATATTTTAATTGTATAAAATTAACCTTGAACGCTAAAAAAAATTTAAATACGCACTAATAATCGATTCAAAGTTGAACATATTTCTTTTTTGTTTCAATAGAAATTTAATAATCATCAAATCGAAGTGTAATAATTTTATGGAATACACTAACTGACAAATAATGATTAGCAATTGAAAGCAGTTGTACAAATAGAAGTTAAGGCATAAGCTTATTTTTAGGGCGAATTGATGATTACAACATCAATTAATCTCTTAGTTGAATTGTCATAGCTTAGACAATGCAGTTTTACGCGATCTTTGTTATAACAGTGATAAAATTACAAGTTTTAGTAAGTTTAAATACTAACTGAATTAAATTCATGCAATGAGTTATATAATAATTTTAATTGATTATTTATCAATAGGTTCATACAGCATCATTTGAGGAAGAAAATGGCATTGAAAATTTAGTAAGTTAATGGAAATGTAAATAAAAAAGTTTTTTTTTTTTCAGAATTTGTATTAATTGTTAAACACACTTAAAGTATAATTAGGGTGTATTATGAATCGTGGTGTTTGAATTTCAAAGCCTAGAGCTTTATCAAATATAGAGTGCGTTTTTAGCGTATGTGCTATAACATTATGTTTCATATTAGTAACTGTAAATAATTAAGTAATTTTTATAGTTTGAATATAAATCTATAAAAAAAGATAAATCTTGCTTAAACTTTTAATTTTTCAAAATAAATTCTTATTGAATAGTTAATGTTACTTTTAAATATTTACTGGTTAAATTTAATGCTTTGATTATATGTTTAATCTTTTAAGCTTTTATACGAGACAACTGTCTCCTTGCTTCTGATGTTAGTCGCCCCAGAATCTACACATAGAAACTATTACAGAAGTGCATATAACATGTGCATTCCCAGATCGTCCTTTTTTTTATGGTTTAATGCCCTGCGTTTATAATTTGTTTAAGATCCCACAAATCTTAGCGTTGACATTGGTATTTTCGCTTAATTTAATATATCTATTATCTAACGAACACTGTGTATATAACCAGGGCTGAGCAAATAATACAGATTCATCCTTATTTATAACATATCCGGTTGGGCTTACACGATTAACAACGGATTCAAAAAATACCACCAATCCAAATAATCCGGATTACGGATGATTCCGTAAATCCGAATATTGTTTGAATCCGTTAATTCGTAAAATAATGATTTTGTAATAAAAAATAAATATTACTCAACATCTGCAATTAATTCATTGATATTAAATATATTTCATATAATGCAATTAGTTTTGATAGATTTAATTAGCAATCTGTAATCCAGATTAAACAGAATCAAACAAATCTAGCTTAAGGATTACGAATTGACCAAAAATGTGCTTAGCTCTAGTATACACTGTATACCACCCCTAGTGTTTCATAGTTAAGGAATTAAAACAATATATTCTATTAATATCCTCAGAAATATGAATGTAAATAAACGTTATAACTTATATTATAACTACGAATTTTTGTTACAATACATTTTAAAAACAGATAATGTATCTTTATTAATTAGATTCTTTTTTAACAAAATATAATTTAAATGTAAAAACTAATATATTTTAAATAAATGAGTATGTGATTATTAATAGACATAAATTATTAAAGATAAGATGATGATGGATAATATATATAATATAATATATAGTCAAAAAAGTAATTAGTTTATGTGACAAAATGTAAAAAAGGAGACTTATATTTATGATGACTAAATAACAATTTTCAATCGTTTCTGAGAAAATTAGAGTCTTATATAAATTTGATCACTCTGTATTACTAATCTGTGTGAAATATTAGACGATTGATTAAATTAATTTTAAAAATAAGTTTCTTTTAAGCAGAAGCGATAGAAAGGTAATGTAATTAATGAATTTAACAAAGGCTAAATTTAGCGCACCCTTTAAAATAGCAACAATAATAAGAATTAATAAATTCTGATTAGTAGTTAAATTCTATAAAAAAATTATTTTTGGATAAACATTTAAATCAAACGTTGAACATTGTGTAGTACACAATTGAACACTTATGATCTAAATATTCTAAATATGTTCTTATTTTATTTCATCAAATATTAGTCATTTAATAATCCTTTCATTACTTACAATATATAGTAAATAATACGTAAAAACATATTTACCGCAAATAAGTGGACACCGCTGGTATTACTTAAAAATTGAACTCGCATATAAAAATCATAAAAAAAATCAACAAATTAGGTATTTTTGTTAATTTTTTATGCGTGAAAATTTAAAACTCTTGACACTTTAATATGGAATGAAAAATTAAAATATTATTTAATTACCAAGCCTTTTCAGTTTTTTAAACATAAATTAAATCTAATAAGTTTGTCTTTCTTTGATATCACTAAAAGTATTGAAGAAGATGAAATTATTGACTTTATGTCTTGTTATTAGAATATAATTCGTAACAATAAATCTATTTTTAAATATTGAAGTTCAATAAATCCTTAATTGTTTTGTAATTAAAGTCGTGTGACCCAGTGACTAAAAACATTTTTCTTATATACAATTTTTATAGAATACATAATCTAAATAAATTAAAACATACTTATGATTGCAATATGATGTAATAAAAAATAAAACCATAAAACACTTATACGTGTATGTAACTCCTAAATTATTTTAATAACCCACAAAACATGTGTATTCAAATGTATAAACTAATTATTTACTTATGTGTTTATTTTGTATAGGAAATTGACTATTCAAATATGTGTTAATCAATTGAAAAAAAGAGGTTTATCAGTAAAGTAATTAATATAATAAATGACAATTTCAGTATTTTTCCTACTCCATTTTTTATTTAGTAGCATTCGTATTGATATGACTATGGTTAGGGTAACTTCTGTTGATGATTTCGTTGAATAAGGAAATTATTGATTACAGATGATGTTTTTACTGAGTTTTGTTATTTCAAAGTTGCATAGTTGTTTGAATTCCCAATGTAATATGTAGGTAATTTCAATCAAGGAGTTGTGAGGTTGTATTGAAGATTTCTATATCAATTATGTCTTTAAAAAGTCCTTAACTATTGAGTAAATTAGATTTAAATCCCTAAGTCTTATAAAATTCAAAGGTTGTGTAGGAAATAGAGCTTAGTGCACTGGGTTGTCTACGCAAAACTGACCTTTTCAAATTGACATATTTTAGTGTTTATTTAGTTCTTCTTATTCACAACGGATACTGAACTGCTTTGCACATTATGCAATATATATTTTTAGCTACTTAAAAAAGTAATACACTTAGGATAGAACATTGAGGTAGACTATTTTTTGTTAGGCGTTCACGAGAAAGTTATTTTGGAGCTTTAATTGTATTTTTCTATTAGATATAAGAAAAAATAATAGAATAGTTGTTGAGGGAGGTGATTATTATTAAGTGCTCTTAGGGTTAGATTTTTGTAGAACAATCCAGCTATTCATTAAGAATTGAACAGTTGAATGTCAATATCCCTACCTTATCTCTTTATATTCTTGTTTATTATGTAAAGTTTTAAGGAGTAAAGCATGCAAATAAATATTCACACTTACCTTTATTTCCTTTCGCAGTTATTTGAATTGATTTTGTATTAACTTCTTAGTTCAGCGATTACAATTGTTTGTTGGATGTCGTATTTATTTCGGCAAGTAAGATTCATGTGTATATTAATCGTCAATTCACGCTTTCATTACTCCAACAATATTCGTCGTTCACAATATACGCATTTATAAAATTCTCTCCAAAGGAACCTAAGTCTCTTATCATTTATCAATTGTAAAATATTTATAATCTTTATAATGTAGAATCTTTTAAACACCAAAAATTAATTATAAATGATTATTATGAATTATATTTATGTGATCTATTACAATAAAAATGAAAATAAAAAAATTGATCTTTTCTGATAAATTTACTGTAAATAGTAATTATAAAATTTGCTGACTGCCAATTTTTCTATTTAATGATGTCAATTTCAAATTTGTAAGTTGAGCTAAAAGTTATGGTAATAAATTCATTTTTTTATTTTTATTATAAACTTTCACTTTTTAAAGAACGAAATAGAGAAGGTTAAAAATTATTACTTTTAATATATTAAAAATCAATATCAATAATAATTTGGAAACAATTCAATATAACAATTAAATAATTTATAATTATTATTATATTTTTGAATCTAAGAATTAATAATCTGGATATAACTAAGGAAATAGAATTTAATGTTGCTTTTGTAATTATCCACCAATTTCTTAGAATTAAACATTATCTGGGTTTTTAATAATATTTTTAAGAAATTTTCTATAGTAGATATCGATATTCTAAAAACTCACTCTGAACTTTTCAAAATAAAATTATAAGAACATATTTATTTATATTCAAAATTAGTCAATAAGGCTATGGTAGTCCAGCGTTTCTTAGCGTACAGCCTTGGCTGACACGGATATATTTAACCTCGTTAATATATATTAACCATTATTGCAATACACCTTTTAATATTCTAAATCAACTGACTATGAAAATCATGCTAAGGATTTTCCAACACGTAGGTTTCTATCGTTCTTATATATATCTATATGTACTATATATGTTTAGTAGTTAATTCTATACGGACTACTAGCTCTAGAACTGTCTTGTCAATGGTAAAATATTTTAAATCATCTAAAAACAATGTTTACCATTTAGGGTAATATGATAAAAAAATTGCTTTTACTGAAACAAATTTCATATAAGTGAATATTGACCAAGAAATCTTGTTTTTAGGAAGAAATAAACTTTTTATATCCTGGAAAAAGTAAAACAGCGATTTTTAGTAAAATTCCTAAAGTTCAATATTATTGGTTACTTGTAATAGAAGCCTTTACTAAGATGTTACTGAGTTATAAGGGACCGGTTTAAATTATTTATAAAAAAAAAAAATATATTCCCTATAAGGGAACATTCCAAAGACGAATGATTTAAGCTATACTTATATATATCTTCTTATCTGTATAGTATAATTATTATACTACATAGATAAGAATTTTTTAACAAAAAATTACTTGTTTCCATTTATCTTCCATTTTAATAGTTTTTTTAATCTCTTCAATCGTATGTCTTCTCGATGTCCAAGATATTAAAAGGATACGTCGATGTGTATAGAAATCAGGGTATCATACTATACATTTTCCGGAAATTATTAGGTTTTTGTAATTTTAGATCGTTTTAGAAGTTTCAAGGAGATTCCAATTAAGTTTGTTGCCTACTAATTTCTCTATCGTTTTACTTAATTTGCTAATCACAGATATTAGTCGATAGTTTAGGCTGGAGCCACACGAGCGTACAAAATGCGCACGTTATGACGGACGTACTTTTTAACGCGCGTACTAGAGTGGGCACACGAGCGTTGGTATGACGTCCGTTAAAAATAAATCTAATTGGAATTGATACTAAAATAGTACATTCACCGTATAATACTTGTGGTAAAAAGTAGTGTTATTAGAATAATTTTTACTTCTAACGATGGATACACATGATGTTTTTACTTTTGGTTCTTTAGTGTATTTATACCTTAAAACAAAACCAAAAAATAGAAAACATTGGGTTCATCCAATCAACAGCGAAAGACATACTTCAGGACATTNCAATCAACAGCGCAAGGCATACTTCAGGACATTACGTGCAACTTTACAAGGAACTACGGCAAGATCCTGTAAAATTTTTTAATTATTTCCGCATGAGCATAAGTTCATTTGACGAATTATTATCGTATATTGAATGTGACATACAACGTCAGAACACTAACATGAGGTTAGCCATAAGACCTGAAGAAATGCTTGTCATAACGTTGAGGTAATAACACTTACTTTATAGGTGGAGAATAGATTTTATTTACTAAATTTATATTATAATTTACGTATTATTAAAATATCTGTTAGTAAACTTTCAGAAATATTTTTATTACGAAGATAATAGTTATTATACATTGTAGTTATCACATTAAATTATTACAAATTTTTTTTATTTTTAAATGAAATGTATAAATTTTAAGTTTATTTTTAAAAGTTTTTTTGGTTATAATTTTCTTGCATATTGAAATTGTCGTTTGAAATTTCATCATGAGAAAATTCTGAGTAGTATGACGCAGCTGATGATGTTGAAGACGGTGGCCGAACAAAGTCATAACCAGGAGTATGAGAAAGTGGTCGAAATGAGGTGGCAGGTGTAGTGTTCAATAGTGATTGAATGTTTGAATGACTGTTGAATGATCGATTAATATGAGTTTTATTTGTAATGTTATTAAGGAGTTGCATTGTTTGCATTCTAAAACTAAATTTCTGGTCTGCAGTTAACGATTTAACTGTTGGAAGTAGTGAATAAAAGAATGCCATGTCTTCATCTCGTTCCATGGGGTTTTTTGTCACTTTATTATTATGTGACTCCATAAAGTCAACTAGAGCTTGCTCCACATTAGGCTTTTTTCGCTTCGTTGTTGATTTTTCATTTAGAGAAGAGGAAGAACTCCCGGCCATTTCATGATAACTTCCATTCTCAATATTAACTGATGAATTAAGCTCTCTTTCATTGATATTAGGCGATGTTGGTTCAGATAGAAGTTGGTCTTCGAAATTTGAATCAGTATTTCTTAACTCTCTGTTTTTTCCCAGGAAAGACAATTGTTCCCCATAAACGTACAACTTTGTTTTTTTGGCAGCTGAACCAGATCTTGAGTTATTGGCTTGTTTTTTTAAACTTCGCACATAGTTGTCACGAATTGTACGCCATCTACTCATTATGTCTAATACTGGAAAAAATTTATTTAGAATTTCAAATATTTGTTTTTATTTTAAATGAATAATTTTATAGAAATGATAAATTATTACTTTAATTAAACGATTCTCAGCAAAGCTTTAATGTACAAAAAAGTGTAAATTTTACCAGTCTATATAAAAGTTATGTTTGTAATATTTAGTTTTATAGTTTTTTAATTTTAACAGATACCTAGCTTCCGGCTGCAGTTTTCAAGAACTGCATTACAATTTTCGGATAGGTAGATCCACTGCAAGTCAAGTTGTAAGAACAGTTTGCCTAAGTATTTGGAAAAATTTAAAAGAGGTATGCATTCCTATACCAGATGAAAATATGTGGCTCAAAATTTCAGAGGAATTTAAAATCAGATCAAATTTTCCCAACTGCTTGGGCGCTGTGGACGGTAAACACATCCGTGTTGTAAAACCGGAGAGAAGTGGCTCTTTGTTTATGAACTATAAACACTTTTTTTCAATTGGGCTTATGGCTGTCGCTGATGCAAATTATAAATTCATTTATGTCGACGTCGGGTCATATGGGAAAGATTCTGATTCCACTATTTTTAGAAATTCGGTGCTTTGGAAGAATTTGGAGAGAAATAATTTAAATATTCCTACATCGTCACAAGTACCAGGAATAAATATTCCTATACCTTATGCTTTTGTTGGTGATGAAGCTTTTGGTTTAAACACGCATTTGCTTCGGCCATACTCCGGTACTCATTTGCCAAATCGAAAAAAAATTTTTAATTATCGCTTGACACGTGCTAGACGATATGTGGAGTGTACATTCGGTATACTTTCAAATAAATGGCGTATATTCCACAGGCCTATTGATGTAAAAGTAGATTTTGCTGTCGATATCGTAAAAAGTTGTTGTGTATTACACAATTTCGTTCGCGATCGGGACGGATTTAGTTTGGATGATACACTAACTATAAATGGCTTTGAAGAATTTGATGTTTTAGATAATTCAGGAATAAATCGAAATACAAATTTGATTCGTGATGCTCTATCTCATTATTTTATGAGTGACGAAGGAAAATTGCCATGGCAGTTTGAAAAAATCTAATTATTTTAATTAGTATAAAAACTTATCATATTAATTAAATATTAGTAAATAAAATCTTATAAATAATAAAAATATTTAAAACATTTTTACCTTGCATGTAATTTATAAGAAACAAAAATAAACATTTAATTTTTAATTTAATTATGCATCGTTCAAATGTTGATAGAAAATATTTGTTTACTTAAAATGTACATTATCATTACATTATATATAATAAAAAAACTCTTACAAATTATTTTTTGTTGTGCTTCGTTTTCATCTATGAATGAATTAATTAAAGACGACGCTACTTTTATCCATGCCCCATTCTTTTTAAGTTTATCTTTATAGTCTTCATCAGCTGTATTCCACAAGACTTCATATTTTTGGACCTCACTAATTAACAATTCGTTGTCGATACTTGACATTTTAAAAAAAAAATAATTTAATTACGAAATACTACGAAAATTTCAGTACAAACGTAATGTAAGGAATTTCAGGTGGTAGTAATTACTTCAATACGTCCGTACTTTGTGAGAACGTGTGTCGACGTATATTTAAATGTGTATAATTCTAAACGCGCGTTGATAATTCTTGACGTGCGTTCCAGAAAAAATACGTCGATAAGAAATTGACGTCCGTGCGAACGCGCGTTATTTTTAGCGCACGTTGCTCGTGTGACCACTCCTGTAAGCGATAATGTAATTCTACGACGCGCGTCAAAAAGTACGTGCGTACCAACGCATTTTGTACGCTCGTGTGGCACCAGCCTTAAAGTATTAAATTTGTCTTTGTTTGGTTTTAGTATAGGTGTTATAACTGCTTTGTGACAATTTTAGTCTACAATTGTTGACCATAGTTAATTAAATAGTTTCACGGTGTTGTATAAATGAAAGGAAAGACTTTTTTATAAAATCATTCTTGGAGTTTAACATTTTAACAAATTAGGTTCATTAATTTTCTGAAAGAACTTTTTAAAAATTTTTTTTATTAATAAAAAATAAAAATTATTTTTTAACTGTAATATTAAAATTAATTTTGTTTTGAAGAGTTTTTTAATGGAGAGAGAGTCGATTGAAAAGTGTGTCATAATATTCAAATTTAAACTGCATTATTTATGATTTATGTTTGATATTTATATTTTTGTATTTGTGTAATTTTCTAGGGCCCGCCATACAAAAATATCAAAAGTATCAACGATTATAGCCCTGTAGCAAAATATAATGGAATAAATAAAAAAAATATAGGAAGTAAGTAACCAGAACTTAAATGATTACATAAATTATTATTAAAAAAATAAGTAGAACAAATAAAATTTGCTAAAATGAGTGCTAAATTGACATAAATCGTGTAACACAATTTTTGTATAGCTTAATAATTTATGTTTTTTATTAAAATAATTAATAAAATACCAGCAATAAGTAATATTATTAATTTCTTTTATTATATGTTTTTACATAATAAATAAAGTTTATACTTGTTACTTTATCTGAATCATAAATTTCGTTCTGGATTCTAATAATCACAAACAATTTTTAATAAAATAAATATTTCAATTAAAATAAGAAAAATTGAAAAATGTTAATAAAATTAATTTATTTTAGATGGTATTGAAATTAAAAATTCTAACAGACAAAAAGTAAAAGATATAAATCCATTAATTGATAGTCAGAAATATCCAAACAAAAAAACTGAATATAAAAAAGAAAACAATTTATATAATGACGAATTACTTAAGCCAGATATCATTTTAGACAACACAAATAAAAATACTAAAGAAAAAAATCAAAACTACCAATTATTTTCTTCCTCAGAAAATATAAAAATAATAGATAAAAATCAAGGAAATAGAAAAAATCTTATTAACATTCAAAAATCTAATGTACAGCATAAAATTAAAGAAATAAAAGACACTCAAGAAAATAGAGAATCAAAATCAAAAAAAAAAAACTTTAATCAATTTAATACGTCTAAAACAAGCTCTAAGAGTATGCCCATTAATGAGTCTCACGATGATCATAATATTTTCGCAAAATTATTGAAAAAAAATAATAAGAAAACAAACTTAAAACAAAATTTTGAAAGTGAAAAAACTAACTGGGAACCTAAAAAAATTTCCATTGATAAAAGTCAATATTCTGACAAACCAAAGAAAATAATACATAACAACAAACAAGAAGATACAAACGAAATGAGTATGTTTGGAAATTTATTTGATGAGGATGAAGATAATACAAAAGAGAATAATCATATACCAATTAACAAACCATTAAACACAAATATATTAGAGAAACCTCCTAATAAAAGCAATAACATATTGAATAAATGGGACTCAAATAAGTTACAAAATAAAAACTCGAACACAAAAGGTCCACATAATGACTCAATTAATAAAAATCCAACTAAAAATGTAGCAATAAACAATATTGATAATCCATATAAAGAACCTACATATAACTCTAATTTTTTCAATAATCACGTAGATAACGAAGGTCCTAATAATAAATATGATCCAACTTCTCCAAAAAAAAAACAAGAATATCCGTCAAAAGATTTGGAAAAACTTAATAATACATTATTAGAAAACACAAACACAAATCATGAAATTGGAATTCATTCAAACAACCAGTTAAATCCATCAAGTCATTATGAACAACCTGAAAACCAGAACAAACACTTGCAAAATAACCCAATAAGTAATACAAAAAAAAATGAAGAAATTATAACACCATTACAAACTAGTGATCAACATAGAAATGATGACGAAGCATCGCCAAATAAAAATTCTGATTTTTTTGGAAATTTGTTTAACAATCGATTTAATAAAAGACCAAATACAAATAATGAAAACGGAAATCCTACCGAAAACCAATTGGTACCATCAACAGATAATGAACACGCAACAAAAAACAATTCTCCCTTATTTGATAATACCAATAATGATTCAAATAAAAAGAATCCTATTAAAAATGATCAATTTGGAACACCATCACAAACTAGTGATCATCATAGAAATGATGACGAAGCATCGCCAAAAAGAAATTCAGATTTTTTTGGAAATTTGTTTAACAATCGATTTAATAAAAGACCAAATACAAATAATGAAAACGAAAATCCTACCGAAAACCAATTGGTACCATCAACAGATAATGAACACGCAACAAAAAACAATTCTCCCTTATTTGATAATGCCAATAGTGATTCAAATAAAAAGAATCCTATTAAAAATGATCAATTTGGAACACCATCACAAACTAGTGATCATCATAGAAATGATGACGAAGCATCGCCAAAAAGAAATTCAGATTTTTTTGGAAATTTGTTTAACAATCGATTTAATAAAAGACCAAATACAAATAATGAAAACGAAAATCCTACCGAAAACCACTTGGTACCATCAACGGATAATAAAATATTACCAAATAAATACCAACCCCTTGGGGATAATCCATTTAGCAATTCCAATAATAAAAAACCAAAAATAAATGATGAAATAGATAATTATTCAAAAAATCATGGTAATCTATCATCTGATACTGCAAAATCACCAAAAACAAATAATAACTCATTTGATAATGCCAATAGTGATTCAAATAAAAAGAATCCTATTAAAAATGATGAATTTGGAACACCATCACAAACTAGTGATCATCATAGAAATGACGACGAAGCATCGCCAAATAAAAATTCAGATTTTTTTGGAAATTTGTTTAACAATCGATTTAATAAAAGACCAAATACAAATAATGAAAACGAAAATCCTACCGAAAACCAATTAGTACCATCAACAGATAATGAACACGCAACAAAAAACAATTCTCCCTTATTTGATAATGCCTATAGTGATTCAAATAAAAAGAATTCTATTAAAAATGATCAATTTGGAACACCATCACAAACTAGTGATCATCATAGAAATGATGACGAAGCATCGCCAAAAAGAAATTCAGATTTTTTTGGAAATTTGTTTAACAATCGATTTAATAAAAGACCAAATACAAATAATGAAAACGAAAATCCTACCGAAAACCAATTGGTACCATCAACAGATAATGAACACGCAACAAAAAACAATTCTCCTTTATTTGATAATGCCAATAGTGATTCAAATAAAAAGAATCCTATTAAAAATGATGAATTTGGAACACCATCACAAACTAATGATCATCATAGAAATGACGAGGAAGCATCGCCAAAAAGAAATTCAGATTTTTTTGGAAATTTGTTTAACAATCGATTTAATAAAAGACCAAATACAAATAATGAAAACGAAAATCCTACCGAAAACCAATTGGTACCATCAACAGATAATGAACACGCAACAAAAAACAATTCTCCCTTATTTGATAATGCCAATAGTGATTCAAATAAAAAGAATCCTATTAAAAATGATCAATTTGGAACACCATCACAAACTAGTGATCATCATAGAAATGACGACGAAGCATCGCCAAAAAGAAATTCAGATTTTTTTGGAAATTTGTTTAACAATCGATTTAATAAAAGACCAAATACAAATAATGAAAACGAAAATCCTACCGAAAACCAATTGGTACCATCAACGGATAATAAAATATTACCAAATAAATACCAACCCCTTGGGGATAATCCATTTAGCAATTCCAATAATAAAAAACCAAAAATAAATGATGAAATAGATAATTATTCAAAAAATCATGGTAATCCATCATCTGATACTGTACAATCGCCAAAAACAAATAATCACTCATTTGATAATGCCAATAGTGATTCAAATAAAAAGAATCCTATTAAAAATGATGAATTTGGAACACCATCACAAACTAGTGATCATCATAGAAATGACGACGAAGCATCGCCAAATAAAAATTCAGATTTTTTTGGAAATTTGTTTAACAATCGATTTAATAAAAGACCAAATACAAATAATGAAAACGAAAATCCTACCGAAAACCAATTGGTACCATCAACAGATAATGAACACGCAACAAAAAACAATTCTCCCTTATTTGATAATGCCAATAGTGATTCAAATAAAAAGAATCCTATTAAAAATGATGAATTTGGAACACCATCACAAACTAGTGATCATCATAGAAATGACGACGAAGCATCGCCAAATAAAAATTCAGATTTTTTTGGAAATTTGTTTAACAATCGATTTAATAAAAGACCAAATACAAATAATGAAAACGAAAATCCTACCGAAAACCAATTGGTACCATCAACAGATAATGAACACGCAACAAAAAACAATTCTCCCTTATTTGATAATGCCAATAGTGATTCAAATAAAAAGAATCCTATTAAAAATGATGAATTTGGAACACCATCACAAACTAGTGATCATCATAGAAATGACGACGAAGCATCGCCAAAAAGAAATTCAGATTTTTTTGGAAATTTGTTTAACAATCGATTTAATAAAAGACCAAATACAAATAATGAAAACGAAAATCCTACCGAAAACCAATTGGTACCATCAACAGATAATGAACACGCAACAAAAAACAATTCTCCCTTATTTGATAATGCCAATAGTGATTCAAATAAAAAGAATTCTAATAAAAATGATAAAATTGGAACACCATCACAAACTAGTGATCAACATAGAAATGATGACGAAGCATCGCCAAATAAAAATTCTGATTTTTTTGGAAATTTGTTTAACAATCGATTTAATAAAAGACCAAATACAAATAATGAAAACGGAAATCCTACCGAAAACCACTTGGTACCATCAACAGATATTGAACACGCAACAAAAAACAATTCTCCCTTATTTGATAATACCAATAGTGATTCAAATAAAAAGAATTCTAATAAAAATGATAAAATTGGAACACCATCACAAACTAGTGATCAACATAGAAATGATGACGAAGCATCGCCAAATAAAAATTCTGATTTTTTTGGAAATTTGTTTAACAATCGATTTAATAAAAGACCAAATACAAATAATGAAAACGGAAATCCTACCGAAAACCACTTGGTACCATCAACAGATAATGAACACGCAACAAAAAACAATTCTCCCTTATTTGATAATGCCAATAGTGATTCAAATAAAAAGAATTCTAATAAAAATGATAAAATTGGAACACCATCACAAACTAGTGATCAACATAGAAATGATGACGAAGCATCGCCAAATAAAAATTCTGATTTTTTTGGAAATTTGTTTAACAATCGATTTAATAAAAGACCAAATACAAATAATGAAAACGGAAATCCTACCGAAAACCACTTGGTACCATCAACAGATAATGAACACGCAATAAAAAACAATTCTCCCATATTTGATAATGCCAATAGTGATTCAAATAAAAAGAATTCTAATAAAAATGATGAATTTGGAACACCATCACAAACTAGTGATCAACATAGAAATGATGACGAAGCATCGCCAAATAAAAATTCTGATTTTTTTGGAAATTTGTTTAACAATCGATTTAATAAAAGACCAAATACAAATAATGAAAACGGAAATCCTACCGAAAACCACTTGGTACCATCAACAGATAATGAACACGCAATAAAAAACAATTCTCCCATATTTGATAATGCCTATAGTGATTCAAATAAAAAGAATTCTAATAAAAATGATGAATTTGGAACACCATCACAAACTAGTCATTATGAACATCCTGAAAACCAGAACAAACACTTGCAAAATAACCCAATAAGTAATACAAAAAAAAACGAAGAAATTATAACACCATTACAAACTAGTGATCAACATAGAAATGATGACGAAGCATCGCCAAATAAAAATTCTGATTTTTTTGGAAATTTGTTTAACAATCGATTTAATAAAAGACCAAATACAAATAATGAAAACGGAAATCCTACTGAAAACCACTTAGTACCATTAACGGATAATAAAATATTACCAAATAAATACCAACCCCTTGGGGATAATCCATTTAGCAATTCCAATAATAAAAAACCAAAAATAAATGCTGAAACTGATACTCCTTCAGATAGTCTGTTTAAGCCTTTAACGAATACTGATCAAACTCCATTTAAAAACAATAACTTGAATGATAACTCTCATGGTAACTCATTTTATAAGAAGCCAACCTCAAAATCTACAAGTATGCATTTTAATAATATTAACTTCAATGATATTAATAATTCTGTAAATCCTGTTTTATCTAAACTACCCGATAATTTAAGTAATTCGAATAATGTTAGTTGTATTAATTTACCGAAATCGGACAATGACGCTGTTCATATTACGAATTTGATAAAACCTCTTATTGATGTTAATCAAATGGAAATTAGTCCTAAAATGGACTCTTTGTCAGATAAGTTCAATGAGTTCAATACTACTACCTCTGTTAATAAAAAACCTACCACACATGAATATGGTAATTCTATTTATAGAAATGATGATAAAACAATGTCAATAATTCCAAATGATTATGATAAAGAAGTATCGTTGCCCAAAAATAATAGTCAAATATCTATTGAAAAACCCTATAATATCATTCTCAACAACGTAAATACTCTAAATAATCCTCTGAAAATTTTATCTTATAATGACTTGAACAATCTGAAACCATTAGATAAAAATGGAACTTTTGATGAAAATTTAAATTTGAATCAAATTCCAAACAGCCCAATGTCACATTTTGTTAATCCATCAGATCTAGCCAAAAATTTAATCAAGTTGCCTGTCAATTCTTTAAAAAAACCTACAATTCAATATGGTGATATAAACTTACCAAATGAAAGTAATTTTAAAAATGAAAAACCATTTAAAAATTATAAAAACATGGATGTATATCCTGTATCGAACATCAATCAAATATCCAATAGTAATTCTAATAATATGGAAAATCCAAATTTAGTACAATCAACAGATAAACCTTACAACGTTGTTTTGAATAATGTCAATAATATATCAAATCCTGATAAAACATCATCTAACATTAATACAATTAATACTTCTTTTCAATTTGATAACGGTGGTAAAACTGAAAAAATTTCCAAAGAAAATCAAATTTCTAATGAAAAACTAAATAAAAAAAGTAAACACAAAATTGAAACAGCAAAAAACACTTTTAAAAAACAAAGTAATTCAGGAAAACCTTATAATAATTTCGATAAGGTGTCTTCCGGATTTGGTTATTCAACTCTCCCTTATTTATTTAATTCAGAAAATGAAGGGACTCTAAAAACAAATAAATATGACCAACCTCTTGTTCAATTTAATTCTTTCAACAGTGGAACAATAGATTCACCTAATAAATTCATAAAAGAAGGTAATTTAGAATCAAATACTGACAATTTTGATTCAATTGATGACAATAATAAGAATAATAATTTGATTAAACCTAAAGTGCATAAACCTATAACAAAAAAGAATAATCTCAGTAAAAATGATGGAGATCATTCATCATGTAGCAATGAAGAATCAAAAACAATTATTTCAATGAAAAAACCAAAAAATAAAAATAAAATGGACAGTTTAAAAAGTAATAACTCATTTAGTGTTTCAGAAGAAAGTAGTAATGGAAAAAAACAAACGAAAATGGAAAAGGAGAATAGATTGAACAATAAATTAACAAATACAAATACAGCATCAAATAATGGAAATACAAATATAAATATTAACACAAATGATAAATTAAAATCTAATTTAGCTAGCGAAGAATTATTGAAAAATAAGTATAAGAGTAAGAAAACTAAAAAAACAAATAGTTCAGATGAAGATGACGATTTGAATAATCTAAAAGTTAAAACTAAACTTAAAACTCCAAATTCGATCAAATACACAGATAATAACCATAAAACAACTTTACATAATGAATCACCAATTATAAATATTAATCATGAACAGGGTTCTCCTGGTATAATTGATTCTAATCCAATGATGAATCTATCAATTCTCGATAAATATGATTTGTACCCAAAAGACTTTTGGAAAGTTATACTTCAAAATCCAAATTTGTTTCATCCACCAACTTACATTAACCCTAACGAATACAACTATAATACTATGAAACCTACAAATGATATGAATAAAATAAATCAAGATACTATTAAAAATCCTAATGAGTTTATGCAAAATACAAATAGTCTTAATGCAAAAACTATTTATAGTAATCCTGGAAATATTGCAAACGAAGAATTACGACCAAATCAGCCAATAAATGATGAAAAAAAAATCCCTACATTTAAATCTAGTGATAAAGATACCAATAATAACTACTTTAACATAAACACGTTTTTAGATAAACCATCTCATACGGAATATAAAAAAGATGAAGTATATACACCGAATAATGTACCAGAAAAAAATAGCCTTCACAATTTAATAACAAATGATGAAAACAATAAACTTATTAAAAATCCTAATCCAGAAGTTAACTTCGATCATATGTTTAAGGAACTAGCTAATAAAATGATGAATCAAATAGACTCTTCGATAAATGCTAAGTTATTTCAACAAGATAATCTCAGAAAAAATTATATCAATGATGGTAGATATAATAGTAGAAAGACTAATGCAGCGTATTCTATTGATGTGAATTCTGGTGAATCGAGCCATGAATATAGTTATGAAAATAGAAAATTACCACCTGATACAAAAAAAAAGAAAAACCCGACAATTTTTAATGATATACAACCATTTAAAAAGAGTAAAAAAACAAACAAATTAAACACTGAATCATATAAAAGTAACTCTGAAGTTTCTGAAGAAGTTAATAATAATATTAGACGTAAAACAACTAAAAAGAAAAACCATACAACTAAAATAAAACCTGTTAAAAATATAGTCCGTGATAATGATAATTCTGACAACGAAAGTGAATCTTTTGAAGAAAATAATCAAATAAATATACTAAAACATAAAAAAAAAAAGCCTAAAAATGAAACCTTTTCAAAAATTACAACTAATACTAAAAAGAATTTAAATGAAAAAATTTCTCCTTCAAAAATATCTAATACTACGATTAAACTTAAAAAATCGAAAAGTAATGTAACAAAAAAAAAAGTTACTGATGTTAATAAAAAAAAGAAAATTAACAATAATGTCAAATCACCGAAAAATAAACACAATGATAAAAAAAAAAATGTAAATAAGGTTAAAAAAATTACTAAGATTACTAAAATAAGACCTTTGAATAATCAAGAGAAAATAATCAAAAAAAAAAATAATAAAAATAATACAACCAAATTAAAAAATAAAAAAATTGTAACTGTCGATGGAAATACATACCGCCCCAAAAATAAAGTAGTGAATCGTTATATTACAACTGATTCTTCAAGACTGGGTAATCCCAGCACAACAAATATTGATAATAGCCAACAGCGTTATAGATGGAAATATGCAAACGAACCGGTGAGACTTTTTTATAAAATAATTCTGCTTAAAAATTTTAAATGCATAATATTTTTTTATACAAAACGAAACATTCAGTGCAATAAATGTATTGATTTAATTAATAAATTTATAATTAACATAAATATAATTAAAATTAATTTTTATCGATTTTTTTTACTATATTTATGTATATAATTTATATCTGATTACATTTCTGGAGTAAAAAATTAAAATTATCTAATACAAAAAAAAATGTTGGTTTAAAAAAACAACTCAAGAAAAAAGAAAAATTTCAGTAGCAAATTTCTTTCAAGTTCTTTTGTTTTTGACTTTTGGTGATATTAAATAGAAACTCGATATCACATTTCTATTTCTGTGCCTATAGCTATACACATTTCTTTTGGAGAGTTAATTAAATAATTAAAAACTAAACATATCAATGGTAATCTAAAAACTTTTTAAAATTAATTTTGAATATTTAACCAGTTTAAGGCAACAATGAATTTATTTTAATCTATTGAATTGTAATTTAATTAATGTATGATGTAATTTAATCTTTTTTTATAATATATATGGATATGATTTTTGTTTTTTTAGAATGAAGGACGTGGATATAGGATTGGCTATCGTTTATCACCAAATTTTTCATACCTTATGGGGAGTAATCCAAGATATTACACATCACTAATTTAATGTAAGTTAATGATGAATTTTGTATTTTGTTATAGTTTATTTCCCTTAATAATAATTATTTTTAATAGCCTCTGAACCCCATTGAGGATTTAATATTCACTCCATAAAAGTTTTCCAATAATATATTAAATTGAATTCGGTTGTAATTCTAGTATATATAACTAGCTTTACAATGCACAATCTATTTTTTTATTTGGATAAAGATGACATTTTCATCAGTTAAACAATAAATTGATAATATCTGTATATTTCTTATTATACTTTCTTAAAAAACTGTTAAAGACTAATTTAATAAGTATAAATATACAAAAAAAAATTCTTCAGTAAAATCAACAAATTTTTAATGTATATACGTTCTATATTTTTGTTAAATATTAGGTTTTTTTTTAATTTAAAATAACATTTGTTAATTTGATCAATGATTTATTATTCTAACAAAAAGACAGGGCTTATTTTAACGGGTAGTAGAACCTGAATTGGTAGTTGAAAACATAATTTGGGTAGTTCAAAATTCAAAATTGGGTAATAGATTTTTTTCACCTGTAGGAAACTAGGTAAATTCTAATAATAAAATATTGAAGCCATAAATTTATATAAATAAAAATTGAAAGTTATCAAATTAAAAACGTTTTTTAACCTAAAAGTTTAAGCACATATTTTAATTTTTAACAAATCGTAATGTATTTTTATTATATATTAGAAAAAAGACTGGCAACGGTATGATCGCATTGCGAACGTATAAGTTTTCTATAGACCTATACGTCGTAAGACGACTTCGTGTGCCCGATGCGCATTGTGGCATTGTGTAGTAGTCGATATAGTATAGTAATGTACGATATCGGTAATGTCGTCGTGCCGTCGTTAAAACCCATTTAAAAATAAATAAAACGCACAGTATCGCAAGACACGGTTGTATAGAAACCAAACACTAATTTTATCTGTTTATTTTATCTATTTCGTTATCGACCTTTCTTTATATTGTAGTTAAAGTAATACTGCACTATAGAATGCGCATGTTGACTACTGCGTGATTTTGCTTAGGACATATAGGTCTATGGGCTAGCACTACAGTAAATAAATTCACGTGAATTTTTGTATTATATACTTATTTTAATAAAAAGTGAAAAATAATACAAGAAAAGACAGTACTTATCTTATAGTGAAAAGTGAAAAAGTGTAAAAATGAAACGGGCTTTATCTCTTCAAAAATATGTAAAAAAATCTTGCAAAACAACTTCTTTGTATAGTTGGCTGAATCTAAATAAACCAAGTTGTTCGACCCAGTTAAATTTAGCCACACAAAACTCAGCATCTCTTGAGGAATCTCAATTATCGAAACCAGTTAAAGAAAAAGAAATAATCGAGAAAATTTCAGAAAATGAAAACCCAAGTGAAACCCTCACACAAGAAATTCCAATTTCTAAACCTGAAGCAAATAAACAAAACTCCGATGCTCAGGCATTTGAACATTATCACCGAGATGGTAAGCACTACGTAAAATGTAAATGCTGCAACATGTTTCCAAACGTAGTAAAGCTTCATGGAACAATGACTCGATTGCCTGCGATAGTAACAGATGGTACTAGATGGAAACGATACGATAGAAAAACATATTTCTCAGAAATATCATTCAGAGTTTGTGAAAGCTTTTAGATTATCTACTTTAAAAGTACCAGAAAAAGCAAAAGAATGCACTATGGATAAGATGCTCCCACAAATGAACGAGGACCTAGCAAATAAAATTGGTGGATTAATGATACATACATATGCTGACGCAAAAAAAAATTCAATATTTGACCCCAACCGCACATAAAGAATTTATTCAGTGTATTATTAAAAGTGATCATAGTGTGCAAGAAATACTGAGCTCTAACATTTTATCGCTTTCTTTGAGATGTGATGGCAGTGTGGACCGTATGCAAATAGACAAGATATATGTTTTTACAAAAGTCATAAAAAAATCTGGTGAATCAGTTCAATATTTCCTTGGGTTAAGTGAACCATCTTGTCAAGGTGCTGAGAGAATACTTGGTGCAATAGAGAACGCCATCGATACTACTGTAGAAGAAGGAATGTCTAGACAACTTTTTGAATTTGCCACCTCTTTGGTAACAGATGGAGCAGCAGTGAACACTGGTTGTAGAGCAGGGTTGTGGGAGCTCTTTAGGCAAAAGTACAAGATTAACTCAAATCTTCCTTTCATTAACATATGGTGTGCAGCACACAGATCGGATTTGGCTTTCAAATCGAGTAGTAATTGTGTTGGAGAGTTTAAATATATTTTTTCAGAGTTAATTGGTTTAAGCTCATTTCTACACTCTTCCAGCTTAAGAACCAAGCATCTCCAACAGGCGGCCGGTTGGGTTTATTTAAAGTGCGGTGGTCCGAATTTTCGTTTGATTTAATCAATTCAGTTTTGGTTTCTTGGAATGCTTTAGTATTGTTCTTAAAAGATTATCCTGACAAAGAGGCAAGAGGATACAGACTTTTTTAATCAATTATAACAATCTACAAATCCTGGCATTTATTGCAGACGTATTGATGGTTTTCAGCAGATATCAGAAAAAAACTGCAGTCTGATACAATTACAATTTTAGACATGGACAAAGAGACAGTAAACGTTATATCCAGGCTTAAAATATTCAAAACGGAAGCGTTGCTTGGTGGATGGGTGACAACCTTAAAAGAACAGTTAGAAATTCATAGTGAAAATGAGGTTTTACTAAAAGGAGAAGTCTTAACAAGAAATCGAAAACATCGTTTAAAGGAACATCACAAGTTTGTTTCTCAGAATCGAGACTACTCCGCAATCTGCAATGAAATTGTGGATTTTCTTGTAAATTTTTTGCAGGAAAGATTCGATATTGATGCGGATACTGTTAAAATTTTGAAACCATTCACTGAGCTAGAGCCATCCGTTGATATGAAAGCAGTTCATAAATTGATAGGAAACGACTTAGATCTTGCTGAACTTTCAATGGAATATTCGGAGCTTCTCACTCATAAAAATATTGAGCAGTTAAAAAAAATCAGCTTAAAAGAAACTCTTCAGGCTTTAGTGATGACAAATTTTTTTCCCAATGTTTCTGTTATAATGGCCAGAATTGTTGCAGTAAAACCTCATTCCGCTGATGTTGAAAGAGTGATTAGTGTGAACAATTTGTTGAAAACCAGCAATAGAAGCAGTCTAAGTATTGAAAGCGAGAATGAATATCTATATATTTATTTTAATCTTCCTCCATTAGCCGAATGGAATCCTCGTCCAGCAATTAATGAGTGGTTTAAGAAAAAAAGGAGAGTTAGAGAAACTGTTACGGCGTAAGAACAAGAGTGGTATAAGGGAATATTTATAAGTGCAAATGATAACCAAAAAGATTCGCAAACCGAAGAAAAAGTTCCTACGATAATGTTTTAAGTTTTGTTTGTACTGATTTCAATTTTGAGATAACTTATTTTTTTATTACATATTTTTCTGTTTCCTTTTTTTAAAATTTTAGGATTTATTGTAATAATAAAACACTAGTCATCATCAAATGTAGCACTTTTTTTTACCCCCACTAACCTACTAAAGTCTTTATGAAATTTTATGCTTTAAAAAACGTTTTTACTAACATAAAAAGCAAAAAAAAATGTTGCCTGTGTCCCCACCGAACCCCCCGCATAGCTCTGTTATCCGAAAAGTACTTCGTTATGTTTGATGTTTATGTTTATGTTGATGCACAACATAAAAAAAGGACAGTGGGTAGTAGAAAAAAAACATTACAATAAGGCCTGCAAAAAGAAATGATTAAATTAACAAAAAGTATATTGAAAGTATTTTGATAAATTTGTTGACTTTAGCGGAAGATTTTTTTTAATATTTTCAAACTCGATTTACCTTGATCTATTCCCTGTGGATAGAGGATAAGAATACTTCCATGGCCCCTCTATTAGTCGTAAGAGGCGACTAATGAGGTTGCGTCAGATCGACAACCGGCGTAAAATTTTGTCAAAAAGTATGAGGAGTCCTGAAGAAAACTTAGTCGGATTTTTCCATCTTAGATGTACGCAGGAACAACAGGTGAGAGAAATGTAATATGAGGATGGTGATATAAGCGTAGATGATGTAAAAGATCGTATCGAGTGGGAGTTTAGGATAAGGTTAGGCCGACCCCAAATAGTTGGGAATAGGACGAGAAAAAAGATGAATCTCGATTTACCTAGATGAAACCAAAAAGTACATATATGTATATATATACAGGGCAATCTATTTATTTTAAACCACTCAATTTTTTGCCAACTTAACTCAGTGTTGAAAAAAAAATCGGTTTGATTATTTAGATTTATTATATAGAAATTTTTCTAATTTTAAGTTTTGTTTTATCATTACAATAATAAGAGTTCATAAATGTAATTTTTTTCTCATGAAAAATGACACAATCGCCATTTTTCCTCTTTATATAGTTTTACCCCGGTCTCTCCCCAGCCTATATTAAAATTGTCATAACTCCTAAAGTACTGTTTCAAAAGTTGTTATCAACTGTTGTGTTGTTAGGTGATATTTTAATAATTATAATAATTAATTACACCGTATTTAACTTTATATTAATATATATTTAACTTTTTATATATAAGAACTTAAACAACAGTATTACAACACACTAGACAAAATTCTATATATCAAACATTAATTCTTATATGTATCTTGTGATAGATNATTAATTCTTATATGTATCTTGTGATTGGTAGTGGCCGGCGGCCTGGACCGGTTCTAGCCGTCCGTCGGCCACTCCGTATGGCGCGACCTGCCGGACGTAAAGGGAAAGCGCCGCGATCGCCATCCAGTGGTAAAGCTGGAGTCGCGATGCGACCGCGACATACTCCCCCCCCAGTCCGGCCGGTCGGCCCATGAGCGCCTAGGACAGCTGGTCTGTTTGCCCGTCCTCCAACTCCGGGAAGTCGGGAACCTCGATGATCGGGGCGTCCAAAACCGCATCTTTGGTCTCCATTCTCTCCGAGAACCGGAACTCTACATCTATGTGCTGCGGTTCCACCTGGTCGTCCCCAAGGAAAACAACTGGTTGAACGCTGCCGATAAAGCGTTCCACACCTTCGCCGGAATGGGACTCACTCCCGACGCCACTTGGTGTCGCGGTGGTCACCTGGGTGGTTGACGCTTCCGCGGTGTTTTTCGGTCGAAACCGGCCATGTTCGTCCCGTTGGCTGTGGCGATGGTTTGGCCGATCTGTTTCCAGCCTGCCCTGTGCCGGCTGATTAAGTCGAGCGGAGGTTTGGCCGGGTCGATGTCGCCGCTGGTTCGACCGCCGGCTAGGTTCGCCCTGCTCCGCGCGACGTTCCGTTAAACCCCGATCGAACGCAGCCCATAAGAGGGATTGGGACCGAAGTTCCCCAATCCCCGCCGTACGGACTCGTTCTCGGGTCCAGGTTGGGAGTTCCTCATATTCTTCCCCCAGCAGTGCCGCCGCTTGCCGCATCAACCTGCGAGCCTGTTGCCGCATGAGGTTTGCGGTTTCGGCCGCAAGCCGGCGAGATGGCCGAAAGGAACGGAGCTCCGCGTTCTGTCTTTGGTTGCTGGACATGCTGTAAAATAGAAAATTTATTAGGATTACCTCCTGAGGCGTCATATTTTATGGCGGTGACATGTAGCTTTAACTGACGCCTTCCTTTAGTCACAAACACTCCCTCACCTAGCCTTTTGGCTAGTTGCACTGGCCCCAGCCATTTAGGGGCAAAGCCGGCGTGAAACTTTTTATCAGCGCTGGATAAGGGATGCGCGCGATAATACACCCAATCCCCTTCTTTAAAGCGTCTGCGGTGATTTTCGCGGGGTAATTTGTGACCAGTATCTTTTTTATCGGAAGATAACCCGAATTTTTGTGAGGGTTGTTCTCCCCCCCCGGAAATTTTCGTTTTCCTACCGAAGACACCGGAGTT
>NW_026099575.1:22435891-22486814 GCF_025091365.1 Daktulosphaira vitifoliae | reverse complement strand
TCCATTGACCTCGGGCGTCTCACTCTTGCGTGGACCCGATAGTCACTGCGCATAAGCCCTATGATTAGGTCGACCAACTCGTACTCTGTGAGCCTTGAGTCGAGACGACGGGCTAGCTGGCTCTTCCACATTACAAACTCCCCTAGGGATTGACGTTCGCCTTGGTGAGCACTGTGGAGATCATTGCGTACTTGGGTAAGTATAGCAATGCTATTGAACCTCCTCAAAAATTGTTGTCGGAACACTGTCCATGTGGGGTTCAAGCAGCGTATAGTACCCCACCAGTTACCTGCCTCTGCTTTTAACTGTGGGGACAGTACACGTACCCACTTCTGGTGTGGTACGTTCGCTTCGGTTAGGACCATTTCAGCCTCTTCAATGAAAGCGTTGGGATCCTCTTGTTTCTTTCCGGAAAACTCCGGCAGAGAATCACGCGCCAACGTTAGGCTATCGTGGGACAGTAACGACGTTTCGTTAAAAGTAACGTGTCGTTGCTCCCTGGTCCTATTGTCCGGACGGGAACGACTTTCAGATCGTTCTACTCCGTTAAATCCTTGGTTTTGACCGAAGGTTTCTGGATTTTCACCGAAGAACTGTATGTTCTGGTGATGGTCCTTGGTCGTCCGGTTACTTTCAACGATGCGATGCGACCGCGACACAACCCGTCATTTTTGTAATTAAATTATTTTACTATTTTATAAGCTAATTAAATAAATACTTAGAAATTATAAAAAATGAAGTTAATTTCCCTTTAAGTTATAAGAGATGGTACATAAAAATAATTAATAGCTGATAAATCAAGAATTATTCAAACCAAATTATTATTATTGAAATTATTCAATATATGTAACTATATAAAACCATAATTTTATTTTTCAGTGTTGAATTTATTTTGCATGTAATTGAGTTGATAAAATTGATTATACGAGTTATCTCCCTTAACTCTTTATATAATTTAAAAATGATAATACATAATTTTGTTTACAGGATTCATATCAATTGAATAACGAATAATTTATGACTTTGCTGTAAGAATTTTACCAAGTCCACAAATACTTATATAGAAAGACATATTAATTTATCTTTATTCTATATTCAATATGAATTTTAAATAATATATTTTAAAATGTATTTTACGCTTTCAAACGACATCTCTTTTGGAGTTATTATATAATAATATTTTAAAAATCAAACTATGTTTTGTTAATGCGACTTAAATGGAGTAATACCTTAATCTAAAATTATTTTTGAACATGTCCATTTTTCCTTATTGAAAATTATAATTATATTATTTATATTGTAAATATTAATAAATATAACAAAATACGATATCTTTAAATGCCTTGAATTACATGACGTGTGTTAATAGCATCAAGGAACAGCTGTATAAAAAAATTGTTCATCCAAAAACTTGGCAACTACAATAAATCTCAAGTTAAAAATTCGATGTTTTGATACATAAGGTAAATTTTTTTACCCAACAAAAGTATTACAAATTTTTTATTTCTCAAGAGTATTGGATGAATTGAATATTTTAATTAATCATAAATGTCAGTTTTTTATATAATCAAACATGAATTAAGAATCAGTATTGGGTAATTTATATACATTAATTATAAATTTTGAAAAAATAAACAAATACTTGGTTTAATTGTTGTAATTATACAGAATGTTTAAAAACATTCAGAAACATTCTTTATTTTTTAAGCACCTCATTTGAGTAGGTTAGAATCAAAATTCACAAACAACGACAAAACACAATAAAACAGAAAAAATAATTTACTAAACAACAATAAATATTACGTATGTTTTAGGAATTATTAAGAAATATATTTTTTACACTTTTTTGTTGATTAGTATACTCTTTTTTCAGTTTTTTCGAATACTTCTTAATAGTAACTTGTGAATTTTGATTTTAGATTAGGTTAAATTATATTATAATTTGTACCTTGATAAATCAGCAAAAAAAAATTAATTCATAGTAAAAAAAAAAGTTTAATTTTATTATGTTGTTGTTTTACAACGAGTCTTAGGTACAATTATTTTTCTACATTATCACTATATATAAATTATAGAAAATATAATTATTTTACAAATATTTTACACAAATCACAATAAGTTGTCTATAACGACCAATATTTTAATTGTTGACACAATAAGCCCTAGAAACGAATTATCACCTACATTTTTCAATTATAAAAGTATTAATTCTTATTATAACACAATTAAATAAATTGCAAAAAAATGTTTGGTAATGTAATTACGGTAATTATAAAAATATAAAATTTCTAAACGAAAAATAAATTTAACCATTATTAAATTAGTATTTATAACAATAAGGCTTAGAACGAAAAATTTCGCATCATTTTATGTGTATTTTTTAATAGAATATAAATTTTAATAAACGCATCTAAAAATAAAATATCGCAAAATCAATGATAATAGGTGGGTTTAAGTATTGTTTGCTAAAAGTAGGATTTACATAGAATATGATAGTCCATTAATGATCTCTAACTTGGTCTGATTAAAATAATAGTATTAATATTTTATACATTCTAATGTTTATTTTTATTATTATCCGATTCATCCACTAAACTCTCTAAATCCACGTAGCTTCCTTCGAATTCAGGATTTTCAAGTAGTGCGGCCAATTCTTGTTTAAGCTCAGCAAATGTAGGTCTCTTGGCTGGGTCGGCTATCCAACACTTTGTAATCACACGGAAAAGTTCCGACCGACAATGTGCTGGCTTTTCCAATCTATAACCTTCGCGTACCCGACGCATTACTTCACGAGCACCCATGGTACAGTAAGGAGTTGAACCTACAAAATATTAAACAATACGTTTTTTATGACGATATTCGCAAGTATTAGCCTTTATTATCAATAGTAGTAAGACACAGTTGTGAGTTTATAAATACACTAACTGCCAATACAGAAATTAATATAATTTTTTAAACACGCTTTTAAAGCACATCGAACTAAAAAGTTAAAAATTGTTTTTAAAAATATTTTTCATGGCTCCATAATTAATTTATTACTAATATAACAAAACGCATTAAAGTTATAAGACAGTTAAACATAAAAATTCGTATAAAATACCGTTAAATAGAATAACGTTTATTTATTCATTAGTATGTTATTTTTACAATCTCCATAATTATTTTTATAATCACTAGCAACTTGTAACAAAAAACTGTTTTTGGCTTTCATCACCTGTTTATATATAATTATAGCCTAAAATAAACCCCTCTTTAAACTATATCATTAACAAATAGTAATTTTCATTTTGCCGTTTAAATAGTTTTTATTTTTTGCTGAATATCTGAATTAAATTGAATAAATAAAGTTTTAAAATTATATTATTTAATATCAAATATATAAATTTTAATAATATTTATAAGAATACTTTTTATAGAAAATTATTCTTCTTTTTCCTTGTTTTAATCCCAACTATTTTGGGGTCAGTGACAGAAACAATTGTTGGTCGACATTTTATAGATAATTATTAAATATTCAATTGATGTTATTTTTATGGTAAAAATTGTATTTTTTCAGTAATCTACAAAAAAACTAAAAGACCATCCCTAAAATTAAATTTTCAACTCTTGTAGAACGTTTTAAGGTTATTGATCAATCATGATTTAATTTTGTAGAACTTATTTATTTTTTGGTAGAATAATTTTGGGAAATGAGAAGGTAGAATTTCCAAATCAAATTCTCATTCTATAGATAGGGGCCACCCTAATGCTTATAAAAAAAACCTATGAGTGCTAAATCTTTTGAGAAAAAATTATTGTGCTATAACCTCGCTTATAAAATGTATTATATTTAACCCAAATTTTTATCAATTGGTAATATTTACCTAGCGTCACGATTTCCCACATGAGTACGCCAAAGCTCCATACGTCAGTCTTGTAAGTAAATATGCTGTAATGCAATGATTCCGGTGCCATCCACCGTATGGGCAGTGCACCCTAATTAAATAAAAGAAATTATTAATGCACACATATTTATCATATTTATAGCTCAGGATAATAAAGGAACTCATTTTCATAATATAAAAAAATATGTGTTTTTATAAGATAAAGTCTATCTTACATCTACATAATAAATTGTAATGTGTTACAATCGCGACAAGGTATTTTAATTTAAATAGACTCTAAGATTATATTGAATATAAACCTTACCTTGGTGTGTCTTTGTTCGTAAATCTGATTAGTGTCGCGGACATTTCGTGACATGCCAAAATCAGCGATTTTACATAGTTTATTGTGATCGACCAGAATATTTCTCGCTGCTAAATCTCTATGAACTATCTATTTAACAAGCAAAGAAATATATAAGATTGTATCGTCTAAAATATAACTAATGGATAAAGAATTAAAATAAATAGAAAATACATACATAAAGCTGTATAATAGTGGTAAACTATACCAAGTTACATTATTTTAAGAAATGAGGCGAGATTATTCTTGTAATGCTTATTTAAAAAAAAATGCTGCTTGGAATAGTTTACCTCTGGTATACAGATAATATACATAATATAATATTATATATATATACAATTTTTTTTTTTTTATTAAAGTTAATAAGATTTACTAATTTAATTGATTTATTGACTGTATCATCTACTAAGGTAAAATATTACAAAAAGTAATATAGAATTAAAATCTTCAAATAAATAATACAACTTTAATTATTTATTTAAATATATTATATAAAATGCATTTTGAACAAATTATATCTAAATATTATTAAATGATCTATACAAATTTTGTACAGATACCTACATCATCTTTAATATACATTTGTTTAAAAATAATATTTTTTAATAAAAAGCATCATTACTTTTTTTGATCCTAAGAAGTCCATTCCTCTCGCTACACAATAAGCGAACATAGTTAGGTCTCTAGACGTTAATGAAGCGGTCGAATCGCTAAAATTAAAGTAATGTGATCGTGTTCGTCGGTCTCTGAGGAATGCCAATAGTTTGCCGTACATTACGTATTCCATGATCAGCAAATACGGTTCTGAAACAAATGATTAACTTCGATTACCTAAGGTGTGCCATTTATTTAATGCACATACATGCAACATGCTTTAGTTAAATTGTGTGCATAACTGAAGTCGAATTTACAACGTAACTACATTATCTATATTATTATAGTAACATTGTATACCATACCTTTCTCAGTACAGCATCCCAATAGTGTAACTACATTAGGATGGGATCCTAGATGTTGCATTATGCTCAATTCTCTGATCAGATCTTCTCGTTCCCTGGTAGCCGCATCTTCTTTGACCATTTTCACTGCCACTAGTCTGGTGAGACCTTCATGACCACTAATATCATCAGCTTCGGCTTTCCAAACTTGACCAAAATTTCCTTGGCCTAGGATAGTTTGCAAACGCAATTTCTCGCGCGGAAATTCCCATCTGCTATTATTCGGTAACGGTACAATATTGCTCATCTTTTCTGTATCCCAAACAATATGTTGAGGGACTCGAGGAAGTTTAGTAGTTAAAGGCGATGAAGTGATAGTATTGAAGTCTAAAGGACTACGATTATACTCTGACGAATACTCTGAACTGTCAAATACTTTTTTCTTCTTTCTTTGTATCACTAGTTTTAATGCAAATGCTATCACTAATATTAATGGAACAATGGCCAAGAACGTCAATAGATACGCCGACATGGTCAGTCCTTCGGGATAAATCACTCCGACCTCGTGTTCCGTCAAGAGTCGAGTGTTATTTTTTATTGGCCTCCTTTGCTTTGCTTCTATGGCTGCATTCTTTGTGGTAATATCAGGTAATGACTCTGAAGTGCCATTTACCAAATAAATATAATCTTGTAAATCGGATGGTGGCGACGAACTTTCACTAGTTGGTTCATTAGTCGTTGGAAGTTCAGTAGGCCCAGTACGTTCCGAATTTTGTAAAGGAGCGTATGATGATGCGTTGATTGACGATGTCCTTTCAGTGAAGGTTACTTTAGGTGATGAAGTAATAGATGTGGCATTCAACCGCCTCTGGTTGATTTTAGTAATTTCCAGATATTCAGGTAAGGAAATATTCCCATAACGATTCCTAAGATATTTTGGATACCCAGGGGTTTCAGTACTAGTTAGAGAAGAGGGTGTAGCAGAATCAGTAGACGAACTCTCAGAAAGCTCATCGTTTGTATCATTCTTCCCTTTTACAGAAACTGAAGTGACGACAGTTGACAATATTCTAGTAGCTCTTGAGTCTAATTCCGTCATACATCTTATATCTCTTTGTGATCGATATTTATTCCTTCTTGTATACCTTTGATATGCACAATCCACTGTTTGGGTTTCGGGTCGTCTCAAAGTAGTATTATTAGAATTACGAATTTGCTGAGTTCTATTATGAAAAGACACACCACTAATTCTTTCGGTTGTCTTTTCTTTGTTAGTTTCCGTTTCAGCTTTAGTAAAGCGGTCATCTTCAGTCGTAGACAGTATAACAGGAGACTTCATTGATGTTCTTGTTTGTAAATCAACAACATTCAATACCGTCGTAGATGAAGTGTGCCTAATTTTTTTACCAAAATCGAAATATGGATCTTCTTGTACAATAACTGTTTGTATAGCTCTAACTGTACTAGAAGCTGGTACAAGGCGTCTTCGAGTTTTAATCCGATCCGGTCTTTTGGTGGTAATATTTTGAACTTCGGACGCTTGAACCTCCATCTCATCATCCCACATACGCTTGTATTTTGTTTTCTTTTTTGTATGAAGTCTGCCCGATTCCATTTCTTCCGGTACATCTAATGTAGAAGGCCTTGGCTGTTGATTAGTTGGTATTGTTGTCCTTCTTTGAGCAATTCGAATTGCATTTCTCTGTCGGCGGTGGTCAGCTAAATTTCGGACTCCACCGATCGGTATGCCAGATGGCAATATGACCATCCACTCATCTAAAAATATAATAAAAGAACTGTATAATATTTGTTAATAAAAGTGTATTACATAAAAATAAAAGTTTATAAATCTTTTGATGTATTTTTTGACAATGAGTCGCCATTAAAACATTACACATTACAATGCATTGGTATTTCCAAAGATTTTGTAAAATAAAATAGGTAACATCCGTTTCTAATTCATAATATACATCTAAATATTATTGAGCTTGTGCATATTCATTTTTTATCAGTCCATTTTTTGTGGCAAGAGTTAATTATATAATAAGGCCACGCATCAAAATACCTTGTAAGTAGTGAGTTATCTCATTAACATGATTTAATATACTTATATTTATAAATTTAATTTAATATTGTTTTATTGGTTATTGATAATTATGATTTTTTATTGGGTGGTTAGCTATTAATTAATGATAAATAAGTGGCGTTCAAAATTTAGCTTTCAGAATAATCTAGTTAAAAACACACTTAATTTAAATAACAATACGCAAAGAATAATTGAATTGACTTTAGAATTATACAAAAAGAAGCTAGTTCCACATTAATTAACATTAAGTGTATTTAAAGTCATTGGTTAGCTATTTTAAAGTGACTGTAACCCGCGTTCAACATTAATTTAACCTAATTTAAACACATACGAGGCCACTCAAAATAATTTTAGTCGGTCAACTGAAGATTACAGCAGTTGTTGCTTTGATGACGTTAACCCCTGAAGGCGGCAGAGACCGGTTTATATACTGCATAACACTTTCTCTGTAGAGTATTTTTATAATGCATCTCTGAAAGTCATTAAAGCTTTATAGTCTATACAATTTTTTCTAAAAAATTGACCATTTTAAAAATATTGATACTACTTATAAAATCAAGGATAACAATTGGAACTAAAATACACGTAATCAGTTACAATATTCGAATCTTTATTCTTTAAGAAATTATTCTTTGGTATAAATTAAATAATAGGAGAAATAAGATAAATTATTATAGATATTTTTAAGTGGATATATATAATTGATGATTTACAAATTTTTAACTTTAACTTCTTACTAAGATGTTATTTGTATTTTTACTATCGGCTAATACATACAACAGACTCATTATTATTACCAGTCAACTAACAAACGCAAAGATATAGAGAGTATGTTCATAATTTACACCCTACTCTTTATTACGTTATGGTATATAATATCATTATAACCAACAGTAATGTCATTATTATTGTGCGGATATGATAACCAACGAGGTCGTGATCATTATTATTATTATCAACATCATTGTGTACTTTGACTATTCACTGAAGCATTAAAAATTTCACACCGTAGTTTTTATTTGCAATATAGAAGGCTTAATAATAGCATTTCAGATTTTTAATGGCTTTTTATTTCGCATTTTCTGACTGCCTTGCCGGATATTGATAACGCGTTATAATGATACTACTTAATCGTTATAATAATATTATCGGTTATTTTACAACTTCGCCTTTAATAACTCATTTCCTCGCAATTTCACAAACATTTGTATGGTTACCAAACTCTAAACATATGAAAGCAAGAAGAATACGGGTTCATCGGGTATATGCATTTAAGTTACAATTTTTTTCATTAAATACTTAATAATGAGTTCTGATAAATATTTATGTATGTACTAACGACGCACTTAGTTATATTTTATACAAAAAATCATTCCGCTACAATAATACAAATCTCACACTTTATATTTGATAATGTATAATTTATATTCTATTAAATATCGTACATTCCAAAAAGTGATAAAAATGGGCAGTAGTTTTATCCAATGGCGATTTTTGAACAGTAATAGATATTATTACTAACAGTAATATACAAATAATAATGTAAAATCATTTCTATACTATACAAGTGGTCTCAAAATAGTTTTAAAATGAAAAATTTAAATATTTTATTAAATTATTAGATGATTTTCTTTTTTGTTTTATCAATTATAAAAACTGATTTTCTTTAAACTATTCTATATGTATAAAATAAAATATTTTAAATGTAATTCATGTATTAATACCAAATTCGATTTTTTTTTAATTCTAAACAAATCAAATTATTTACTATTTTTTTCTGTTATGCTACAAGCTATATAATTAATAGAATATAAATAATAATTAACAGCAAATAAGTTTACATAATACATTTTTAATTGTTTTGTGGGTCTCAAAAATGTGGTTTTAGTTACATAGTACATAGTTTCTCCAAACTATATACTGTACTACGCATAAGATGAATTTATAGACACTATAATTTCAATTTCTCATATTATTTTCAAATTACATTAATCTAGTTGTTGAATCAATTTTTGGTAGTATACAACATAATCTATTAAAAATAAAACTATTATTACATATTGTAGTTGATCCAAATACAACTACCTGTTGCCTACTATTTCAATATAATACCTATTGAGTACGCTTATCGTTTTTCATACATAAAAAATATGGCTCATTAGATTATAAGCAATATTCTATAAAAGACCTTAACTCTAGGTGTTTAAATGCCTACACCCATTGATACATTAAGATACATAATGCACGTGCGTTGAACTCACTATTGCAATAGAACTGATAATGTCCAAATAAAATAAATCAAACCATTCACGATATATACTTTGGAGTTTGAGCACTCATAACCTGTCAACAGCTGTTATTCATCGACAATTTAGCAACGCTTGTTGTTTCAACAATCGAACAGCCGCCATTTAACAATTTGTCCGATAAATTTACATTCTGGTACTCAAATTGTTCAATAAATCATCATCACTATAATCGAGTATTCGAGTATGTCACATATGTCGATTCAAACACAATCGGCAACATTGTTTGAAGAAAAATTTTAATTCAATTGATCAACTATTGCACTGGGAGATGGCGAAAACAACGACGGACATGACACGTAATTCAAATTATTCTACCTCGTTTGTTCGGCCAAGATTTTTAGCCCAATTTTCTGTCATGTACGCGCATTAACTGAAATAATGTGCAAGTACATAGAGAACCAACAATGCAACGACGGGGTACACAAAACATAATTGTATGAACCGACGTTTTGTCATTATGTAATTATTGTTGCCATTGCGGTAAAAAAAGAATATATAATTCAATCGATCGATCGTGGTCAGCCAATATCATTTATCAATACGATACGCATAGTAAAAGAAAGACAGGCATGAATCTTGGGAGCTGTTTCGAAACACTTGCTTAGAAGTTTTGTCCGTTGTACTTAGTTTAGCATATTTGATTATGAATCAATAATAGATAACAGTAAAATTTCATAATGATAAAACAAAAGGTACTTCAATGGTAGGTCACATTTAAAGACTAAATAAAGGGTTGTTGATCTGCAAGTTAAATAAGTATACGTAATTTCACGGAAAAATTGTTCTCCTACTCGACTGTGTCTGTTACGTTTGATTTTATCTGTGGTACTTCATGCTTAAGAGTGCTCATTAAAATAAACATAAATATGATCTCACTTGCTCTGATAAATTAATAAATGTAGAAAGTCATGAACAGGGAAGTTTACGTTTTAAAAATTAATACTGAGAAGTATAAGTTATCTTATTAAAGATCATATAGGTTTCAAATTACAAGTTTTTTTAATGTCAAAAATTACCTAGAAGAAATTGTGCGATACTGTTGACTATAATATAATAATAATTTTCTATTTTATCAAAAATCACTTTCCATGCAAAACCGGTTTGGAACCTATTTTTAACAATATTCTTATCGCCAAAAAAGTAATAAATTGTATGGCTAACGTTACTTTTTCTCGAATCTAAATTATGTATATCCTTTTTAATAACAACAAATCATTTTTATATTGATATCCATTTATTTTTTAAAAATACATGGCAAATTAATACCATCGATTGAAAAGACTAACAGTCATGTTTAAAATCTGTACAAGATATCTTATATCTAAGATAATTTATTATGATTTTCATTGTACATTTTTTTTTAGTAACTAGTAACTGGTCCTCTTACTTCCAACTTGTTCATCCTCTCAATTGCAAAAAAAAATATAATACATGGAGTATTTGTTGTCTTCAGGGCCTGGCAAAAGACAAAGCTATCAATGCACTCACTTGGTGTTCCACACTTAAAAGAGTTTAACAAGCGTAAACAAAAAGAAAAAACAATGTCTTATTTACTAAAAACGAGCCCTGCAAAAAGTTCGTTGTTGAGTTCCACAATATCTAGCAACAGCGCTGGTTGTTTACATTGAAATAAAATCGTAAAATCCCAACTATAAAAAAAAAAAAAAAAAAAAAAAAAAAAAAAAAAAAAAACAGTAACAGTCGCATACTTTTTTTCCTATCATATATATACGACAGCCTAGTTCTTCAATATCGTGCAGAAGAGTAGTCATCCACGTCATTTACCACCAACACTATATTATAATGATGTTATGTATTGGATTAGTGCCTGTTACGACACGCTGCCGTAAGCCTGTTGTCGTTTCGCTAATCAATTTTGTGATACCACTCAGCACTTTATTATCTACTCTACAACGTTCGTGCTTCGGGTGAACGACCATCGTGATCGTGATGACCGGAGAAAGGTATCTCTAATAAACTTTGTTCACAGTAACCCATTCGTCAGTTGAAGAAATTTTATATAATTTTTTTCGATTTCTTAGAAATTTTTTCGGCGTAACACGACACCCAGAGTGTTCGAGTATTCTAATGAGTCGGCAATACAATACTAGCTTTTATTGTTATACTTCATTATAGACATAGCATACGGTTAACAATAATGTTTTCATTCATAACGTTGTAGTAAACGTTCACCTGCAGATCATAATAAAAACCACTCTCATTTATGGTACAGCATTATACGAGTATATATGTCGCGTAAAAGTTCGTAGACCCACATACAGGCCCAACAATAATTTTTAACCTCGAAGGTTTTGTTCTGAACACCAACTGCAGCTAATGTAAAAACCATCGCCGTCGGGTGAAGCAACCTCAAATAATTAATTGTACAACTTCTAATTTGTGTTTTATAAAATTTAGTCGACATTCAAATTATTGATCTGTTAACGCGTAATGAATAAATAACTGAAGACTTAATCTACAATGTTAAACACAGTTACACTAATAATAGTATGCATTAGTTTGGTTTGGTGTTTTTTCTCGACTCATAAAATTTATAATGATTTCATTTGCAAATAGAAACTTTATAGCGTACAATGTGATTTTAAAAATTACGTTCAGATAAAAAAGGCAATTACAAAAAACTTCTTATTAACAGCGTTGTTTAAAAAAACTACAAACCAACGAACCTTTTCCATAGTCACTTATTTCTTATAATGTTACCGGAAACAGATAAAATACTATTGTTTAGATCAGATATTTGTACTCGACTACATTAACACAGTAATCGTCTTGTGTAACTAAAATGACTCGTGAAATGAGCCCAAACGACGATTCATTCATTACTCGACGAGTTTTCACAATAATTACATGAGCAATTTTAAGTATGCACGCACTTAGCTGTTTAAAAAATAACAACAGTTTGTTTTAGAATCAGCACTTTTCTCAGACAAATTTTGTACGAACATCGAGAATAATGCGCGTTTGTTTGCATCATAAAGGATTTACTGACAAAGTCGATCGATTGATTTAGTTTCCCATGAACTTGTAATAGCATAAAGGTGTAACGTTGTTGTTATTGTTGTAAATAGGTTCTCGCTCTATAATAAGGAGTGCCACCTCGATTCTGATTAATCGCTGCAAGTATACACGAAAACACAATGAGGCATTAATAAGAACCAAGTAACGGGACGACAGTTACAAAATATTACATACTCTACCTATTATGATAGCTGCGATATAACCAACAAAATAATCAGAAGCATCTTACACTAATAGCGGTATAGCTGCTATTAGTGACAATTGCAGCATATAATTACACATTTGCCAGATGTGCAATAGGTAATAGATAAACGTTGGTTGCGTCATTACTATAATATTAATGTCTTACGATGTCAAAGTTCATCATATCTAATTGCAGAAGTCCAATTTGAGGTCAGTCGTGTTGTGTTTCGATTTAAGCGGCTACTGGTTAGAATCAAAGATGGTTGAAATAATCGATGTACTTATTTTTATTTTTAACGGTGCTAATTGTTTAATGAAGTAAATAGAATAACATATACAGGCGGTTATAAGACAGTGAAATCCTGAGTGCGTCTGAGAGTCCAGAGATCATATTTTTCCCTTCGAACTTAATTACAGTAGATGTTAAAGATCAAAAATATTTTAACTTATGTGTTTTATAAGTTTTAGAATGGTAATTGGCAAGCTCAATCGAAACTACAAAGATCTTCATTTTGTCAGTCATTAAGTAGTAAAAGTATAGTAGGTCAGATAAAAACAACTATTCTATTAATTATTGTGTCATTAAAAAAAAAAATCTTCAGTTAAAATAAATTATAATTTAGTGTTCGAATCGTTTGTTATACAAGTCAACAAGCGGATTTTAATTGAAAACATTTCCGTTCTGAACAACCGGTTATAGGCTAAATTATTATGCAATCGACTCTACTGCACGTTTTGTCTATAACATAACGTTAGTGATAGTAAGATATTAAAAAATTATTTTGAAACATCACATCATCATTCTTTAATGACCGTTAAAAGAAAAAATGCTGATATTCATTGTATGTAAAATTCTAAATTACTTAACACGGCGTGTTTTAGTTGTTTATTGCTAATCTGCGTTGACATATTACAGAAAACATAAGTGATCTTCATAATGATATTATCTATTTAAAATTCAATAACTCATACTTGGAATGAATAATTTTTCTAACATTCATCAGATTCAAATTTTTTTAGTCAAATCTTTACTTCTTTTAAATTTACTTATGTAAGATATTTTCAAACAAGATTAAGAACTATATGGATCCCGGAGCGGTACCTTAGGATGGAGGAGCCCGCCCATCTTAATAAAATATCACTTGGATGAAAAAGTGATGAACAAAAAAATTTATTAAAATATCATTTATGGATATATTTAAACTAGAGAAAACATTTTACCATTGTTTTTAATGAAAAATGTTTGATAATATTGTATGTCCTGCGAAATTTCTGACAACGGACACACCTGCTTGTTGCACTGTGTCATTACTTTAGGTATATTGGATTTTCAAGTTTTAGTTCTATAAAATACCACATGGAATCGCACGAAGAGTATAATAACTTTAATATAACAATGTAATATTATTATGTCGGGAATCGTACGAGTAAAAGTAACCGATATATTTTTTATTAAAAAGCGATGACGCATATAATATCAATATTATTAAATATGATTTAGCCGTAGGTAATCGTGTCTATAGAAGTGTGTGCAAACGTGAGAAAACTTTATAGTTGCTACTGTAGCTAGAATAGAGTGTATAATATACACTGTATATGCAGAAAGGATATAGAAAGCAAAATCTGCAACAACTATTACAGAAAATATATTTTTCCTCACTCTTTTTGTACAACAATCGCACAGCAGAGCTTGCACTTTATGTACATATTACTATACATGCGCTCAATACAACTATTATATATTCATTATGTACACAGTATTTATACTGTTGTGATGTAACGACAACCGTGACAGCGAACACTTCACGCGTGAAGATGTTACTTATCCGTCAGCAGAGAATGCAGTCGTAGCGGCGGTTAGTGCCGGCGCGGGCGTCTCGCCGGCAAGCCACCGTAGGCGTTTGTAAAGAATAAAAAGAACAATCTGATTTTTATCATCGTTACGTCACAACACAGAGCGTTTTATTAGATATCGGTAACAACAGCAACAACATGAGTGTAGGTAATGCGCATTTAATTTTTGACAGCAATGAATCGATCTTTGGAGACTTAAACGCACGACCGCAACCATTCAAATATTTTTTTTTATACATCAAAAAACAGAGTTATATTGTTTCATCTACGAAATTGCCTCGAATCTCTTCCTCACTGAAATCATCACATTCGAACGTGTTAGAATTCGCATAGTTCAAAAATTGATAATTTTTACAATAAGCTCAACGCTATTATTTCTGTAGCCACAATTTCGATGTTATTATTTGCGAACAGCAAGTACTTTAGCAATGCTTTGTACCAATACGAGAAAAACTACTCTACACGTACGCCAGTTGATTTACAATCTATTGCAGTAATTACTCGTTTTCTACTCAATTCACGGGTGCTGAACTGGCGTTTATTCAGAGGAGGAATAAATTGAATCACAAGGAAGCACGTAATCGTTAACACTACTGCTAATGACGACGGTTGTGTCGGAGGTCATATAAAAACAGATCGCATCAAAAGGCATGACACAATGTAATAATTATTTCATTAAAATGCGATACTATAAGCTTAGATGACATTACACCATCAGGACAGTGCACTTTCGAATAAAATGTCAAACGATGTGTATGTTGTATAACGGAAATGGGAATATCTAAATAGAATAGCAATCTCCAATATATGGTAACGCGATTAGATTATTGCAGTTTAAATGTAGAACAATCAATATTAATTGCTGTTCGTAAATAACAATAAACTTTGAGGAGTACAATTAGTTTACCTTAAGTAAAATAAATTATTTCGGTGTGAACTTAAACTCAAACAATGACTGACAATGGGTTTTGTTGTTGTTTATTTGGATATGCTAATGCAAACTCATATAAACAGTGTAATTTACCATTATGCTGGTTTGTTATCATGTGGGAGATCAACACATCGTCAAGACAATAATTAAGGTGCGTTTCACTTTTATCCGTATTTACTATTCAGTTCTCTCACCGCCGCGGGTATACGCATATCCTTCAAAGCACTAACGACAAATAATAATGAATATCCACAAAGAAAAGAACATCTCTGTGTGTACTGTGGTTTTGATACAGCATTTTCTCTATTCATGTTTAATTAAAAATAAAACTCAACTAATTTATGTAAAGCATAAATATTATATATAAAACACACGAATCATTTACAGATGAAACTATTTGAAATGATCGCACGAACAATGGAACAATTAGAGAAATATTTTTGTGGCAACTATGTATATTTAATGCTATTGAGTTGATCTCTATAATTGTATCACCCCAACACACGCCTTCTACAGTATGACAAACTACCAAAAAATCCTTGACGCGATACTTCTAAATTCTTAAATTCTATTAAGTATAACGAGGAAATCGCTCTATTGTAGAAAAATGCTATGGTGAACTGTAATTTAGTACAAAAACTAACTTCCGTACCTGATCGGCTACGAAAGAACGTCTGGTTGAGGTCATTAAGAAGGGGTCGGTCAGTCACCGGAAACATAATTTCAATATTTACGTCTACAAGTTATTAAGAATAATATGTTTTCATAAGTCGAACCGCAAAAAAACGTGTACATAAGTTTTATAAGCATTTACATAATATGGGTGATCATTAAGAGAGCCATATAATCAAGTTTCTATGGGAATAGAAGACATTATATAGATTTGCAAGCTAAATATAGAAACTAGTTGCTCAACTTAAAAATAAAAACAGATGATTATAACTGACCACTAATAAAAATTATGCAGTTACCAATTTAATAGCACTGCAATTTAACAAACTCGAACAGTTAACACAGTGTAGACTTTCGAAGATCAATATTACGTATTTAACAGTACAGGACAAGAGCATTAACTGTATCAATTTAGTCGAACGTAATATATAAATATGTGACATAATAAACCAGAGTAAATTTAATTAGGAATATAAAATTATTATAAACATAATGTGACGTAAAGAAAGCACTCTTTTAAAAGATGATATATAAAAAATATACTCGAAGCCTTGTGGGATTGATTTAAAAAAATGTAAAATTTACGAAGAAATAGTAACAAGTTTTTTTTACATTTATGAAAATAATTCAATGCACTAAAATTAGGGTTGTTGTATTTTAAACACGCATCGTTCAATACAACAAACATTTCAAACATTGGTCTTATAGAACATTTTTATAGTTTTAAACTGTTTAATTATATTTTGAACAGGTTTTTTTTAAACACGTTTTTTAATAATCTTGTAAAAAAATAGTTATTAAATGTTAGGTCAACTGATAAAATGTTTAGATTAATTTTCAAAAATCTAGTTTTATGTTAAATTTACTCATTTATTTATTATAGAAAAAATGAACACAAACTAAGAACCAAGTTACATTACTTTATTCTAATAAACTATTAAAATCAAGTAAATAATATTTTTATATAAAAAAATGTTCAATAATTGGTAGGATATACTTGGTAAATATCATATAAAGGACAAATATATATTAGATTAAACAAAAATACATTTAAAACAACTATAATAAGGGTAGTATTCAAAAAAAATTTTTAAGTTTGATTTTATTGAAGAAATTAAAATTCTGCAATAAATTTTATATTTTCAATATATGTTTAAAAAAATAAAAACCTTCAGCTTTCATAAATCTTAATGAATATGAAATTATAATAAGTGAAAATTACAACATTTTTATTTTATAATGTTTGACCTATTTAAAACACATATTACCTTCGAAATATTTAAGTAGAGTAGACAGATCCATTCGACCGTATAAACCACAATAAAAAAGAACATCTTATACCGCAAATTATCATTGTGCTTCCCTCAAATTTTACAGATTAATGACCGGAAATTTTATACATAGAAAGTCATCCTTGTGTTTACCTGTATGTACATCTAACTTACAAGAAATTTAATTTCTAAAACTACCAATGGCAATAACATAAATATTATACATTGTTCTATCCATAATGTACATAGAAGTAAATTACAACTTAGTCATCGGTAAAAAAAATTAAGGATATTGAATCTAATGATCTCGCCAATATCAATTTCTAACAAAATAAAAATATTGCATAAATTTATGAGCTGTCATATAGCAGTTGATCAGTAACGAGTACATTTTTAATGAGTTAAAATCAATGAGTGATATCTCAGAGTTGTTGGATTTACCCAAGGTTTTTTTTGCAATTCACAAAAACAAACTGTAAATAAAATTGTTCAAAAAATAAAACTTTTATCATCACTGTTTACACTGTAAGTTTTCAGAACCGACAATCTCCTAAAAACACCTATGTATATTATCCCTCGTATTTAATAAAAAATCTTATTTTTTCTCAATGCAATTAAGTATATAGATTTACTTCAGTGCATCAAAAATAATCTCTGCAGTTGAGAATTTCGAAAAAATAATAGTTCATATTACATATTTCTATACAATATCATTAAATCAATCGAAAATATTATTCTCTAAATAAATGTTCAATGTCATACCACAAATCTTTAATATTAATTTGAATACTAAATTTTAATACTTATACAATTTTTAGTCACTACATGGCTATAATAATTCATTCAAAACAAGGGCGATAATCATAAAAATAAAGCTCCCGTCACTCTACTCTAACCAACCAATTCAATGCCCGTCATTGTGGTTGATAATTATGTATATATTTAGTATAATACACTATGTATATAATTTTTATTTTACACTTGCTTTAAAAAAATTATATATTTACTGGTAGATAAAAATTTTACTGTCATCAAATATAAATGTGAATTAATTTTGGAAGAAAATATTTAACTTCAATTTTATAAAACATTAATGAAATAAATATCGAAATAATTTATTTATTAGAAAAAAATAAAATAAAATGAATTAGCAATCTATTTACTTTTCGCACTGAAAATATCTATCAAAATTTTAGGTCAATCGATTATTAATCTAATTAATGTTCATGCGTTATTTTTTTTTTTTTTAGTTTTTATTGTATACTTGTTAAAACGAAGTCGGTATAGAAAAAATTGATCCTCGTCGAATGTGCTAGTTCACTCGAATGTCGAGTTAAGCCACATTTTATTAATTAAGGACGTATAACTGTTAATACATTTTAGGTAATGAGAATCTAATTTTGAGCTTATCAAACTTGAAATGTTTCGTATTACAAGGTTAATCCTCCAACGAAAACCGTTTAATACAACCGATAAATATTGCAGTCTTTAATATGAACAAATTTGCAAATTGTAGATAAAAAATTTACTGAATGTGGTCCACCATTGCTTCGAATAACGCGAATAAAATCGTGTCCAAATAGTAACAACGGACATATTTTTCTACTTGTCAGGTCATTCAACAGAACTCTTGTAAATTAGGTGTATGTAGAAGTTTTGTCACGTTTTGTTTAAACAGAGTTTAGTATTTTTTTTCTATACGGCTGATTGTTACCTTTTCCAGTGGACGTGTTATAACCGTAAATGCAACCGTACAATATTAAAAAAATCTCGTTAAGTTGTACTAAATAAAAAAAAAAATACAAAATTATGTATTATTGTGTTGTGATCGGAAAAAAAATTTAATTTAATCTCATACTAACACACGAATGGCATGACGTTTATAATTATGAAAAAACATACATACTTACGGAACACTTAAACCGCTTTGACAACATCCTTGCGGTCCAAGGATTTAAAGTAGTAAACAAAAATAATAATTTGGTCACGCCATTCAATCGATTTTCGACGTCGGAATGATTGTATTAAATTATATAACTTATAAACATGCGTTAATAAGGATGAGCAGAAAAAAAAAAATTTTAGTATACCGGTTTTTTGGTGGAAAGACATGACTCAAGGACAAGTAAAATAGTATCGTTTGACATTTTTCGAACGTACATCTAGGTTTAATATCCAAACACTTAGGAACCTAGCCAAATAATAAAAAATAAATAAAAAGGAAACCGAAACGATTTTACATAAAATTATAAGACTAGTCTCGAATTCCTAAATTTACAACGCAATTGTGTACAGCAGACACAATTTTTTTCTCCCTTCGCTATTGGCACGTACGATCATTACTATTCGATAAGTCTTCATACAACGTCCGAGACGCGTGTGGAATTATGTGTGTCCGTACTAAGGTACAAGCTTTTGGTCAAGACGTGCATGTCGATAATGAAGCATCCATAATGTGAACCCTGAAGGTCAAACAATTGAGTTTAAAACAAAACACACCGCTAAGCCAACAGTTTGTCATAAATACATTTTTGTCTGAAACAATGAAACAACTTGTAATAAATGCGTTAAATAAAAAATACATTGCACGTGTACACACCTTCAGCAAGAATATAATTATATTATTTCAATAGTGTAATGTTTAACGATAAAATCCTTGTCATAGCTTATTCGAAAAAAGATACATTCGTTTTAGCTTCAGATATTCTACCAAATCAATATAGTGGTCTATTCTTTATGAGAAAATTGTCAGCGTTTGACCGTGACCGGCAATCGCTTAAAACCAGTAAAATTTCTTGTCTGTAGTTTGAAACCGAATCGGAAGAACCGTATCGCAAGATTTCTCTATTGTTTAATTAATACTGACCATCAAAAAAACCAAAGTCGGAATTTAATTGAACCCGAATAAAACGGTTTTAACAGTTCATTGAAACATAATCGTGGACCAAAAACTAACGGATTCTTTAAAAAGACGAACGTCTATACAAAGACGAACAAAGATTGACGCATAATTACATTTCAAGGCACAGTATATTTTCCGAATATTCTAATTAATTATTTTACACGCTGACAACTACAAACACATATTATTTTATATGAATTTATTATTAGTTAAAATTTCAAAAATACTTTTTTAAGTACATGTATTATTTATAACGCTACCAAAAAAAAGAATTATTTCTGATAAAAATACAAATTAAATAAGAAAAAACAAGCTATAAGTTGTTTAAAAATATATATATAGACTGTATATGATTACCTTAAAAATTTTCATTTAAATAAAAATAAATAAATAAAATTTATTCTAAATTAATAAAAGAGAAAATAGATCATACTAAATATACCAATATTTATTTTTTAAAAATCTCAGTTTTTTTTATATTTAATTTAAAAAATTGATTAGGTATTACTGTAGATTTTTAAACAATACATGTTAACAGTATAGTTCAATTGAAGTTACCATACTTCAATATAATAATTAAGACTTGAAGTTATATCTGTACTGTGTTATGCAGTTACTTGTGTTAAGTAACATATACCGGAAACTTTTATTTAATTGCCCAGAGGTCGAAAGTACCGCAATACTTGCAATTCTCTGACACATCTACGCGATCTTTGACACCCGGACACTCGTGTGGTAATTATTAAATGTCATTGTGTTACACTACCATCCCTTTAACCCAACCACACAAAAAAAATACTTGTAACATCTTATAAACATTGAACACACATACTGTGATGAATTAAGAATAAGAATAACTTTCTGTTTCAACTGGATGACGACGGGGCCACAAGCTATAATTTCTCTACGGGTCAGTCGCTTTAATAATGACATAGCCGCCACCGGAGTGACTGTTGATCGTTGTTTTTACTTCTTGTTATACAACATTTTAAATGGAAATTTTAATATAATGTGACGTCAGCCAAGTATGTTTATATTTTTATACCATGTTCTTTAAATCTATACCAGCAGCGATCCTTGTGCAACATAATATATCGTCACTAGTGTACGCACAGGTGTCCAAATTTGTTCCACGCGCATATCATACGTGTTATCTGTTGGGTGACTATCGTTAGATTTTTTTTCAACCCAATTTCTTATTTCGATTACTAAATTGCTTTATTTACACTGCATAATAATATAATGGTTACCGCCACTGGTCATAACAACTTGGATTAAATTTACAATGCAGTACCGTTGGTCAACCACACGACCAACAGAAAAACTATAGATCATTAAATCTCTATATATATATATATATCTTTAGCGCAAGTTTTGCAACCAGTCAGGAAATAAGTTCATATACTACTGACTCGTACATTTGACTTCGAATAAGCGTGACATCGATCACTCTCGGTAAACACTAAATAACTAGGGTACATAACTTCGTACCTACATGATCACGGAGAATTTATTATTTTTACACTTCTAAAAGAAAATTATTGGAATAAGTGATTAACGGTAAAAGTCATACTCAGGTGGTGCTCATTTATGAAATATGTTATTATTTCGCCGGATAAGTGCAAGCTGCCTCGACGCGACCACGATAATTTAATCACAAGTCGATTTGTTATGTAAAAAAGTAAACAAAATAACGGCTGACACAATTATTGGTCAAAAACCGACCGCCGGAAACAAATCTCATAGATTTTGACTTCACCTCCGACCAGACCCTTAGGACTCCACCGAACAAAACAACAGGCAGCGAATAACGGCGATCCACGCACGAGCCGCTGGGTATTATTGAATTGTCCAGCATACAGTTATGCGTGTGGCTGGAACATAAAACCGTTTTGATACAGTACCAGATAATTTCTAAACCAATAATATGTAACCGGTGTCAGTCTGAGTAGTGAAGTTTTCATAAAAGAAAACTATTTAGTTAGATACATAGGAGGACTTTATGACGGAACCAATCAATTGATGTTTGAGTTAAGAACAACACGTTGCTAAATTTTTCTTATAGAACAGTTTCTAAAACGGTATATTGTTGAGGTAAAAACGAAGAGAAGAGAACACGGCAGTTCAGTGAATCGCTCAAGAACATTAGTAAAATGTGTGTAGAACTATCAACATTGATCAATAGTAGTGGCCATCAAAAGCGTGCATCTTTAGTAGTGTTTGTAATTACTTAATTATACTACTATTTGATATTACGGTCTTCTTCAGACAAATATCACTTAGTGAAGTGACCGTGGCTCGTTGGCATTTTGATGATTTTTTATAACGCTTGCGAAATGCACGACAGCGATAACTATATGTCTAATACAATAATCGTATAGTATTAGATGTATGAACTATAAATTTAACTACTAGTGTAATAACAATAATAATTATGTCGTGTATCACTAAAAAATAATTGTTAATCGACGGAATAACTTCAGGGACATAGATAAACACATAAGTGATACTATCACACCACTACTCTATGGCGTATGACGACATTATGCCATGTTTTCAAGTTGAACGACAGAACCTTCTGGTGTTCATCGGTACATTAGACTCTTATAATGTGTCTCGTTCCTCATAAATGCCACGGACGAGAACCGGACCGCGATGGATAATCTATTATACAATCTATAATAGCGTATTTTAAGTTTTCACCAGACATCGGACCCGATCCAGGTGCATTACATTTACTTATGATTTTACTAAGTACTTTGGCGGCATTGGGATAATTGTTTTCAGCCGTAAATTCCGTAACCAAGCGAAAAGACACATTAAATCCGTACACGTGTATCTAGCGACAAATGTACCGACAATGCCACTATTAATTCATTTTCTTGCGTTTTAATTCGTTGGCATTGGTATTAATACGTTACGCAGCGCACAGCTATTAAACACGCGAACGACCGTCCGCTCGAGAATAAATGAAATTTATCACTTTCTAGCGTTTATTTACATAAGTAACTAATTCAATTATACACATATATAGTGAACATGTGACGCATAAATGACCGGTCAGAACGAAACGTGTCCACAGGTTGATTTCGGTTTAATATCTGCTGTGACATAATTCCATAGAGACCGCGTTGGCGAGTAGATATGTTTTGATACGCGGTAACAGTATACACCTATTGATCGAAGAGCAATTGAAATTTAAGCAGCTGCGGCACACTTCTGTTGAGATTCCTTAGGCAACAACACAAGGTGTATACGCACTTATATACTTGTCACGTTTCGACACAATACTGCCGTCTTGTATACGAACCTCTTACATAAACGACAAAAATTTGAATAAATATCTCGAAGGTCCATTGGACGTACCGTTTGTGGCAGATGATTGATTGGAATTTTCCGTCACGAGAGTCTTTTATAAACACCAGTTGGTCCACTCTTTTTTTTAAACGAGTCTTGTTTATTATATTTAACCAATTACCACACGGTTATGGATCGAAAACGAATTGTGTTGACGACATTTCTCTGACAGGTCGCAACGTTATTTGCTCGCATAAAAATTATTCATTCATACATTGCACTTATTTGTACGCAATCAGTGGATATGATTCTGAACACGTTATCGAAAATCTTACGCGATATTTACTTAAACAATACAGTTTCTTCATCATTTTATTTACAATCTCAGTTTTTCATAATGAAATCATTTGCATATTTACGGTATTATGGCACTTTCAATACCGAATCTCCGTAAAACTACTAAAACAATAAATACGATTTTCAATTATTTAAAAATAAAAGCCACGAGATACTTAATTAGCATTCCGTCAAAGTTGTAGCGAAATTATTAAATACAAAAATTGAAGCGCACCATTAGAATATCAGGTGTTGAATTAATGTTTAGAAACAATTTCCAGATTAAATATTTACCTAAGGTATTAATTGTGCGGTTAAAATATGCAAACGCCCAATTTCAAAGCATACAACACCTACAGATTCGATATTTGTGGTTTTGTCAAAAGAATCATTTGACATGGTTCATTTTTTCTAATATTGAGACCTTCGATATAAGTAATGCAGAAGATAATCTTTTTTTTTCCGTGAGTTTATTAAGTTTTCTATTTAGTAAATCCTTGACAATACCACGAAAAGGATAATATTTTGAAACTCGCAAACTATCCTTCTGCAGCGTGTATTCATTTTAACCTTCGAAATAACTAACTGCGAAATTGTACCGTGTTAGTAGTATCAGTTGACTTCGTATTGTAAAAATGACAATTATGATTGACTCGTGACACTATTTTTTTAGTATTACACTAATCTATGTTCAAAATTATTGTATTCTTTATCTAAAAAAAATAATGTAGTTCCTTTTGTGGATGTAAAAATTATTTTTAATAATATACGTAGTTATTTCAGAGAGAACCTCAATTTTTTTTTTTTATAATAACATTACATAATTTCTTATACGTAAACGATCACTTAAAGTTATAAAACGGTAATGAAATAATATCTCATCATTTGATTTAACTTAAATGAATTCTCATGACCATCAACTGAATCGGTTACGGTTTTCCAACGCATTATATAAAATCTTTTTAAAGAGAATTTTTTCGAACAACGACAGACGCATGGCTGTTACTCAATAGTTAAACAATAATTATTGGAATCACACTCATGATTTTTATAGATCGATAAGGCAATGAATCAAAATACTTATATTTAATCGAAACGTTACTCTAATTTGTTTGTAATCCGTGTGATTTTTCTACCATGTAAAGCCACCGAGTCATATCCTTTACTACATCTGGTTATTTTAATAGTGTGTAGTGTTATACGACCGCAACACGAATACAATTACAGTTTGCATCGTACATAATAATCCGATAACGCTAAGGCAGTTTCGGTACAACGACGTTGGCCAATCTTCATTTCACCGTTTTAGATTATTATCATTGTTTTAATGACACACCACGCTAAAAAATATTTCATTTACGATTCCTACACGCTGGTTTATTTTTCATTGTATACGTGAGTGTAAAAGAGAAAGTCCATCTCGAACAATTAAATTAAACACTTCATATGTCATACGTGTGCGAACATCCAACGAAAACAATTTTAATAACAAATCCTTCACAATTATACGATGGTACACGCTAATGCAATGTAAATGATACACGTTTATCGTACCTACGTACGTTTTATTATTTATGATTACATATCGAGAAGTAATAACTGCACTACGATCTTCTTCAATTAGATATATATAATTCTGATAAAATTTATATGTATCTAATTAGTTATATAAACCAAGAAGTTATTTATAACCTATCAAGTGTCAAGATGAAAAATCAATTCCATCAACTATTACTCTACACTTGTGCTTAAACATAGGTTTTATGAGAAAGGACTTAAGCAGTACAAACACTCTGTAATTTTATTTTTTACTTGTCATGTGTAGTAATATTGTCGTTTTCATGCTAATATGATTATTGTTTGTGAGATTGCTTTCACTTTTCTTAACAAAACGAAGAGTAAATAATTGCTATCTGACAAAAACGCATTAGTAATATGTCTTTGTTAACTATGATAAGTTAAGAACGTTGAAGATCGGAATTGAATACGATTTATAATCTTCCATTGTGTTCTCGTCTACCGAATATAATGTATTCTAAGTTCTTATATAAAATTATATATAATTCTATTCTGTAATAAAATTTAATTTGACAATTTGCATCCCAAAAGCATTACAATAAACCATTTTTACATATAGGACATGCATCGAAAATAACACAATAATATTTTAAAAAATGTCAATACACTGTATTCGTTTTATACCAGGGCGTAAAAATCAAATTACAAGAAGGAATAACAATTCATACTGTTCGATACATCAAACATCAAAACGACACTATAATATGTTTAGTTACTGTCGATACTCGAGATTTTATTGGATACAATTTTTAATAAATTTGATCATATAAACAAGAAAATGTTGTTCATTTTAAGAGAACAAGAAATCGTTTGCAAAATATATTATAAAAGCAGTAATTCACTGCATGTTTGACATTCATTACTTTAATATTTTACATTAATACACGTTGTTTACAGTTCTTCTTCAGTAGAAAGAAAGGAAAAATAAACACAAAACCAATTATTGTTCTCCTTTGTTATTTAAATCATGATCGGCATTTAAATAGTTAAATATCCATTAAATGTTATTTTTAATTTGAACGCAACATTTTCATAATTAAACTCCTTTCTTTGAGTATTTACTGTCTACTAAACATAAAAAAATCCTACTAATCTACAGGGCGCATTTATGGGGCGGCCCAAAGACAATGGTTCCGATCAGCTCATTTTTAGGGAGCACAATTTAGAAGTAAATAACCATTTTTCAAAAATAAAAATTTTTTATCATAAATTGATATATGATAAACTGAAATTATTAGGGCCATAAAAATATTGTAAATATATTATACCTTAGGCAATAACAACTTAAATACGCCTCTGCTAATCTATTTCTCAGAAACTTTTAACAACTCACTATCGGCATTTATGTATATGAAAAGAAAAAAGTGAATAAGAAGCAATTAATAAATTCCTATTTATTTATTTCGTATTTCAAAAACGCATTTTCATATAAAAGTTTTTAAAATGTACAAAAAAAATTACATGGCTACATGAAATATTTATTTGACGAAAAATAATTGAACTAACAATCTACGATGTAGTTATGACATAATTGTTTCATTTCTTAAAATAAATAAAATTACTTGAAACCAGTATTTAGTACCCGTTTTAAATGGTTATATACTATCACATTTATCCAAAATACGTACGTTTGCTTAGCTTACACTTCACAGTGATTTTGGTCGATAAAATTTATTTGGCATTGTGCCCAAATGCAAAACTCGAAAGTGAAATGACTGTTGTTTGATATGTACCTAAGCGAAGTATAAATCTACCATATTAGTTGTAACACATACATACACTTTTACGGCATTCGACTACATCTAATTAGCATTCAGAGCTCACAGTCGTGTCAAACTGTGTGCGACCTTGGATTAATACAACACACATGCACACGATCATTATGTACTTAGCTTTGGTGAAAGATTGAAAATAAACGTAAAATATTATTGTATGGTTTTTTTGCGACAGCGGCGGGTTGCGCGATGTTCGTCGGCCTACAGCAAAGAGGTAGCTGACCGAGACTGAGAGGCTGCAGAGCGTGACAAAGATTTTTCGTAGGATTTTTTTTTGTATTTTTACTTTGTTAATTTTTTATTAGTCGGCACATAAATCTTCTCCACTTATATCGCAACAAGACATTGGCCGAATTCTTTTTGGGAAAAAAATAAACAAATACAAAACAGATAATAACAGACGGTCTGAAATTGGCGTTCTACGTCGGTACGGACATCACGGGGACAATGACGAATGTGTGAAAGAGCAATACACCGGGCGATAAATTATTATTATTGTAATGGTAAACGGAATTTTCACGAAGAATACATACAATGGAAAATCCTTGGGTCATGGGAAAAGTGCATTGAATATGACGCAACATACCCATGTAAAACTTTGAAATGTGTTGTCAGCATTATAAAAATTACAGAACCGAGTATTTGAAAACTCATACAAGATTTAAAAGGCCATGAGTATTTATTTAATCATGAAAATAATATGCATAGATTATAAATTTAAAAAAAAAATAAAACAAAACAAAACTTACCAGATGCGCCTCATAACTTATAAGCCCCTACGGTATTTCTCGAGAAAAAACGAAAAGTGCATTAGATATATGACAGACAAAAGTATATACATTACATTAAGCCGAGATCACTTAAAAACGAGTGGGATTTAAATACTGTTTATCGATATCTGATACATGAGTATGTAAGTAAGAGGTAAGCTTAATATAATAATGAGTAATAAATATATCTATTTGTGTTATTTTTATTTTTTTGTGTATAGTGTGGGGGGCAAAGAACGTTTCGATATTTTTATGCTCCAAATAAATAAAGTGTGTCATTTTTCTCCGGGATAGTCGCATGGTTTGTCATCAATTTCGTTTTTATTTTCTAATAATGACACGATTTTCGTTGTTTTGGAAATTAAAGTGATAGTTATTTTTTATACTGTTCATCAGCGGAAAAATAATTATTTTGAATCATAAAACGAATTTTAAAACAATTAACTGTTATCACTACCATATTTCACTTTTATTATTAAAATAAAAATTAATATTGAATATTAACTGAAACAATATTGTTGACTTTTTTCAATATTAAGTTCTTTTCTGAAGACTGTTCAGTGGGCAAATGACCAATATTGATGTTGGTATCAATAAGAAGCTTAAAAATATATTTTGATTAATAAAAACGTACATTCATACATAAATTACAAAAGCTTTGACACTAAACCATTTCATGTATCAAAGTTTAATCTTGATAAACCCATTCAATACCTCGTCTAGTTCACGACACACTCATCAATCAATACCACAGATTAAGAGATATCGTTGTATAAAAACTTAAGCTTTCATTTATATTAGATACAATACAGTGTATAATATGAAGAATATTTTTATTTATTATTATGTTTATAATTCATTAATATCATTAATAGTAAGGACCACATTGAAAAAACATTAAATATAACAACTTTCCACGCCCACGCCTTAAAATAATAAAATTTAGGTCAAAGACTTGACTTTTAACTGTAAGTTACAGTATAAAATTAGGAAATTGCTTAAAATTCTATATATTTGCCACATGTCATAAAAAAAGATTTTAATAAAAATGTGCTATGACATTGACAATGTAAATTTTCTTCGAAAGTAGTCAAATATATAAATTAAAGTTTTAATATAAACACTAAATATGTCATTTAAATGACTACACTACAGTTTGGAGAGTAGTTAAAACGGCTTAAAGTTAAAAAATTTACTAAATAATTCTTACAAAGAAACAAATTAAAATAGTAAAATCATTTATACATAAACCGTGAACCTACGTTTAATAGCATAAATTTATAACGGTCAGAAACAAGATATACTCAATGAAATACTGACAGTTGTAAATAATCAATAAAAGTATTGGTCGATTGAAAAAAATTTTATTTGCATAATATTATTTTTTTAGTTTTAACAAAAAAATCGCAATAAAATAATTTTCCATAAAAGCGCGTTGATTAAGCTAAAATTATGCATTGGTTCAAATAATATTATTAGGTCAATAATTTTATAACATTCGAATGTAATGAAATTTTGATTTTAAAATCACACAAATATTCAGAACTTAATTTTATGCATACTTATTATATTTTCTAATATTTTTTTTTTATGTTTTTAATAACGATTTGTTTCAATAAAAAAAAAGTTCTAGAAATAACGACATATTTTTTCCATAAACATGAAATGATACTTTTAGAAAAACTGTCGAATATTAATTAAACGAAATTCATTGGCAATATTAAGTTCAGAGCTTTTTTCTGGGTAAGATGGATTCAACACTGTTCATTGGTTAAATAGAGAAACTATTACTTTTTCAATGATTTTTTATGCTAACATTTTCGCCCATTATTCATGAGTAATTTTACAATAAAAAAAAATTACATACTGATTTAAAATAAAATGATTGTAATATTTAATTACAAGTAGTAAATATAGAGTAATTTAAGTGATTTCTTACGACTTAATCCAGAAGGATAATATTTCTAAAAATTTTGAATGAAATTGATTTTTACCTAAAACAAAATTAATAAACTTATTTATTAAGTTACATATAAGGTAATTATATATATAATTAATTCATAATTATAAAAAATAATAATAAAATAGTATCAATAGCAAAATCAAAATATATACAATTTTCAATATTAAAATAAATAAGTAGGATATTCAATTACATAGTCATACTTCACTGCATTATCATCAACCGGTTTTTTTATTTACACGCGTGACGCGTCTTACTTTACTTCTTAACCGAATATGAGAACATAACATATTTTTTTTATAATTCATTAGGTTAATGCATTATTTTTTTCAAATATTAAATGTATAAAAAACTTGTTTAATTTTCTAACCAGACTCTATTAGTTCATTTAATAAATGAGTTTAATAGCTTTAAATTAAAACAATTAACTATTACTAATTATAGTAATGTGTAGCCACATACTCGTTAAATTTTAAATCGAGTAAAAGGATATATAAACTACAAATTTCTTTTGAATATGGAAGTCATTTACGAAAAATACTGAATGCATTCCATCCATAAAAACCAAATCGTTTATAAATTTTCAAATCGCAAGATGAATGTTTTTTTTGTTGTGTTACTAATTTAAAACATAGGAATATTTCTATGTTTATGTTTTTGTTTGGATAGGATAAAGTATTTTAATATATTTTGGAGATCTAGATCAAAAAATTCAAAGTCACTAACTTTTTTTTGCTCATCAAAGATAACAGTTTAAATATATTTTTATGGCCTTAGTTTAATATTGGGTCTTCGTCTTACAATAGACAAATAAAATACAATCTCTTTAATTATAGATATGCTTGGCCTACTCGTTGTAACTAAAATATTTAATTAGCATTATAACATATTATAATTTAGTAGACTCAATTATGTATCTGCTTCTAACGAAGCATTAATATTTCAACATTAGAGAAGAAAATCGGCATTAAAGCTTTAGCATGAAGGCCATTGTCCATTTACTGAGATGATTGGCAAACGAAAGACGCGCCCGTTTATTATATTACTAATTTGAATGTATGTCATGAAAACGATAGCGAAGGTTACAACTTCTGATCCTGTACCGATTGCAAAATAAATTTTAAAAAACTACATACTCGAGTACTGTGTCTATCAAAGCATGTATAAACATACGGATAGTTAATTATTATTAAATGTCTATTAGAGATTCGTTAAATTAAACAAATCTCAAATGTGTAACAACAACGAATTTGATATTTTTTTTTTTTTATATAGATCAATTTTTTCATCCATTAATGCCCTGATAATACTTCGACATGAAAATGATTCTCTTCTGCGTCAACTAATATTGGTTAAACACAAACACTGTGTGGATAGTCTTATTGTATAAAACTTGTTATTGTGTACACATAATGATGTCATGTATACGACAAAATGTACAATTGCAATAATGATGGACCAAATCGGATTCAATAGATAATGAATAAAAATGACGGAAGTAGGTAGGTCTTGTCATGAAAATCGATTGACCGTTGTCGACGAAAACACAGGCGTCAAGGATAATCTGTTACCAAGGACCGTAACAAAATTCAAATATAAGCTCATCATAGATGAAAAGCGTCAGAACAAAACAAAACAGAATTGATCATGTCATAGCATACGTTGTGCTGTAATGGGCAAGCTATTTGTGTATTCAACTCATCCGGTTTTGGAAAAAAAGTAAGAGTGCTTGGTTCGCACATACACTTTCTAGTCGGAATTACGTTTTTTCGTATGAGTATACGAGAAATTTATACGAGTATTCAACAAGTTAATCGGTTCGACGACCTGCAAACACAGAGACTGCAGCAGACGCCCACCTAAAGTCCGTGTACGTTTTCGAAGTTACGGTGATAATGTAAAATATTAGAGTTACGACAGTTTACCATAAAGTTAATATAAACGCAGCTTCGGAAATCTTAGAACCTGACTGTGCATTAAATATTCCAGACTCTGATACTATGTAAGAAGATATACGGAAACGTAGGTTGATGAATAAACTGCTATCAGTCGCGTTTAAACCGACAATTTTAGTTATCTATCTTGAGTACATCAATGAATGAATTTTTCTATTCGTGCGTCTCATCACATCAAATCTTCTGATCTAACCGCCATTAAAAAAGTAAAATATGATTTTTATCCCGTAAAATAATTTATCCGAAAGAATTTTTCGGATAAATAAAGAAATTGAATTAATTTCTTTCACTTTCTTTAAATCAGATATAAAAAAGTTAATTTCTGTTAGCCTGAAGCTGAAAGGTATTTTACTTATATACTATACTATGTAAGAATAATTATAATGATATAAAAGATTCATTATAATAATGAATAATTATTATCATGTAATTTATCAGTTTTTTGATTTTGTACATAAGTAATTTTGATTTTAATTAGGTTCTTTGAGTTGGCTGTAATATTTAAAATTGTCTGCTTAATAAATTTCAACTCCGAGAAAATATTCATAATGCACAAAATAAAGTATTGATACGGTAAAAAAACGTAAATGATTTGAATATTAACAATAATGTAACATTTATTACATTATTTACAGCGCATAAGACTAAAAATAAATTAATGTTCGTGTACGACGTCCTATTCAATTCCGTATTGTTATGAAAATATCTCGAATGAAATGTCGATACAATCAATAGTCAAGTCGATTCAGCCAAAACAATAGATTATTGTCGAAAATAAAAGAAATCGATTGTTTTTAGACGTATAAATGTCGCAAACGTTGTGAAATTGACAATTGGTTATATATCCTTGAAATGAAAAGACACGCAAATTTTAAAAATCTAATAATTGAGTTACATGCAAAATTTGAATTTCCAATTAATTATTTCATGGAAAAAAGTAAAATGAATACATCCGTGTTTCTCTCATATTCACTGGGATAAAAGTTTTACTTCCCTCAACTTAAAATAATTAAAAATCTAGCTGGTAGGCTAGTAAGTCTTTATTGAAAAATTTACTTATATTTCTTATACTACTTTGATAGCAACGTTATCATATAGATTATATTTTATCTACTTCAATGATTATTATACGATAAATTGATGTAAACATTTGTTTTCTTGTATTTCACAACTTACGTCCCAATAAAACACACAATATCTTTAAGGAGTAATTAAACTTAAGCAGTAAACTATTGTTTATAATCGAGTCATAAACACAATTATATCAAATAAACGATTGCAAAAACGATCAATTTCATAATGGAAGAACACAACAATTATTTTAATTAATGGACCGTTAGGTTTCCTTTTTTGGATGGCGACAGGCGATTACAGACAACTATCGTTTGCTGACCACGTCTCTAGCAATCGTCATTACGCGACGATCGTTTAAGCAAAGGTTATAGGGTCTTCCATTTAAATACGATGATACAATATACGTATTGTGAAAGTTCAAGTGACTTAATATCAGAATTCGTGAGTATTTATTTACACGACACTTAAGTGTACGATGGATTCTACGAAACCGGAAAGAAACAGCACACCCTGAGAACTTGAGGATTTTCCAGATACACCACTGTGAGAAGACTAGGAAATGTCGATTATAATGTAATTATATAAAACCTACCGGTTCCATACACGAATTCCACGTTATCATTCAACGAAAACCACGTAATCGTGCACACGCCAGTTTATTATTATTGTGTATTCGACATTGGAAAGTCTATCAGTAGATCGTGCTTTCACCGTTATAGAGAAGATTAAAAGTATGTTTTCAATTGATTATCAAAACACTCAAAATATCTTCAGACTACGAGACTCATATATAATGAGAACATTTTTAAAACTATGTTGAAATCTAACCAACTTGAATCGTCTCGTACATATAACCATTCAAATATAAATAAAGCTAACAAACTTGACAATTTTCCTTCTTTATTTTAGTAATATCTTTGATTTTGTACTAGCTAGGTATGATAAAAATAATTCACAATCTCATATATATATATATATATATATATATATACATCAATAAAAATGTAATCATATTAAAAACGTTTCAAAATTTAATTAGATCCATGATTGAATTAAATTAGTGAATAATAATTAATTTTAGTCTACAAAGGAAATAAAATTTCTAATCATTCTAATCAATTGACTAAGCAGTAATATATAATTAAATAATAGAGCAATCGCATAAAAGTGACCTGTTAAACAACAGAACACGCTGATTGATTAAAACAACATTCACCAACGAGTAATCAAAGAACCAAAGAAGAAACGCTGTAAAACCTGTACAGCTAAATCTAAAAAAGTACCACATTGGCGGGTGGTTGCAATGTTCTAAGTGTTTGATTTGTAAACACTACCTCTTGAACCAATTTTAACCATAATAATTCTTACTCGTGCTAAAAAGTACCATTTTGTCGATTCCTCGCGTAGCTTCTAAAACTAGTTTCGATGGCATTACAATAATAAGGCAGAAGATACAAGCCTCTATAATTTCGCGCATTAAACAAATGTAACTTGTAATTGCAATTTCAACCTTCACACTCTGTTACACACGCTAAAATTCTCAAACAGCTTTTTTCGCTTTTTATTTCACGCACGGATTCATGCGATTCGCGAATTTATGCAGTTCACTTTTTTTTTTTATTTTGCAGCTCATTAAATGACCGTAATATTTATATTATTGTTATCGGTACGATTAAAATCAAAGTAATAACTTAACGTAGATTTTCTGAATAACTGTTCTTCGATTGTAGCATCATCCAATGCTATTACTTCTAAATTTATAAAAAAAATGAAAAACTCCTTAGGGCACAATGATTTTATAGTAAATGGCAGATATTCACGACTTTGTTCATACGAGAATATTATTGCAATAACTAAGTATTTTATTGTACATGAACCACCGCTTTGGTACCGAATATGTACACATTATAATAATAAATGAAACGCTCAGACATCGTTAGGTTGTATAATACTGCACGACTCTATTTTTACCGTGTAACTTCTGAGGTTATCTTAAACAAACAGCTACCTCGACCGGCAGCTGATGTAGTATAATTATCGCTTAATTGCAACTAACTTTTTTTAGATTGTCTATACATTATGTATTCAAATAAAACATCTAAGTAAATGCACCAAAATTCTAAATAAAATCGATACGAAAATACAATACACAAAAGAGACGACAACACAGCTATGAAGAGAATGATTCAAGACAATCGTGTAAAAACTTGAAGAACTTAAGTTTCAAAAAATAATTAACTAGTTCAATTTGTTTCATGGCTTTATGTACACAATGTATAATAGTATTCAATTATAATAAAAAGCTCAACAGTGTACACATTAAATACTCGTTAACGTTGAAATTTTTAACATTGTCTATAAAAATTAAAATAACTTTAAACTCGATTATTTTGAAAATTATTATGTAAAAATTAAAGAGAACATATAAAAAAAATATAATTGTACTGTTAGAGAACAATAAAAACCCGTTTCCTTACTTACTGAACATTCTATATAAAAATTCATTAATGTAGAAAATTAATATTGGTCAGGATGCATTATATACTCAATCATACACCTCACTTTACTAAAAATACTAAGTCCACAACATCCGAATGACAGTGCAGAACTCATAATAGTAAAGGCAACACGGGAAATTTATTTTTATGAGCAAGTACATTATTATGGCGAGAGTGTAAAGGACGCCTGAAGAAATTTTCACATAAATATAATATCAGCCCAGATTGTTCACCAGACAATACAGTACCTACTGTAACAGTTAAGTAGCGCGACACGTTTATCTGTATGGTACCACAGTGAGCAAAGCTATCTGAGTTAAAACGTCCATAAATACGGATCGCCGTAAACAGGTTTCATCGTAGTTTACGACATTTGGAAATCGTTGACTTATCAATTTGCAAAGGTATAACATGATTTTCCAGTTTCCTGTAAAGCAACAACTGAAAACGGAGCCGCTTTAAACTTGGTCAGACATCCAAACATAAAGCGACTACATCCCACACTCGAAAGAAGTTTAATATAGTATAAATGGAAACTTCAAAGTTATTGATCGTGTGTATAATTTGTGTTCATTTTTTATGGCACGTACACGTGTAGTATTCACAACACAAACCATTCGCATCGACAACATTCAGTGTTTATACTTATAATACACAGTTCTGTCACTGTGTCATTTGACACTCCATTTAACAATAGCTGATCAGAATCGGTTATTTTGCTAACGAGGTGAATGTTATGCACTGACATTAAGACACAACTCGCACTGAACATGCTACAAGCGTGCGACCCAGATCGGATATACTTCTTCCGTTAGTCAGATGACCAAATTGTACAATATTTACAACTTGTGTTGTTCGATATATCCATTGCAAGTCAATTGAATGGAAGTAATAAAAAAACCGCTTTGGTCGGTTGGCCAAGTTTACACGCATATCATTAATGATATGCAAGTGCAAATAATTGTTTGTATACGCTTTTAATGTAAAATGTCCATTTCACTTTCATCTAGCAAGTGTCATCTAGTGGCATTCACAATTTCTTTCGTACCTAATACCAAAGACTTACAAAATCATTTTGAGTCTACAGATGTAATAAATACATTACCCACTGAGTATTATTCATTAAAGTTAAGTTGATTTGGAGTTGTTTCGGAACAAACAACTCCGTGGATACAAAACATTACACTTTTAAAGTATTAAGAATTTTTTCACTGAAATGTATTTTTCGAAACCAGTTTAACTAAAAATTACTCATTTTTTCTTGTTTCCTTTTCACTTTTTAACGTATAATACTGCGTTTTTGAAAGAGGGAGTTATATGAATACAGCTACAATAGAAAATATAATTATATATATAATTAAATTAATTAGAAGTTATCATTTTAGTACATGTTAAACATTAAATCTCTGTAAACAGTAATTACGTTGATTACACAGAGACATGTTAGAAAATAACAATTTTAATATATACAATTTACAATTAATATCAATTGTTTTGGAGTACAAGAACAAATTAGATATTTTAAGACGTTAATAAGTTTTTCTATGAAGATTTTAAGGTAAAACAAGATACAATTAATGTAATTTGCTTTCATCAATGTAATCATCTTTAATTCATATGTTAACAAATTAAACAATCCAAAAATATGTCTTTGGATAGATAGAATGGAAATTTTTGCTTTTAATTTTATTTGAGTTTATAATATGTATTATTTTAGTACACATAGTATACTGTGCACTCAACTAGTTTGTTATTATAACTAATTTATTAAGAAACTCATAGCATGACAGCAAGTCCTTGGCAGAAATATTATCATTGAGTATGTTCTCAGTTGAATTCTATATTTCAAATGTCTTCGCCATTTCTCAGCATCGTATAAATCAACAGGAAACCAATAAATAATGAAATGTTCACATAAAAGCATACGATAGTGCTTTACGTTAAATCACATTTTCCTTTATTTTTAATTTTAATACTTGAAAAATATAAAATATAAATTCTAAACTTTTTCTCGTTTTTTTTATAGCACCGATTAATGCATATACTTGAAGAAAATAACACAATATTTTATAACAATAATATTGTTAATCTATTATCAAATATTGCTACATAATCCAATATTTCTATTTATATTACTTTATTTTGACTATAATTATTATGTTATTATAATTCACGAAATACAATGCCTAGCAGCAACTTCAATAATATATTTTAACATAAACAACGATAATTAATAACAGTTTATAGACAATAGTGTAAATAAGATACATCACATTATTATATTATATTATTAAATAAACATAATTCGTTTACAGTTTTAAATAAAACTCAATATTCAGAAAAACAACAACTTAATCGAGATTATTAATAAAATATTATAATTATTACATAACAAACACATCATAAAAGTATTTTAGTGGCTTAAATTGATACAAATTATTAAGAAAAATGTACAGTATAAATACATTTACTAACGTTAAAGATTAATTGCACAACTTTTTCCAAGTTATTGTGAAATATTTCAACTACAAAAACATGTACTGTTTTAATAGTAATATTATATAGCACATCAACCGTAATATGTTTTTCAAATTATCAAGATAAATTGGTGAAAACTATAAATCATCTTAGATTTCTTACTCTCGGCGATTTAAAAATATTTTTTTTATCGTCAATTTATGATCTCTGAAATTTTAAAGTAGTTACTCAACATTATGTTAAAAACAGTGACCATTAACGCGTATTAATTACTACAGTTACATAGGTCAATAATAATAAAAACAACTACTACTCCTTAGATATTTAAATTCCAGAAATTTCTCAAGCTAATTGAAATTCTACTAGTAAACTAGTAAACTCATTAAATAAAATTATTAATAACAAACTCGTTTGTTAATCAGAACACATAACGGTGGAATGCAAAGATCACCTTGTAAAAAACTAATTTCCGCGTGAAATGTCATTTCGCACGATTTAATTGAATTTCGCTGATTTCACTTTTGGTCACCATTGTTTTACTAGAATTTTTGATGCGCGGAGCCTATAATTTTTATTTAGAAAATAACGCCTGTGGGTTTGGTAAAAACCTAACCAGAGCACTAATAAATTACTTGAAATTTATTTAGAGTGCATTATAATAATACGAGTATAAACATACTACTTGTTAAACTTCTGTGATACAAAAGAATTTCAAAGGTGATATAATTAAGAACACTAAATAAGAACAATACTATACAAGCAGAATAGTAATCACAGATGAGTCTGGAAGATTCAACGGCCTGCAGCCACATAAAACTATATTTTCCATTTAGAATTGTTATTGTCGCTGGTACTATGAAAGCACTCATTTGTGTTTTGTCGCAACAATTGAACAAAGAGACTGTTACAGTCTCGAAATATTCAATATATATTTCCCAAGTTTAGAACTCTGCTAGCTTTTCATTCTTCGCGAGAATATCTATCACAATTTGCCTGTTTGATGAATCTTACTGAAGGCGATATCCGATTGTCAATATTACATTTAGGAATATTATGATCAGTATACATTTTATATTTTAATTTTATTTAAATTAAAATAGAAAATAATTATTTATTTAATATTAACGGGCATGATCTTTCGTTAAATTTGTGCATTTCTACATATAATAATATAAAAATAACATATAAGAATTATTATAATACATGAAAATATTATAGATAAATACTTATTTTATAAAAACGCATTCTTCTTCAAAATTTTAAAGAAATCAACTTTTTCAAAGATCTAAGATAAATAACAAGTAAAAATTAAATCTATAAAGATTTAAAATGTCATGTAAGGTACGTTAAATACATTTAGCCATCGGCTACAGGTCACGGAAGAGCAGTTTCTACCAACCATACAAATAGACACATTGAAATTAACCTCAATGTGACTTTAAAACAATCGATAATTCGTCCTATATTTAATTATACCGTTTTTGTTCTACCATAATGTTATACAAATCGAACATAATAAAACTTATTGCGTGTCAGAAAATCAGAACAGTAACTCATTAAAAAAAACTACTATAAGGTTTATTAAAAAATTTAAATAAACTTTTAATAGCATTTAAATATTTTAAGTCAGTCTTATTTTATGACTAACTAAATATTTTCTTATAAATATATAACCACATTAACATTTTGTATACATTTAATAATAGCACTCATATTATATTGTAAAATTGAGTAATCTTAAAACTTTGAATTCTATTTTGAATATATAAAAATAAAAATTGCCCATTTTCAAGCTATTTTATTTTTAACACTAAGTTTATTCCTAAATCTAGAGTTTTTCAACGAAATTGATATTGCCAACTTTTTTCCCACGATAATGATTATTTTTGAGGTATTGCAATAATCAAAAAAGAATTCTTATAAAAAACATTGTTTGAATTTTGATCACTTTGTTATAGAAAATATATTATTTGATATTAGGCAAAAAAAAAAATTCGTGATAATCTTGTTGACATTTTTCGTATTAAAATATTTTATGAAATATAGAAATGAGATATATCGACAAATTATATTTATTGATACAAAATTCTACTCTTAGATTAAGTTTTTTATTATTATGACTTTGTTGTTATTCCTATTTTTAATAAAACAGGAACAAATTATAATAAGGAGAGAATTAGAGATAGAAAATTCAGAATTAGTTGATATACAGCAACAACTGGTTGAAACTCAATCTGAAAAATATGATGAAATTATTGAGTCCAAAAAAAAAATCAAATCCCTGTTAATTGATAGAGTGATGAAGATGATGTTTTATTCTAAAAAAGTTTAAATTTTACTTGTGAAAAGAAGAAAAATTACTTTTGTTATGATTTAAAACAATAAAGAAATATAAACAGAACTTATAATCATTTTTAGCTTAGATGCGAAGCTGAGAAGGTATTAATTTTACTATGATTTTTTTTTTGTCTGTTGCCACTTTTTTCAGCACTTACAAGACCGACTTTGATGAACAATATGTCAAAAGATCACAAATCGTATCTAGTTTAAGACAATACCTCTAAACATTGAAAAAATTTCACTCGTTCTCCGTAAATAGAAGAAATCTTAAAAAAAAATTACAATTTTTAAAATTGATAAATTTTGTCATTTTTTTCACTGTTTTTCTTAAAACTACCATTACTTTTTCTAAAATTAACAAATCAATATAATTTTTTTTTATATTGAAACCTTAGATATTTTTCTTTCATTTGATATTATTTTTTTGAAAATATAACACTTAACCTGCTCACAGGGGAGGCTTAAAATAGCAAATTTTTTAAAAAACTAACTTTTTAAACTTAACTTTTGAAAATGTTCCTGAAATACTGCGTCCTTTAAACACATATCAAATTAAAGCTTATATTACGCTTTATAAATCGAAAAAAAAATTTGACCCGACATCTTTTTTTCTATGTGCAAATAGTCGCCGAATTTGAACAAAAAATATAATATTTGCGAAAAAAATCGTGATGTTTTTTGTACTTAAAACTACCATAACTTTTTGAAAAATGAACAAATTAAAAAAATTTATTTTTATATTGAAACTTTAGATATTTTTCTTTTATTTGAAATAAATTTTGAAAATCTGATTCTAACTTTGCCCACAAGGGAGATTCAAAAAAGCAATATTTGCTCACAAGTTAGGCTTTTTCAATTTAATTTTTGAAAATGTTCGAAATATATATATATTTTCTTCTTAGTTAGAAAGGCTACCGTATTCAAAAATATGCTATTTTTGTGTTCAAATTCGGGGTTTTGTATTTTATTGTATATTAAAATATCTTACACTAACTATCATGAATATTATATAATTTAATTGATATAGAATATAAATTTAAAATTTTAATTTAATTTTTTTTTCCTTTTTTAAGTTGAAATAAGTAACTTTAAAAATTGAAATAGCTTAAATTTCCAAATTATCAATCGGCGAACAGAAGGTTCAAATTCGCCTGTAGTAATTAATTTTTTGCATTTCTTCCTTAATTCTTTTTGAGTAAGAAAAAAAATTTCAAATTATTTGATTTTTATTTCATTTAAATTCAATAACCAATAAATATCAAGGGTCCCATCACTGTAGTCTACCCTCATGAGAAGAAAATTCTTATTCATGTTAATATTAATTTACTGTGTGTTTTTTTTTTTTTGTGGCTATGTTTTATTTTTCTAGCCCTCACTAAACCTACTTTTTTTAAAGATACGTCAAATGATTACAATGCGTATTTAGTGGAATATATTACCCTCAATAATTGAAAACAAATCCCTTAATTAAATAAAAAGTAACTTAACCAGATTTACCCATACAAACAATTAAAATCATTCATTTCTAATATTTTTAAAGTATTTATTGTCGAATTAGATTTGATATGATAAAAGTATTCAACTACAAAAGTAATCACTTTACATCATATGCATTATTGGTTTTCGTATTAAAATATAAATATTAAATGTATTGAATTGATTTTAAATATGAAAACAAAATTAAATAGTCCTACGCGTTCAACCTAGAACTTAAAAAACAATTTATTACATAATAAAATGTCTAATAATTTTATGTATGATGATTATAGTTCCATGTGTAATTAATTTTGGTCAAGGATATTCTCTTAAACTAAATATTAAATTATGTAGGGGCGATACTTTAAAAGTTGAGACAACCAAAAATATCAAGGAAACAATAAGAACGTGTAAATGGTGCGGTTGTTCAAACTAGTAATTTGAACAATAGTCATTAAATATAGCATAATCATGTCAGTGATAAAAGTACATATTGCTTGTTATAAGCCATCACAGATATTATAACGTTTAATATAAAAGCCCAGATTCCTGCTGATTCTCGTTTCAAATTATCCACTTGAATTATACTGCTCAATATATGGACAGTAACCACTTAATATAACATTCTTATTGTCTGATCGCAATAGTCGGTTTTGTTTATACATAGTGCGCTCATACTGTGCAATTACATGCGAAAGAATGGCGCGTAATCACTTTGAACACAGTCGGCAAATTGAATATTGATGATTATGAAGATAAGTCGATACACTACTTTTTCAATAACAAAGACAATACAGCTTTATTGCGCTAGTGCCAAATCCGACTTGTAATGAAATTCTAGTTCCAACGACTGGGACAAAGAAGATTTATTAGAACAAATGTCGAGGACTCGGCATACTTGCACACAAAAAAGCAATATTTATCCTGATGCATAGGTTTTCTTTCACAGTGTGTTTTTAACGGCAATATAGAAGTTTGATTTTTTTTTCAAACAAACCTCTTATATTATCACAGTGTATACATTTCTTTAATTTAAAATGGCTCGATTGTGATAGTTTTGTATTTTAGTCAAAATAAACCGCACGTCTCTATTGTGTCAATCGTATTCAAGAACTATTTAAAGCATTTATTTTATACTTGTTGTTATATGTTGTTATGCATATTAGTCTAAAATATTATTAAGTAAAATAGAATTGGTAGAATATCCGCGTGATGATTTTTTTTTTATTAATCCAAAATGCAACTACACTTTTTCACTGTTGTCGTGCACTGTGTGATTCTTTTACTATTTAAAAATTGAATCCCATGACTGAACGACGTGCCCGTCTTTTATGTACTGACCGTTTAGTCTAAAGTCCTTATTATACGTCACTCCATTTGTTTTGTCTGTTATTGTGTATAACAGTATCTTGAAATGTTTGATCTAAACCTTACGATACTGACAGTAATTTAAACGAAGAATTATAAAATAATCTAACAAACACAAAACATAAGAGCTAAAAATGAATCGTCATATAATATAGTGATCACGATTTTCAGTGATTTTTCATAAGATGCATAAATATGGCGTATAGTTTTTTGTAGTCGAATACATTTATTGAATACGAGTTTTACTAATAATACATTTAAACAAATAAAATTTAACCAGTTTATTACACTTTAACTGCCACAAATTATTTATAGTTCTATAAAGAGAAAAATGGTTTTTTTTTAATAAGTAATCAATGTTTCATAGACATTCTTCTATTTTTCTTTAGTCGAATTTTTATTCAACAATATATATAATGTATACAAAATAAAACAGATTTAACTGACAATCAACGCAGATAAAATATGCATTACAAATATACATCAGTACGAGCTGTACCAACCTCACTACATACTCACTCTATGTATTAAAATTATTGTAACTTAATAATTGCCGTTTTAATTTTTATAGACTCATGCAAAATTTTTGGTAAAAAAGTAGTAGAAAATTGGCTATTATAACATTTTGAAAAATTTTAATTAAAAAAAAAAATAATAAAAAATAGTAGCACAATGTGGACGTGGTATAGTTGGGACAAGTATACATAATATCTAACAGTGATTAAAATCACTATCATAAAAAACGCTTCGATGCAAATCTGTAGATAGTATTTAATTTTAAGAAATTGGTGGATTATTCCAAAAGCAAAAGTAAGTCCTATTTCTTTATTTATATCCTGATTACAAATTTTTTTTTTTTAAATAATTTCTGTAAAAAAGTTGCTATTTTCAATCCCCCCTGTGAGCAGGTTGAGTGACAGATTTTCAAAAAAATGATATCAAATAAAAGGGAAATATCTAAGGTTTCAATATAAAAATTTTTTTTTTAATTCGTTCATTTTTCAATAAGTTATGGCAATTTTTAGGAAAAATTGTAGAAATTTACTGATTTTAAAAATAGTACACTTTGAGGGACTTATACCATTTACAGGGATGAGGAAAAAATTTTTAATTTTTGAGGGTAATGTCTTCAACTAGATATGATTTGTGATCTTTTGACGTATCATTGAGAAAAATCGGTCCAATGAGAGAGCTAAGAAAAAGTAGAGACAAAAACAAAAAAAAATAAACACATCATGGTAAAATTAATACAGCGCATCGAAGCTAAAATTTAATATTAAAGTAGTCTAAGAATGCATAAATTAAAACAAAATTTTGATTATAGGAATTGTCAGTTTTCAAAAAACCGGTTAAAATTTAAATCGGATATAACCAATTTTATCCCGTTTTCTAACCAAAACTGATACAAATCACACGGTTTTAGTTCCTGGTCTTAATAAAGCTTGTAGGGGGAAGTATGAGATACAAACATTTTTTACAACATTTTCAAGTTGCTCTATCAATTTTGATTTAGACCTTGTTATATTTTAATTTATATTTAAACCAAAAACGTTTACCTTATCTACCCTACTAATCACTTATCTAACTGTGGTCATTCACTTTAAAGCCAATGGCGTACACAGGATTTTTTAAGGAGGGCTAAACCTTTTTTTGCTTATTACATACTCTTACTATTCGTAGTTATAATTGGCCAATGGATGGGGTTCTTTAAGCCCCCTTAGGTTCAGCACTGTATAAAGCTTCCACGACCCTAACACCAATTTAAAATTATTTACTATAATTTGAAAATTACTCCAAACATAACAATTTACCAAATAATAGGGTGGTGCTATTAATAATTTCTTTTGATAAAATATTCTTACCTTTAACGAGTTGTGCGGCTGATGATGCAAGCACGAATAATAAAAGAAAGGCTTTACACCAGGTGATGCACGAGCAATGCATCTTATGATTGTTTTTTATATTCCTTCGTATCCATACTCCGGGCAACTTCAAGAACTTTTAACGACTTATATTAATATATAACTTAATTCGAAAAATGTACAACACTACAGATAGACGACATATTTGTACGAAAAATTTTAACGCACACACACTCATATCATGACAGTATATAAGAATACCTAACCCATTTTTAACATCAAAATTTCTATAACGTACACTGGTCGCGAGAAATTGAAACTTCTTTTAATATTTTGACACGATTTTAAAAAGATAATAATGATCGCGATTATAACGTACTAACGAACTACACTCATCGTCAGCGTGCGTTTTACTGAAATCTTTAGTTTCTACGACAACCGCGGTACGTGCATAGTAAAACTAGACTATGGTAGGGATATCCATGAGACCGGTTCATGATAGCACAATTCATTTGGTTTGCAATAATAAATACCCCTTACAATTGGTTTATGTGTTTTGAAAAATATCAAGTCTTAATTAAATACTGTTTTCACTTGTGTCTCTAATTTTAGCATTAACTATGTTCACTAACTAATATTTAAATTAAAAATGTATTAAATTGAAAAATATAATTATAATATTGTAGTAATAGTTTAAAATAATAAGATCATAGTTTATTCAGAACATTTCAGAGGAATAGAAATCCTAGTAAATTATCTATCTCTGAAATATGTCAAAAATGTCAGAATTTAAATTTAAAAACAATGCTCTGTGATTTAATTTAAAAAATATCACTAAATGTACCTCCCCTAGATATTTGCTATTGTAGTTTACAGTAGGAATTCATAAACAGTGTGTATAATCTACACACTGTAAAAATCCAATTGTTGGCTGATGACATTGACATTTTGTTTTTTATATAATTTATTGATTTTTTTATTTTACTAAATTAAAATAGATGAAATTTTTAAATTCAGTTTACATAAATTAAAAATAATCAAAATTCTAAGGGCTTGTTACCACAAACCTGGATCAACTTAAATCATTTATTAAAGAGTTAAATCATTGATCAACTAGTTAACACTTAAATATTTTATTTACCTGGTTAATTACCTATGGTTTTCCTTTTTGTTTTTAATAATATAATCATTGAAACTTCAATTTAATCATCAATTAATAATTTGTATCATATTTTGCTCACATTAAGTATATTGAAGATGAATTATGGTAAATATAAAATTTTACATAGACCATTAATTACAAGTATCAATGTAAATAGAATTGAAATACACATTTTATTCATTACAAGTATAATTAACTTCATTCAACAAAATTTACTAAGAATAACATTTTTTAACAAAACATTAAAAAAAAAAAATGTATTAACATATTAAATTGTCTTTAATACTTTTTAATTAGTAATATTTAGATACTTAACAAAAGTATTAGAATTTTCTATCACAATAATTTTAGTGTCTTATAGTATATTTATACAGAGAAGTAAAGTTTTGTACACACATTTAGGTAATTGTCCTAAAACAGAATACAAAGAGTAAAAGTTATCTCCTTAAATTAAAACAAAATACTATTTGTAGTAACTCTTGCAACACAATTAGTTACACTGAACCAAAAAAGGAAACTCATGGTGCCTACTTCTTGTAAAGGCCACCTTACAATCCAAGATAAAGGAGAAAACAAATTTAATGGTAACTCTCTCAATACTGCCTGTTTATAGTTAAAACGAATGAATATAAGATTTATAACTATCTGAAAAAAAACAAGTTTAATTATTCTTTATTAAATGTGATAACAAAAAACAGTTTATGCAAAAAAAAAAAAATTATTTATGAATTTATAAGATTAATTAGATCAGAAAGAAATTTAGATATATTTAAGGTAAAATATAAATAAAAAATTAAAGATAATATTAAAAACGAGTGAACCCAGATGGCTAGCAAAAATATTCAATTTGTCATTGCATAAATTTTCTACTGTCAAGATTAAGTAAAAATTCAACATTTTTCAAGATGATATTATTTTAACAATAATATTTAATGAGTCTTAGATAATAAAGTTATTAATTAAATAATAATAGAATATTGTCTTTTTTTTATAATGTAAAATATTTTATTAAAGTTATGTGACTATTCTTGTTAATAATCAATATATAAACTAAATTTCTATAATATTATACTAGTCAAAACATAAGGATACTTACAGATATAACATAGAATAATATTTTACATATGAACTTGATTTTCAAATTGTTAGCTGCATTATCTCTCACTATAAAAAATGTTATCAAATAATTATGCTTTTGATAATATTTTATATTTTAAATTAAGGAATTAATAATTTTAAAAAGGAAAACTAATAAAAAATTTATATATATTTATTATTATTTATATTATAAGACTCCAAACGATAAAATTAATTTATTTCCAAAAAAAATCTAATTGACACAACTTGTATACTCTACTATTTAAGCAAGTTCTCGAAATAATTATCACTCAGCTTTGCATCAAAGCTAAAAATATAAACTTATATTTCCTTAATATCTTATCAGTTACATTTTCAATAAAATATTAACATACCATTATTTTTTAGATTTTCAGTAAGTTTATTAATTTGTCTTTGTAATTTTGCATGTTTTGCAAACTCATGATAAATAGAGACTTCAGCTTGCTGTTTTTTTAAAAAAGTAATTTCTGCGATTAAATCTCTGTTTTTATTATTACGATCCAATATTTTTGATATCATCTAAAAACATTTATATATAAACTATTATTTAATCAATCTATAATAAAGTATTAATATTTAATATTAAAGTTTTCATAATTAACAATGGGTGTTTAATTTTTTTTTAATCTAAAGTTTGACCTTTTAGAGTCAAAATATTTGAAAAAAAAAAATACAAAGTCATATCCAAAACAATTTCCTTCCATATTTTACGCATCAAAAGAATTCTCCAGAAAGTAGTAATTATTCTAAAATAATATTATGTAATGAGACAAAAACCGTTAAATAAATTATTTTACTTTTGTGATTCATATTTCAATTTTATAATTCAAGTTATTATCAATTTTCAAAAATTAAAAAAAACTTTGACTGTTGCAAAATTTCAAATAAGTGGCATTTGATAAAAATGTTTCCAATTCACTAATAAAGATAATTTTAATAACTTTACCTTTGGAAAATATTTAATTAACAACATATTAATGAAACTTATCAAAATCGACAAAAAAAATAAATCCATATTTAAACAACACAACACTTCCCAAATAAATTTAACAAAATTTTTACGTCAATAATAAATGAATATTATAACAAATAGTCTTAATGATTATTAATATTCATTTAAAATTCATAATTAATTTATAACTTTTCTCAGATTGATGTTTCATTCGTCACATTTCACTGAATAAATAATTTAAATAAAATATTGTTATTCTTGTGATGTAACAGTTTTAACTATTGAATCTTCTTATCAAGAATTATGAATGATAACGGAATTACATTAATAACAGGGAGTACATAGAATAACCAAAAATATTGAAATGCATTTTGACCGAAAATTATTTCAACAGAGACATAAAATGATCAAACTGCATTTTTACAAAGTAGTTTTTTAACCCAACCGTAATTAGTATCAAAAGTATTTCAACCAAAAAGTATTACAGACAAAAAATACTCTTCGAAAATATTTAATCCAAGATTTGTATTTATTTTATAATTGAATTAGTAAACTTTCAATATTAATGTAATTAAACTAATTAATTAATTCAACTTTAAATATATATATATTCAACAGGACTTTTAAATTTAACAAGAAGCTAACTCTCGTGGTAATTTTTTTGTTGACGTTTTAAATACCATATTTATAGTTGATTCTTAAAAATGAATTTTACCTTAACATTTTAATAAGCATGCTATTTAGAGTATTAAAGCTTCGAGTAATGTTTTATTGCCTCTCCTACATTCCCGTTTCTTATTCATACTAATCGATTACAAATATGGTCTTTACAGTTACAGTTGTCTTCTAACATTTTTCTTAAATTTTCTTTTTGCATAGCAATATATTAATTTAAAGAAAGCACTTTTTAATTTAATCATAGCGTTTAGTGACATCCACAAGAAAGCTGACAATGCTTTATGGCCATCTATTAACCAATTATATACTAAACATTATAGTTTCAGAATATGTACGTACAAATTCATGTATATACACTAAAATTGGGATTTTTTATGGAGTAAAAAAATGAGAAATTTTAATTTTGGTCAAAAATCGAACGACTAATATAATGAATTCTATTAAAATATCAAGAATTAGCATTCAAAAAAAATTATAGCATTTTTAAAATGCAGTAATAAATTTTTTTTTTAAAAATGCCATTTTTACAATCATAATTTTAAGAGAGACGGTATGGCTGAGTCGGTAACGCAGCAATACTTCATGCGCACTTCTTCATTTACCGAGCAATAGACCAGTTCATTATTTGGATTCGCCATCCCTCTCTCCAACGATAGACTGACCACTAGAGATGTGGGAACAAATGCATTTTACCACCCCATCGAGTTTTTTCATTTTTTTTTTTTTAAACGTGTATTTTTCAATGCTTTTTTCAAAAGTGTTTGAAAAAATTGTCGGAAAAAATTGGTTCAAAAGTTATAGCTTTTTAAAGTTGAAACGTCAAAAACTAAAAATAGCTCAAAAATAGTTTTTTTTTTGTTAATTTTTGGGATTTTTTCTCATGATACTATTGTGAAACTATAATGACGTAATTATTACATAATATCCTCATTCTAAAAATTCTAAAAATTCTAAAACCAAAATTATCTTTAAAAATAAGGATTTTCCAAAAATTTTTTTCAAAACTACGCACATCAAATTTACGCAATACGAAATAAAAATAACAAGAAACTCAATTAATTCAATTTGAGCAAAAAAAAAAAAAAGACCACGATGTGGTGTTTTACATAGAATTGTTAATTCAATAAAATAAAAGTTTTTACTGTTTATTATGTACACCAATTAACACTTGTTGTAAACAAAAAAAAAATACTATTACATTAGATATTGTTGATATTAGTTAAGTTGTTGAGGTATCAAAATATACTTACTAATATCTTAATGTTATAATGTTGAGTTATACAAACCCATTTAAATATAAGTTGTGGTCACCTACGCCTGCCGGCTCCGGTGACCGATTCGAGCCCCTTTGGGACTCTCATGGGATGGGAGCTCACGCCCCCAAATCCCTAGAGGATAGAAGTCAAGCCCAAACCCAACCTATTTAAACCCATTCGACTGAAATTCTCAGTGACCCAACAAGTATAAAACCTTGATGTTAAAATGGTGATATAATATTGAAAAAATAGATCAAAAAAAATTAAATTTATTTACTTCAACACTACCTTAACACGTTTAATGTACTCATAAATACTCTTAAATTTACTATTCCTCGGTAACTACATCATCAAGAATGCTTTTTATAGATAATTAATGAAAATTATCAAAAAAAAACAGCAGTATATAACAAAATTTGTATATGATTATTGAAATCTTTGAAAGCTCATAACTTTTAAACTAGACTTCGCCGACAAAAAATTTTTATATATTCTTAGTCGGTATGAAAAACTAAATTGATTTAAAAAAAAAAATTTGAAAAATCTCGATGGGGTGGTAAAATGCATTTAAGCC
>NW_026099575.1:22393470-22435838 GCF_025091365.1 Daktulosphaira vitifoliae | reverse complement strand
TAGAGATGTGTCGTTCGCGAACGAACGGATCGCATTGAACGGGTCAAAATAGTGAACGAAATGATTCAGATCGCCGAACCGTAGTGATCCGGATCCCCCAAAAACTAATTTTTTCCCGTATAAATCACACTGTACCGATTTGATCGCTTACCAAATATCAATGATAACATATTCATATGTCATTTGTTTATACGACACATCCCTAATCCGAATCGCGAATCATACATGCGATTCGCGAATCGAGAACCGCAAAAGAATCAAAACTATACTGAATGTTCCATTCAATTGACTCAAAATATCTTTTAGATCGCGAACGGGTCTTTGAACCGGATCTTCTAGTTGACCTGATTCGAATGAATCGGATCACTTAGGTGAACCATAATTCCCATCTCTACTGACCACCCAANGTTTTACATAGAATTGTTAATTCAATAAAATAAAAGTTTTTACTGTTTATTATGTACACCAATTAACACTTGTTGTAAACAAGTAGAAACCCAGAGTATCCCTGGATAAGAAACATCGTAGTAGACGACCACTATGATGACTGTTTATAAGCTGCAAAAGCGTAAAAAAAGTAAGCTTACTAAGATACTTCTTTACCATAATATTTAGATATCATATTATATAAATAAAAAATATTTATTATTACGTAAAATTTAAAAAAAACTCCGATTATTTATATAAGTAATTTTTTTTTTTTCTAAAATTGAGTGGTATTTTTCAAATATTTGCCGCTGATTATTATTAACCTAAATTATATTAAAATTGGGTTCTTTTAATAAATTAACCAACAAAATCGGTCTTTTGAGAACTGAAAATGTTCACAGACATAAAAACGCATCATGGTAAAACCAATAATTTTTTTAGTTTCGCATTAAAGCTAAATTGCTGTCCTTATAATTAAACTTACGTTGTCGAAATATCTAATGTTTTTACATCATAATTAGGTCAGAGAACATCTAGCATTCGCCTACTTCTTTAAATAAATATAAAAAAATTCAGCTAGAAAAAAATGTGTTTCATGTAACAATGATTCTAAATTTGTAATTTTATTATTCATATTGCCATCACACTCGTATTGTACGTCATTGTATACGTGGCTGCATGGTGTCACTAGTCGATAACGATTTATTGTTATCCATAAATAGATCCCTATATTGGAAGCTAATGTTTTTAGAAATAACAAAACATTTTGTTTTACGAACAAATTATTAGTTATTAGCATGATCCGTATCCGTGATTCATTTACACTATATATGATGTAATCATATTTATTAAAAAATCCAAGTGCATATTTTAGGTTTTTAAGTGCATAGTGCTTCTTTATTTAGGTTATTTTTTGTGCTTTAAGTTCTTTATCCTAATTCTGAACTATTTTGTGATATCAATAAACAAAATTGTAATATAAATGAACAATTGTATTTAACATAAATACGAGATTATTGAAATGGTATTCTTCTAATTAATAATCGCATTCATAGAATCATAATAATTATTACATTTAATAATATAATGAAATTCAAAACAAATATATAAATGTTATTTTTAAAAACACAAGTTTATAATTTTAATAATGATGTTATTAATCTGTTCACAATATTAATGAAAAAGTTGAGAGCAGTTACCGTATTATTTAGTTCCAATTATACCATGTCAGTATTGTGTCACAATCCCACTGTGTTGGGTATTAATAGTTATTTTTTAAAATTTATTAAATAAATGTTGAAGGAAGAGGTAGAGGAAGACCAAAAAAGAGATGGAGAGATATTATTGAATGCGATATGAGGACATCTGATGTGAGCATAGAGGATGTGGGAGATCGTGTCAAGTGGAATTTTAGGATAAGGGTGGCCGACCTCAAGTAGTTGGGATTAAGGCGAGGAAGAAGAAGAAATACATGAATATAATTTAATATTGCCATTCAATAAATTTTTTTTTTCAAATTGGTATCCTATTGTAATAATACTACAATATTACAAAAATGTTATATGACCATGTATTACAGCGATCTGAAGTAAATATAATAATAACTTAACACCAATATTATTTTTTAAATGTTCATTAATAAATGTTGATATTTTTATTTGTTCATTGATATAGGGTAATATTATAATATTTATGTAATCAAAATTAATAACCTCTTAAAATTAAACTAATGTTATTATTTTAAAATTAATTTAATAACAATATTACTTTAACATTATTAAATTGCTCTGTGGGTAGTTTCTTTATCCTTATCTTTTAAATTGCAATTTTTAATAGTGTTTAAGTAAATATAAGAAAAAACCAGTTGTTTTGACCAATAGTGGAAGTGCAGTATTGTGGAACCAGCATAGATTTTGAAAATGATTACTATCACTATCATTAAAAAAATATTCCCTACTAGGAAGTTATAACCCATGACAAAAATAATTTTGCTTTAAACATGAACACCAAAAAGGTTTTTTCTAGAAGAGCGAAATTCCTGGTATTATTTCTTTTTAATCATTAGTTTACTAGCAGTTAACTCATTAAAATATTAAAACTGTAAGAAATATTTTCTATTTTTTCCCCGTGAAAAATATCTGTTCACACTATTAACAAGTAATGGAAATTATAATAAAATAAATTTAACTCTAAAAATAACTACTAAGATTCTATAAATCTTATCAACATTGACCAATAAATTTTAATTTAATCATTATATTTTAAATAATAATAGATTTTATTCGAAAAAAATATATGTCGGCAAATATTTTTTCAATTATATTTTTCATGGATCAAGCTAAAATATTTTTAGAATTAGTTTTGTTCGACTGGAATATTGTCTTATAAAATACTATTGACTGCATAATTTTCGGATGTATTTATGGAGAAGGTGATTTCCTCCCCTTCACCAGCACTACTAATATTTTTTCAAAGTCGATATTCACATATTATAGCACTATAGATATTTTTTTGTAGTCATCACTTTGGTTTTTATCAAAAACTTTTTCTCTAGTATGCTTTCCCAAGTAAAAATTAGTTTTAAATACTCCCCTTTGATCTAAGTACCCCGTATTCAGCATTACTTACTCGGTATACTAATAAATCATAACAATTTTTTTTCAAACCCATACAAAATTATACATTGAAAAGTTCATCTTTTTAAGAAATACTAATGTTACATTCAATATCTAACAATATATCAATTATAAGTGGGTACCCAGCATTTTTCAGAATGAGAACTGGGAGGGTTAATACTAAAATTATTTTTATTACTTTTATTTTGCATTTTATCTAACACAGAAATAATCAATGGCGACCTGGCTTGACAATTACGAGGGGTTTTTTGATCAATGGCACAACTATTGTAAAAATCTAAGGAGTGTTAAAATTGTGTAACCCCACAAAGATGTGGAGTGTCTACAATCCCCAATCCACCACATTAATGTACAGAGTGAAACAGATCCAACTGACAATTCTTAGATTATAACTTTAATACAATAATTTTATTGCAATTTTTAAAAATAATTAATGCATTCTTAAACTAAAAATCACATTGAGTTATAAGCATTTTATAAATAGAGTAATTAAATAGCACCGGTGGGTACAGCTCGTACTGATATATATGTAAAATACTACCCACTTTTATTAAAATACTTTTAATTCAATAATTATTTGTTTTAAAATTATTATCATAACTTTTTGTAAATTTTGATAAAATTGAAAAACAAAAATTTTAATTTAAGACACATAATAAAAAATATGCTTTTAATGTAGTCCAAAACTACAAAAATAATTTTTTTTGAAAATAATACAATATTCACTGGATCAATAGTTATTAATGATTTTAAAACCTGGTAGGACACCCTACATGTATAAAAAATATAAATTGGCTAATAAAAAATTAAAAAGAAAATTACATTAACTATCTTTGAAGTTTTTACACTATATAAAATATGACTTGCTACTTATTTTATTAATTGTTATCCTCAAAATAGCTTTTTTTATAAAATTGATATAATAACCATAATTATAAATTTTATATTATTTTTTTTCTAATACTCTCAGATCAGGAGTTCTACAAAATGGACAATGTCCTAGTCGTAATACTTCAATTTCATACTCATCAGAATGAAACATCTAAAACAAAAGATTTATAGAATATTAAAGAATAATATTATTTTATTATTATAATATTTGTGATGTATTATAATTTTAATAACTTTAAATATTACCTTAAAACAACTTTCACAACTTGTAACTGAAAATCCAGGTAAAAGGTTCTTATAATATTTAAATTTTAAAGGTTTTGGCCATTTACATACAACTACACTATTAATATCCAGTGATTCTAATGTTGCTTTATTCACAACAACTGAATGATGGGCAGTATCTTCTTTCTACAAATATAATATATTTGGTATACATCCCACCATAAATGAGAAATTTCATTTAAGATAATAGATAGGTATTGTTAACTCTTATGATAAGATAATAGTATCTATTATGGGCATCATAGAAGTTTCTGATAATTGTGTTTGATACACCATAATAATTTATTACATTTTTTAGCAATTATTTTTTTTATTTAACTGATTCTAGGGATTTTTATGAAAACTTACATTTTTTAACCTTATTATTAACTCTATGATATATTATTTATACTCTATAAGTACTATAAAAATTGCTAAAGACTGGTTGACTTCCTAAATTAGAAAATTGTAAATTCTTATGTCATAAAAGCAATAAATACTATAACTAAGATCGTTCAAAAATGTGTCTAAAATATTATACTTATTAAAGTGTTTTTTAAATATAAGGTATGGCTCATACAAATGGTAAATATGCATTGTAAGACAATAGTCATATGTAAGAAGCAGTTTAATTTTAATCACTATTTACAAGAAAGACAAAATAATATTTGAGGAATAACTAAAAAAGAATTGGAAACCTTAAAAATGTTGTCACATAGAAAATTATAAAATTACAGTGGAACTTACAAGTGCTATTTATTAAACGGGGTATTTATTGAACATTTACCTCAAAACTCATAAGTTTATATGTAAATGGATCAATGGAAGTATCATGTTCTCCCTCATTTAAAATATAATTATTAACAATCTGTGATTCTTGTTCTTGATCATTCATAGAAGAATAAAAACTTTGTATTAATTTTACAGCTTCTGTATCTGATATATTATCTTCTATTTTAAACTCAATAAGTGGCAATACATCTAAAAAAAACTATTATTTAAAAAAAAGTATACAATTTTAAAATGAAATAACAAACCAAATTTAATGTTAGAAAATATGAACTTATGTTTACACGTCACACAATTTTCTATTCCAGGTGGATTATATGTTAAACACCTATAGCACATTAATAATAAGATTTCATTGTCATGAAATGGTTTTGCTCGAATACTAAGTGTAGCAAGTTCCACAAAATTCTAAAGAGAAAAAGAATCAAACATAAATATGTACTTTGTTTTGCTTAAAAAAACTAGTTACTTGAAATTTTTTTGGTATTCTTAACTTCTTTAATTCATTTAAAGTATGTCTAGCTAATTTATAGGCTTGCATATTTAAAGCTTGTTTTGATAAAGTGTATAAAATGGCACTAGAAAAGTTGTTAATAACCAATTAATAAAATTTTCATATTTTAACTTCATGTTATAAAATAAAAAGATATTGTTTATACACAATAAATAAATATTTACTAAATGATCAAAATTAGTATAAAAATTAATTAGCTTTTTTGAATTATATCAAATAGCAAACTTATTTATAAACAACCCAGCACAGGGGGACGCAGCACAGTGGTGACGTGGCATAGTTGGATCAAGTATAATGATATCTGACAAAATATCTTAAAATCACTATAAAAAAAAAAATGCTTTGATGCAAATCTTTAGATAATGTTTAATTTTAAAAAATTGATTGATTATTCCAAAAGCTACATGACCTGCTATTTCCTTATTAATATCCTGATTAAGATAAAGTATGTCAAATGAAAGAGGGATATAAATATTATTTCTCATAAAAAAATTGTATTGATCCATACACTTTTCAATAAGTTATAGCATAATATAGTTTAAAATTTAAAATATAAAATCGAGAATTTTCACACAAAAATAGCCATCAATTTTCACCAAAAATTTGGTAGCCATTTTCACCATGAAGACAAAATAAAGTCCGAAATTTTTTTTTCCCATAATTAAATAAATCAAATTTAATATATATATATATAAAAGTGTCAGACTTACTGGAACACTTTCAAAAGTTAAGTTGAAAAAGTAAATTTTTTGTGAAAAAGTTGTCATTTTAAATCTCCTCCCCGTGGGCAGGTTAAGGGTCAGAATTATAAAAAAAAATTAACCAAATGATAGGTAAAGACATCAAGCATCTATAAAAAAAATATATAAAAATTGCTTTGTTCATTATTGGAAAATTTATGGCAGTTTTAAGTAAAAAAAATTGAAAAAATTTCGAAAATTAGCGATTTTAAAATTTGTAATTTTTTGGAGGTTTCCCCCATTTACGGGGAACGAGGGAAATTTTTTTAATTTTTGAGGGTAATGTTTTCGACTAGATAAGATTTGTGATCTTTTGACGTATTGTTGAAAGAAATCGATTCGGTGAGAGCTGAAAAAAAGTGGTAACAGACACAAAAAAAAAAAAATACATCTTAGTAAAACCAATACCTTCTCAGCTTCGCATCGAAGCTAAAAATTAATAATATTTTAAAGAAAAAAATATAATAAAATTAATGTTGGTATAAGAACTAATGTGGATTACCCAATAAAGTAACCAGTTAGCAACTAATGGCCTTTATAAAGAATTGTACACAGTAATAATATTACTATATACATATCTATTATTTATGATGGTAAATATTTGTATATTCTCAATTCTTTAAATAGTAACTTGTAATATTTATAAGTAATAAATTTCTTACAATTTTGAAACTCCTTTTGGCTTTATTTCTTTTGTTTCATTCATGAGAAAACATGATGTATTAAATAATGTCTCTGGTTGGTAAGACATGAAAGGATCTTCCTACAATTGACAATAAATATTTATAGTTATGATTTTTTTAGTAAGCAAATGACCAAAATAAATTATTTAAGTTTGTTACAGTTTACTATCAATTTTATATTATGTTATCTAACTAAGTATAAAACCATATCACATTTAAAATACATTTTTTCCCACTTAGCATACAATAATACAATGTATTTTGTACACAAAGTAATACAAGTAACTATTTATAATATTCTATAACTCTAACAACCAAAAAGCACTAATTTATGATAATACAAAAGTATCAGACAGCCATAATATATTAATTAAAAATTAAAAAAAAAATAATTTAAGTAACTGAATAATAAAAATAAAAGGAGTATTATCAAATGACTCTATGTGAATTTAACCCACACTGAGTTATGTACGCTCATCCTATTTTACTACTGATAAATTATTTCTCAATAAATAAATAACTGACCATGTATCGATGAATGATATTATATGCATAGTATATAGTAGCATACTTGTCATACAAACAAAAATTATTTATAATATCATTAACATTTTCTTCACTGAAAAAATTAAATAAATATTTAATTTTATACAATTACAAAAATTTTGAATTAAATAATATGTAACTCTTACCTATTTGATGCTATATTCAAACATTGTCGACTTAGTAACCAATAATAGTAACTTGCATCATGAAATCTGAGTTCATCAACAGCATTTTCAGTTAAAATTTCTAATACTTTAAATGCTCTTTCAGGTTGACCTCCTTTTAAGAATGCTAAAAATTAATAAAATAAATCAACATTATTAATTTTAAAATTGAGTTACTGAAATTTTTAGATAGTAAATAGAAAAACTATGTATCATAGGATACACAAAATAAATGAAACTCCTATAATTTAGATTTGACAATAATATAATTCATTAATATTATTGTTTAATTAGAATTGCAAATGACGGCTTAAATAAGCTTATTTGTACAAATTTTTATGAACTAGGTGCTACAGAAAAAACAATAGTATATTTGAGGGGGATAGGGGCTTTCTTCCTGCAAAATACATTTATTTTGATGTCTACATTTTTTTTAGTAGTAGGGAATTGGCCTATCTTAGTATCACCTCCCTTGAAATGAAGTTTTAAATACACCTTTATGCAAAAACACAAATATATTAATATGACTATTACAGTTTTTACTCATTAACCATTATTTAATTTTGCAGTTCTAATTTTCTAATAAATCCAGACTCCCATAACATACATGACACCATTGTGTCACATTTATATTTATACATAATACAGTAAATTCTTCACGTGGAATATCATTATCTTGAACTGCAATGAAATCCCCTTGAAACTACCATTACACAATAATGTTTTCTCTCGATAACTCTAGATAACATTAATAGTTATTTCATTATTTCATAATCTTACTTACTTAATCTTATGTCAATTACACAAATAACAATTTTACCATGGGAATAATAGGAAACTTTACAGTAGGTATAATCATAGTGTTTATACTATGACTATAGTAGTCAAATAAAAAAAGACTTGGATGACTTTGTCATCCCTATAAAAAATTTGTTACAGATCATCTTTAATTAGATGGTAAAATGTATACTGAATATTTAGAAGTAAACAATGATTTACAAGTGTGTGGAACACAAATAAGATAATGAAATCTTATAGGAAGCTATCAATATTACGGACTGAAAGTAGCAATAGTGAAGATGAACTACAAAAAGAGGAAGTCACTATAGTTTCTATAAAATAAGCTAAGTTAGCAATAAACACACTCGGATATTTTATTGAAAATAGTAAAGGATAGAAGATAGTACTTTTTCTTCTTTATCAATATTAGAAACCATTATCAAAGAGAGAAGCATGAAAAAACTAACTGTAATGATAAATTATTTTAAAAAATATTAATTTAACATTATATATTTATTTTACAGAAATTTTATAAACCATTTTTATTTTTATTAAAACTCAATATCTAGAATCTTTTGATAATTCAAAATTTTTTTGTTCCCCTTGACATAAAGAGAGACTACTGTATAAATACAAACCTTTCTGTGCATCTATAAATTTATCATTTTCAGCTAGCCATTCAGCATATGGTAAATATACAAGAGGAGCATAATTAGGATTTTTTTCTGCCAATAAAAATGCTTGATCCCAATTGTGAGCTTCTACTTGTAGAGTCACCATATCAGGTCCTGCTCCTTTACCCATTTTTGAATACATTTCTGCTGCACTATCAACATCACCTAATTTACGTAGCTCATCACCAATTCTACCTAAGATAGTTTCTTCAGCTTTATCAATTTGTCTTCCCAATTGTAGTAACCTAAAAAATATAAATTTAATTGATAATTGTTGAATAGTTAATTTAATAGAAGTGTAATTCAGTAACAAAATTAAATTAACGGGATATTATTCAATACATAAATATAAACATTACATTTCTGTCCAACAATTTTGTACCATGATATCAATAGCTCGAACATATTCTTCTGCGGAAATATAGAGCTCTGCAGCTACTTTATACTCTTCTATGCTCATAGCCCATTCAGCTCGTTTAATTGTCAAGTCAAAGCTTTCTTTTGAAGAGTTAATACTAATAAATTCCTAAATTTTTATTACTTTAATATATATTTATTGTATTCAGAAGAGCATTTAAAAAGGAGCATTGGGTTCATGTGCTGTTTTGGGAGGTCACTATTATATACCAGTTAACTCATAAATTTCATCATTGAAGGCATTTTTTTTAAGATTATACATGAAGAAAATAGAACATTAGTATCTTTCATGGGTTAGTATAATTTGTTATACGAGCAGCACATAATTCCTAATACAACCCGGTTTGTATTATATGCAAAATTTTTACTTGAGCCATATCAAACATTCTTAAATCTGTAAACATAGTAAATGCTTTGTGCTCATATCCCCATTTTTGATAAATTCTAGCAGCTTCTTTAAACTTTCCTTCGTAAGCTAAAATATCAGCTAAAAGACAATACTTATCTTTATCATTATATGACCCCATATCCTATAATTAAAAGTAATACTATGAAACATAAAATAAAGACCCTAAAGCTTTAAATGATATTACTTCATATTGTGTTATAAGATCAATATATTTAATTTCTTTAATATGTGCAAATGCTTTTTTAGCTATTTGAAAATTAAAATTATCCAAAGACTCTCGAGCTAATATTTTCCAATCTGAATCAGTAACATTCAGGCATGCTATTCGATATGACTGACTAAAAAATAAATATTTTTATTAAATTAATCTAATTAGATTTATTTAATCTAAATTAATCTAATCAAAATTTTAAGTTTTTAGAATATGTAGTAATATATTTTTAATAAAGTATTATTAAACAAATTCATTTCACGATTTTTAAAAGATACAATACATTATATTTTATCTTAAACAAAATCATTGTTCCTAATATTATTAGGAATATTTTGGCTGTTTTAGCAATAAAGTATTTGTATTTTGCTATATTCTTATATTAGCAATTTATAAATTTTGGAGTTTTATATTCTTACCTAAATAGCTTCTTTTCTAAATATTGATAAAGTGGTACAGAGAGAGCAACTTCAACAACAGACACAAATGATTCATTAAGAGCAAAGATTTTTGATCCATACATACCTATTATTTGTCCCTGGAAGATTTTATAAATTAAATATTGTACAAATAAAACAATAGAAACTTATCTAACATTAATTCTTTGCTGATATGCTGGAAAATTATTCACTTTTATGTTAAATATATTTCTTCCAGAAAAACACACCATGTCAGGAAATTTGGAATTCCAAGAAACACTTGTGATTTCTAATTCCTAAACACAATAAATTTTGTAATAAAATCATGCAAATTTATGGTAGGGGCTAAAACCATGCACTAGCTAGTTTTTACTTGTGTAGTCTTTAATATTAATTTCTAGTTGACCAGCACAGCCCATTCCAAGTGTGAAAAATCAACTTGTAGAAAATAAAAAATTCTTTAGCTGTTAAAAGATGGGGCTATTAAAACAAACATTATGTAATGAGTTTCATAAAAACTTGAATTACCATATATTAATTACAATTGAGATAAACAACATCTAATCTGTATGCATGAAGAATTTAAATAAATATTAACTTAAATGATGAGAATTTATTGTAATAGTTTTTTGTAACTATATGAATAAAGAAAAGCAACAGAGAAGTTTATAGCCCAAATATTTATTACAAGCTCAGTTTGTTCAAAAAATTTAACCTGATCAAACTAACTAGTATGGCCTTTGCAGGATTCTAGTGAAATTAATTTTAAAAATGTTTATAATACCTGATGTAATAACTTTTTAGAACGTATATCAAAAAACGAACATTTATTTTCACTATCAACAACAGTAATTTTATCCATTGATATATTTACATCAAGACATCGTACACTTTTTGTTACATCAAATAGTAAGTTTACTTTAGAACTATTTATTTTTAACATTAAAACCTTAAGAGATAATTTAATTATTATTAACACAAATTTTCAACCCAAATCACAAACTAGTAATAATGTTAATACTTGTCCATTGTCTAAACCAACAAGAATTTGTTCCTTTTCAGCAAATCCGCCTATGACTTTTAAGTATTTGACAACAGAGTCTACATTCCACTCCCGAATAAAAGCCCCAGTAAGTGATAGACATTGTAGCCTTGTTTCCTAAATATGATAATTTTTTATTTAAAAATACAATGTAATGTGGATTTATATAGATAAATGTTTTGAATCACTTACATCACATAATACTAAATTATTAGAACAAACAACAAGTAAATTACACATAGTATTTTCATTCATTTTTTCCTTAACCCTATAATGCATTTCAGGAGCTTGAATAGAAGATAGTTCATAGGTTATAATTTTCATAGATAATTGCACCTGAAATTTAAACTTTTCTTTTTAAAAATTAACTATATTTTTTTTAATCAAAATTATAATTATAATTGTCTTATTTCCATACTTTCAAATATACACTTTTTTAATTTATTTTATTTTTTTACAGTTAATTATTTATACTTTACATAATAAATAAATAAATTAAAATTATTTTATAACCATCTCAGCTAAGAAAATTGCTCTAATAGATTTATTAATAATTGATCAATTGTATTTAATTTAATTGTTTACCGCTAAAAGATTTTTATAGATTGCAATTTTTTGCACTAAATCTCTGCATTTTATTTTAACTTTTTTATTGGATATTAAATCTTGAATAACCACATCAGTCATATTTTCCCTGAAACAATGAGTTTTACATTTAAAAATCATACTTTTCAACAAACTTGGATTTTTTTCATAAAATAGTGGCTAAACGTAAAAAAGAACATGTTTTAATTGAAAGCATCAGTATAATAACATGGCAACTTTAATTTTTCATTGAATTAAAATTTCAATGATATTTTATTCAGGAAAAAATTACTTTAATTTAGGTTATAATATAACATAGCAAGTATATATTATATACTAACGTGTTCAATTGTATTATTATTTAAAATAGAAACCAATAATTGAAGCATTGCTTGGCAAGGTCAGCATTCTTTTTTTTGTATTTTATAACTTTAAAATACATTAAAAATGTAATCATGAATTAATTTTAAAAAACTTACTTTTCATGGAAAATTGAAATATTATATTTCATAAAAACTAATTCTTTTGCTTAAATTGATTATATTTTAAATGTATTTTAAAATTATATTAAAACATTACACTAAAACATAAAAAAAAATATTTCTACATAACACCATAAATTGCTTTCTACAATAATACATTTTATATTTTTTTCATGACAATATACAAGATTCTTTTTATATAAGATCCAAAATTTATAAAGAATACTTTATTTAAAGTGTTATTTGCTACTATTGCAAGTAAAAAAGGAAATAAATAAATAAAACCCACGCTTTTTTTCACAATAATACTAGTATTTTTCGTTCATTATTGTTTTAAGTTAATTTTAAAAATTATTTTTAACTTTTTAGTTCGATGTGCTTTAAAAGCGTGTTTTTTAGTTCTTTAAACTATATTTATTTTTCACTTTTTAGTTTCATGTTATGATAGTAGTTAATATCAATATCATGATTGTAACGGGTAACGGGAAATAAGGGTTCGATTCCGGAGAGGGAGTCTAAGAAACGGCTACCACATCCAAGGAAAGCAGCAGGCGCGTAACGTGGAGGTAGTGACGAAAAATAACGATACGAGAATCATCCTCCGTAATCGGAATGAATACACTACATATCTCTTAATGAGAATAAAGTGTATTAATATATGTTTTAATAGTAATTAGAATATATATATATTTAAAGGGACTTAAGTACGTAAACGTATCATGCATGAGGTATAGCCGTGTTTATGTGGGCGGGCATGGCGGAGGGAACATTATACACGAGGCATATACGGCGGCAGAGGCGTCGGCTGTAGGAATATATAAATGAATATTAACATATACGTATATACGTATAAATATTAATATATATATTAATATTAGCGGTGGCGGTAGGAATATATAATCTTCGCATAATATCGCGGCACTTTTGCTGGCGTCGAAGACGCGATGTCCGGCGTGATCCTCGGGCGTCAAAAGGTTAGCAGCGTAGATAACGACGGTGCGCGAGTGCGGATCAGTTTGTTGACGATGTTATTTTGACAATGAGAAGAAGACTACGGTATAGCGGCGGGACGTCGTCGGCCGTGCGGCACTTGCTGGACTTTGCACCGCGGCGTAAAACGACGCGGGGCTGTGTCAATTACAATAAAAATTTGTTATATATATATATATATAATTGATGATAAGCGCGCGTCTACGGGTTGGAAAATATTGTTCTCTACGAGTGGTGAGCGGGGTGGGGCGAATGCGTTACAACAGTATAGTCTCAAGGTCATACACGACGGGATACGCGACATAATAACACGTGCCGCGTGGAGTTACAAACTTACAAACAAACAACATACAAGTGAAACTAATATAAGCGTGTTAAAAAGGAAATAAATAAATAAAAATTAAAAAATAGTATAAAATTTTTGTATAATTTTTAAGAAACTATATTACAATTTATAATAAAAATGCATGGTAATCTTAGTTAGGTAGAATATACTAAATAATGTAATAGAATTATGTTTTACTATTAACTATTATTTGTACCATATAATAGAAATAATTTTCAAATTTTGTATTATTTTATAATTCTTTAAAACAATAATTTACATTTACAATAAAAATTCATTAAAAATACTCTAAAAGGGAAAATTATTATATATCGTGTTATATGGAATATCATTATTAAAATTATCCTCTAATATTCTTTTAATGCTTTTAATATGACAACCTACACAGTCTATATTACGTGATTTAAAAATCAGATAAGTAATTTAGATAAGATTAAAGTTGGCATTAATGAAAAAAGGAGTTAGAAAAGGTACATCAATATAATAGAAAATATGTATGATGGTACCCGTACCAGAAAAAAAGCATAGGAGGAGTATCAGAAGGTTTTCGGGTAAGAGTAGGAGTGCACCAAGGTTCTGCTTTAAGCCCTTATTTATTCTCTATAGTGATGGATAAAATTACTAGAAAAATACAAGAAGAGGTGCCGTGATGCATGTTGTTTGCTGACGATATAGTGTTAATAGGAGAAAATAGGGAGGAAATCAATCAAAGGCTAGAGGTGTGGAGATCAGTTCTTGAAGAAAAGGGTTTAAGAATAAGTAGAATTAAGACAGAGTATATAGAGTACGAGTTTGATAAAGGAGAACACGAGGTAGGTGAAATAAGGTGACCAGTGACAATAGGCGAGGACGTGATTGGAGAGGTGGACAGTTTTAAGTATTTGGGGTCAGTTGTACAAAAGAGTGGTGGTATTGACGAGGATGTAAGACACAGAATTAAGTGTGGGTGGTTGAAGTGGTGAGAAGCATCTGGCGTCTTATGCGATAAAAGAATTCCAATGAGGCTAAAAGATAAATTCTACAAGACTGTAATAAGGCCAGCTATGATGTATGGTTCAGAGTGTTGGATGGTTGATAAGAAAGTAGAGCAGAGAATGAGTAGCAGAGATGAGAATGCTTAGATGGATGAGTGGAGTGACTAGAGAAGATAAGATAAGAAATGAGCATAAAATAAGGAGTATAGGTGTAGCGTCAATCGTGGATAAGATGAAAGAAAATAGAATTAGATGGTATGGTCATCTTATGAGGAGAGAAGAATCAAAATCTGTAAGAACAGTTATAGAAATGAATGTGTGAAGGAAGAAGATGTAGAGGAAGACCAAAAAAGAGATGAAGGGATGCTATTAAATGCGATATGAGGACAGCTGATGTGAGCGTAGATGATGTGGGAAATCGTGTCAAGTGAAAGTTTAGGATAAGGGTGACCAACCCCAAGTAGTTGGGATTAAGGCGAGGAAGAAGAAGAAGATAAGATAGTTAGAATTTTTATTTACATATTAAGCAGAAATTTTTTGATATTTAAAGGTTTAAAAGGTAGAAAAGAAGATATATTATGCAGGAATACCTGTTAAGAATGAGCTAATTAAATGTAATGATTGTAATGTTATACAGCATGATTTGCTAACTATGTTTCAAACAATATTTTCAATAGTATTAGGTAATTTTTTTTTTCCTTTTTACAAGTTATTAGTATCCCAACCCACTTTAATTATCACTAAAAATATAGTACTATTCCCTTTTTTATCCTAGAAATTGTATCACTTTTGGTTTTTTCTCGTAACAATGTAAAAATAATATTTCTTTTAAAAATAGTTCAAAAATTAATTTAAATCACTCATTTTTTAGTTAAATCATTTTCTTATTTTTAATATAGTTAAGCATGTATGTTTCTACTAAAAAATTAAAGTTGATACAATTTTAAAGGAATTAAAGAGAGGATAAAAATATAATTTTTTTGTATTACTGAAATGGGTAAGATACTAATAACTTCTGACAGAAAAATTGATATTTTATCTTAAACATTTAAAAATATTGTTTGAGACATAGTGGATCACAATATATAAGTATAAAGGATTAAAAAAAAGTGTGCAATTCAATCTTAACAAAGTTTTACTGATTTTACAATAATACACCAAATAATAAAGATACATAGATTATAAAATTCTCAAAAATACTACTAATCATATTTGTTAATAAAGTCTAAAAATAATAAAATATATAGATATTCGATCATTAATCAAGTCACCTGGCCATACTAGAAGAATGAAATTGTCCAAATAAAATTTAAAATAATGACTAAGACTTTATGCAGTGATAGTATGTAAGATTTTGTGAACCACAACCACAAATAAGTGTAAACAATCAAATTTCTTGTGCACTCTACAGGTGCTGCTACCATAAATCGTAATAATACCTGAACGCATATTTTTCTTGATAAAGTCCATGTATTACACTAAATTCAATTTTATAATAAGCTAATGTTCCATCTTGGCAACCTATAGCCTGTAAATGATAATATAAACAAAAAATATTAGTAAATCAAATACATTATTCTTCCAAATGACTAATTCAGAAAATAGACTATATTTCAAAATTATGTGCAAAAATTTCTCAAGACTTTTTAAATTGATTTGATCTTACTATATTCTAAGCATCTTAAAAAAATTTCATAATAATTTATGAATAAACTTTTACCTATGGTTTACTTTCTAGTAAAGTATAGCCACACAACTTACCAAATATGTTGAACTCGGGTGTACTACTGAACTCCAAATCCAACTTTGATTATTTTCTAACTCTGTAAGTTTAATTCCATCACTAGAATAGATAAAACATTTTCCCTTGCACCCACCAATTAATAAATATAAATCATTGCATAATGTTCTTATGGTTAATGCTTCTAATTCTATTTTTTTTTTCTTTGATATCTATAATATAACAAACATAAATATATTTGAGTTTATAAAATTATAACAATAAATAAGAAAAACAAATAAGAATAATTTTACTTCAGTTCCATCATTTTTGTAAAACGATAAATGTTTCCCCCAATCAGTAACACACAATATTTCTTCTTCTTCCCCTTCATAGTTTCTAAAATATTTATTTAATAAGTAAAATTTGTTTTCATCGTAGAAATGAAAAATTATTTTTAATAACTAAAATACCTGGGAAGTAACCAAGTAAGAGCCCATACTGAATGCCCATTTTCAACTTCAACACTGGCAAACTCTTCTCCAATATTATTACAAATAGAAATATTACCATTATCAAACCCTAATGCAAATGATTGGCCATCAGAAGACCAAGCACATGTGTTAATTCCATGTGAAGTTTTGAACTTTTGAACAGATTTTTGTTCTAGATAATACAGTCCAAATTCGAATGAACTACAGCTTAACACATTGTGATTAACTGGATTAAAAGCCATACATTGAACACCATCATTATGACTAAAAAACATAAACCTATTAATATACTATTTATATATTTTTGACTTATTAATTTTAAGTTTTTCAATCAAATTTACTTGTACTTTCCTAGCGGCTCAAATTTAGAAGTCCAAAGAATAACTAATTTATCCGCAGCTCCAGAAGCAAAGAAATGACCATTTGAAGAATTTGTTAAACAAAAAATATTTTCTTTATGGCCTAATGGATAAATAAAAAATAAAATATAATACACATATGGGATATTTTTAAATTTGAAAAAAAAGAACAGGGATATCAATTAAGGATAAAACACTAATTTTTGTAAACTATTAAAAATTAATATTAAGTTATCAGATATTTTTTTTATGAATTGATTAGATTATTTTCAATATTTTCTTTTTAATTTTCTCTGGAACAATAACTATAATTTTTTTTCTATTCAAAACTCTTATAGATTTTTAACATAATTTAATTAAAATACCTTTCAAAGTTCGTAAAAGGTATCCATCAATAGATCTGTAAACAAGAATATCTTGAGCTGCAGTAACAAGTAATTGTGACCCATCAATATTATAACACAAACTGTAAATACTGTAACAAAATTTATTTATTAAGTTTATTAATTTGTAAAGTATTAACATAATCATTATAGTTTAATAATAATAGTAAAAATATATTTAAATAAACCTATTAATTATTTTAAAAAACTAGTGGAAGTCATAAGATCAAATCTTAAAAAAAAATATTTTTTGAAATTGGAGTAAAAAAAAAATTCTAAAAATCAAATTTAATTATAATTTTTCAACTAATTGACTATTAAGTTAATAAAAAATGTTGATAGAAAAAAAAATCATCTTTTTAATATTTCTTTAAAAAACCACTCAGGTTAATAATAGAATTTCCACTAAACAAAAACGGCTCTTATATTTATTATTTTAAAATAAAAGGTGTTAAATAATTAAGGGAAAGCATATTAATTGTTCCCATATTTGTAACAATTAACTTATTTTCTTACATTCTAAACATTCTTTATAATACTATTTTACATGAAAACAATTCACAACCAACTGGCGTGTTACCAGACAGTTGCCAGATAAAAACTCCTCCCAGAACCAAACAAAATTACATAATTTTCATGCAAAGGAGGGGAGGAAAACAAACATTTTCTTATTTAAACTCCCCCTTCGCAAATAAATTGTAGTTATACCACTTGTAGTTTGAATAAATTTTTTTAAAGCATTTACCATTTCAACTTAATTTCAAGTAACTGAATTAAAAAATATAAATACACAACCCCTCCATGCCTATGCTGCAGTAAATAAACTACCCTTGAAAAACAATTTTAATGTTATATAAAAACTTCATAATATAAATTGTTTAAAATTTATATCACTAATATGTACAACCCCATCCAAGTATGCTAACCCTATTTTTTAACTGATTAATTTAATAGTAAACTAAATATAGAATTTAATTGTTTAAATAAATAAAAATTATAATAAATTTAATTATGTTTTTGAAAATACCATTGTGGACTTTTCTCCTTGTCTTGAATTTTATTAAGCCAAATAGGAACACAATACATTTTAATCAATAATAATCATTCAATGATTAATTTTTCACTACACTGATAATAATTAAACTCTATTAAAAATAAACAATCACTAATAATTACTGAAATTTTTATCAATATATTTACTTAACAGATCCCTTATCACTATCATGTTTTATATCAAATACCAACATGGTGGTAACTATTAAAACTTTTATGAACTTGAACATTCCTTCACTTTTTAAATCCTATATTATAATACTTTGATAATCATTAACAGACTTAGAAAATTTCAGGTTGGTTGCAATTTCTTCAAAACTAATAATGGCCATCAGAATGATTCTATGGTATTAGAACAAGTCATTGGCTTAGCAATAACCTTTTTTTGGTCGTGTCAGATATATAACAAACCATTGGAAGTTTATTAATACTCTATTTTATTTATGAATTAATTATAGCAGTTTTAATTAAAAAATAGACATATTTTGAATTCTCAATACGATTGAAATACAAATATATTAGTCCTATTTATCACTCTATTTTACATAAACCTTGCCCTCATTTACACTAATGAAGTAATGGGCAAGGAGTGTTAGAATAGGATATATTCAACAAAAATTCACAAAACATATGTTCAAATATAGTAATAAATAAACAAAAAACAACAATTTTTATTTCTAAAAATTACATGGGCAAGGTGTACTTCAATTTGATTTAAGCTTAAATAAAGTCAATCTTTTTTTCTTTTACTGCAATAATAAATATATATCAATCCCCCCACATCTATAAATAATTCTTTTAGTAACAATTTATAACTAAAGCCACCACAATTTAATACTTAGTGGTATAATTTTAAAAGAACTAAAGGTGGATTAAGTAATATCACAAGGAGCACACATAAAACTATATATTATTAAAATAAAAATATTTATAAAATTGTTTAAAATAAAATATTATTTACCAATAGACTTAAAATGCAATAATAACTTAATAAACTATTAATCATATCTCATAAAAAATTATTCACAATATTAAAGTTGTACATGTTCTAAAAAAAAAAAATTCATAAAAAAAAAATCCAATAATTATTACAATTATTTTTTTATACATGAAAATTTCTTTGAGTTTGAAGTACTTTAGTTTTCAAAGATTTTGAAAAAAAATTAATTTTTTCAACTTGACTACCCTTAAATGTAGCATTACTAGATATTAACAAACAGCATTCAAGGTACTTGTTAATGGAGGTTCCAGTCAAACTTTGTGAAATTAAAGTTTTTGTGAATCGCAATGTTTCTAGCAAACAATTTAACATTTTCTCCATTACTAGAATGATATCTTCCTGAATTTCTTCTCCTACAACACAATTTTTGTTTGGAATAGGGTAGTGAAGAATATCTCGCATGTACAACAGATGATCGCTCATTTCTGTTGCTGAAACATCCAAGTCATAAGCCTGTGAAATTAAAATGAAAATTACTATAAAATGTAATAGAAATTATTAACAAAAACGTCTTACTAAAATCAAGTCTTTCAATTTTTGAGGTCTATCTCGAAGAGCTTTGGTCGATATACAAATTTTCTTTTGAGCACCTTTTGTTATAGAATTTTGGTTAACTTTGGCAATAAATGATTCAATTGTGTCTTCATCAATGCATTGAATTTCTAAGTAGCTTAAGTTTTCAAAAAACCATTGATACTTATGTAGTTTTAAGTAATGGAGCCATTTAGAAATTACTTCATTCATATCTTGTTCAATTATGGTCAAATTGGACATTGCTTGTATTAAATCGACCTCAGTACAATGTGTGCCTGAACACTCCACTGAAAATTTAATTTTAAATAATTTAACATTCTTTTTAATTTATCTTTTTTATTTTTAAGTATACTCACAATTTAAATAACAATAGTTATTATAAAGAGTAGGAGTTTTTATGCATGATGATTGTATCAATGTTGGCCAAATTTGAGATGTATGATGATCGATCTTATTCTGTAATTTGCCAAGAATGGGTTTCTGTATAAAATTATTCACCCAAATATTTTTTAAATTAGGTTCTGAATTAAAATAACTATTGTCTTTCATTTGTTTCACTCTGTTTATAAGATGTCTCAAAGGCCTAAAAATGAAACATATTTTGTAGTACTCAATACTCATTAAAAAGTTTAGACTAAATTTCACTTAATATTGATTACTAACTCATGAATTTTGCTTAATGATGATAACTTCTCAATTAAGCTACAAATTTTCAAACATTCGTCAAGTTTATCTCCAGTAGATAATGTATGACTTAACATTTGTTTCAAGCTACCCAAATATTCTTCTTGAGCAAGAATATTATTGCTCTTGACTAACATTAGTGATTCATACAATTTAGAATGAAATTTTACATTTGAACTGGAAAGCCATTTTGATATTTTGTTAGGATCATTGGCATCTAGTTCTCGTTTTTTCATTTCTCGAAATATTTGTAGAAAAGCATCTGGATTTTCAATAGATACATAATCCAACATTTCACTTAAAATTTGCTGGCGGAGCTTAAATGATTTACAATCATTTATGGCTTTTACATAATTTTTAACTTCAGGTAGTTTAGACACTGTAAAAAATATATGAATATGAATTATATGAAATATTAAACAATTTCATATTAACTGTTTGCAGATTAACTGGCGTAGGAAACATTTTTATTCCCTTTATAACATTGTTTATAATAACTGACCCGTTTCCTTACTTTATTTATATATATATAATAAGTATACTTTTTATATTATTAATAATCAAATTACAGGGGATAATAGATCACTCCCATTTCACATTCCCTTTTTGATATTTATGCATTATTTTCATATCTACTTTATTTATAAAAAAATTGCTTTGGCTATTTATACATAGATAAGTTCAATAGGGTACTATTTAAAATAGGCTTAGAAGGAAGTAAGCCATTTATGCATATCTCATAGTCAATAAAAACATCTTTATTAGTAATATAAATAAAAAAGCTCAGGGGTATGATGGGAGTGGCAGCACAATCTTACCATTATTTTTATCAAAAATCATTTAACCGCCACTGTATATTTATTAACTATAATAATGAATAATGATTACAAACTATTATTTATATTAATTAGGATTTAATATAAATTATCATCTCAATAAAAAAGTGATTTGAGGCAGCATAACAATGAAAATAAAAACAGTCGTATTTTATAACAATACTTAACCCGAAGAAAATATAACTTTTATAATTTTATACTACTAAAAAATCTAGTTAATCAATATCATAGAAAGACCGATTTTCCTAAAAAAAAATTACGCCACTATTCAAGAGATATTAGGTATACTTAAGTCGTCCAATTGCAAAAAGTCATAAATCCAAAATAACTATAATATAAATTTAAATTATAAACTAATTTGTAAAAAAAAAATACAAAATAAATATTTGTGTGCGCGTATTCTTTGATAATATTTTTACCCTTACATAGCTAATGAAAATTATGATATTAAATCTTCTTATATGTGTAACACCGAGGGCTTAAAAAACGAGAAAATTATGCTTGTTATGTAAGTATTCCATCAAGATAAGAACATTCAACAATATGTGCGATTAAGTAAAAAAAAAAGAGATATACTTAGTATGATTCTCGGAATAGTCAACTATAACTTGGACACAATAATTGTAGCGGAAATAATAAATTTGGTTAGATACACTTAATATACGTGCTGTTTTTTCAAATAATACTACACAACAAAATATTATAAAACAAAAGATACTTATTAAAAATTATGAAATCTCCAAGTATTTAAAATGATAGTTCATTGTTCTAGAAATAGTACAGCCTTCATTCGTAATTATTATTATAGGATGTGAATATAGATGAAAGTTAATAAAAATAATCGAGTAAACCAATTTTGCCCAATCAAAAATGAATTGCATATTTCAAGCAGAATATAATTATCATCAAAATTAACTAAACACAAATAACTTAGAAAACTAACTTCTTATGAGAAAAAGATCGAATTAAACGTTTCGCCAAATTAAAGTCAAAATTCGGTCATTTGAGAAATATTTTCTTAGATTTAGGAATTTTATTGAAAATAGATCTTTAAGAAGTACATTATTAAGTATCTTATACGTAATTTATACCTTGTTAATAATTTATATAAGTTCGTCATCAATTTTATTTATTTTTTTAAACTAGTAAAACATAAAATCATAATTTTAATAATTTTAGCTTCAATGCCAAGATGAGAAGGTGGTGTTTAATAAATGTTTGTTATAAAATAACATGTTTATTTTGAATAAACATTACTGTGAAAATATTCTAAATACGCTACTAAATATGTTTAAGCTTAGCGTTGATATGAGTAACATTGTTTCTGATAAACGTGTCAGAAATTTTATAGTAATTTTGTAGCTTATTAAATAAGTTTTACGTTTTTTTTGTTTTAAATGAATATTTTAATAATATTTTTAATTTTTAATAAAAATCTGTGGCTTAATAACAAAAATTGAATAAAAAAAAAAAGAAGAAAATCGGCTTAATAAATTAAGTAAAACTTAAACAGATTTTCATTATTAATTATTAACGGAAAATAAAAATAAATGAGTAATTTAGTAATACTTAAAATGATAAGATCAAAATGTAAACTTAACGCTAAAAATATAGGTATTGAGTAATTAAACAGTAATATTAATTATAGATAAACGTTTTATTATCGGTCAAGTAACAATTTAATCCTTGTAAAAGTAATACAATATTAAGTTTTTACTTACTGGTCAATAGTTTCGTGACGAAGACTTCTGGAAAATAGCACTCGCAATTTAATAAATAAAAATTCTCACGACTCACAAGAAAGATCGAACGTGTTATGATTGAAAATCCTGTGGTTCGATATTGACGATAACAAGTAGAGACCATCCCCTCTCTAACAGGGGTACGTTACCAAGCTCTACCATTGGTTGTCAGTGAACCTGTTTTCCATCCACTGCTATTATAACCATGGCGGTGTCTTACCATGTAACAACAATGGCGTAGTACGTAAACACTATACAACTCTCCAACATAAATAGGCGGAATGTTAGAAATAGCCTATGGCTTTTTATGATAATGTTTTGGTGATTTAAATATTCACTTAAGAAAAGATATAAAATATATGATATTATATCATGAGGTAAGATAGTTGTCAAAAAAATATGTTCTGGTTGTATATCAATACAAGATTGAAAATTTTAAAAATAACCTTTAAATCCATTCCTCGAATTTTATATTTGAGAAAAAACAAGAAAGTTGAAAAAAATGTCACTGGGAATGGAAGGAATAAGTAACTCGTTAGTAACTATTTATCAAATAAAAAACTACCACTGTATTAATAAAATTGTAAAATTCAAATAATGTACAAGTAATATCGTTATGACAATAATATTATATATTATTATTATTGGTGACCGGATTTCATTGAATACAAACACAAAATTTGATTATATAATGGAAAATACAAAAATAAAAATTTTATTTTTTGAGATTTTTAAGGTTTTTATTGTTTTTAGGTTATTGTAAGACTCAAAAGCATATTTAAGTAAGATAAAAATTACTTTTATTTTTATTAAAATTAGGTAAATAAATATGCCTGTCGATTACTCATTTAATTACAGACAAAAAATTTCTAATGAGTCTTACTTTTTATGTTTTTGTATAATAATATTTATCGACATAATATAAGGTTTTAAAAAGGTTTGGACTCCAAAAATTATAGAAATTACCTGTCATTTTTTAAATAATTATGTTTAAGTAGGGAATAAGTTAATTTAGACTTTCCAAACATTTTTTCTAATCACACTAATCAAAATATTGTGTTTAAAATACAGTATACTGTGATTATATTTTAAGAATATATTCTTAAAAAATATAATTTTTTTTGAACAATATTTTTACGATTTTTTTATACTTTGAAAGTATTTTTATGAAGAAATTTCATAAGGTTCTGAAACTTATACATGTTTTTTATTGCATTTAAGTCCGAGCCCTAATTATTATTATTATTCATGGTTCTAAAATTGCCAAGTGAAAATATTATATTTTTTTGAATACAGAATCACTATTCCCTTTTTGTACCTAGTTCTCACTTTAAATACTACGGACCACCACTCGGACCATTAAAATAGAAGGCCTCTTGTTCGCATAATAACCTAGCAAATGGAATGTAACTGTCTTCATCGATGTTATTATGCCAAATTGTTTTAACGAAGATTAAAAGTTTTTCTTGTTATACAAATCTTTTAATAAAGGACAAAATTACATATTTTCAGCATCAAACATCTTTTAATTTATTTGACATTTTTATTGAGTATTTTTTAAGCAAAAAAAACAATTCTTTTTAATAGTATCTATACCTTATTATACAAATTATTTATAAGCAATAAAAAATGAATAGCTTTTAATGATATTAACATTGGGGTAAAAAACTGTTTTTTTTTTTAAAGGATGAATATAATTTTTATTTTGAGTTTAGAAAACTAATCCAACCATGAAATAATTCTTACTCAGAAGTCTTTAATTATACAATGTATTATTGCAATAACAAAAAAAAAAGAAAATCTGTAACATTTCGTCAAATTATGAATAATTTAAACACATAGATCTTATAAATATGGATAGGACATTGATGCTTTATCACTTATGACTATGGTGATAATAAATTGAAACTATTTGTTTGCATTATTACATGAAGAGATTTTACTTTATATTATTTAATGGTTAGTAATAAATAATTATTTATATAATAATGTAAAAGTTATAATTTATAATTTATTACAAAATTAAAAAAACAATATCTTACGCGCTTATCACAATTATAATGTAAACAAACGGCCTCATTGCATATCATTTCAGGACCGCGAAAACACAAGGACCTCAATTATGAATGTCCTATCCATGTTTATAAGATTTATGTTTAAACACCACTACTGTATGCGTTGTAAAAGTAGTAAGGTTAACCGTTATTTTTATAAAAATTCTATAACTAAAAAGTTTGTACACATCAGTGCAATTTAACTAAATCGTTTCTTTTTTACCGTATTTTTTCATTTTATACAACTATAAATAAATTAATGCAAAGTATTTATTTATAAATTTAGTATGCTTTATCTTTGGTAATATATGTATTAAATTTCTAAATATATGCTTAAGCACATTTATTAGTGGGATAGGTAAAGAATATTTTTTACGGTATATAGTTAATTCACTCTATATTTCTCTGTTGACTTTAAACAAAATGAAAATGAGCAGCAAAATATGAGAAACTTAATCATGAGATTTTGGCATGTCATATTGGTTTTCCGTAACATAAATCCCTCAAACATTTGATGCAAAACTAAAGGAAGAAAGTAAGTGGAATTGTGACATAATAAATAAACGCAATTTGTAATATTTTAATTTTGATGTATTTCTCAGAAGCGGTTCTAGAAATTTTATTAGGGAAAGTATTTGCCTACTTAGTTTTTGCAGTCATCGTTTTTTTTCTTTACTCAACAAATTTTTTAATAAAAATTGCCAACTAAAAAATTTTGTAACGCTAAAAAAGTGTATATATGACCTTTTTTGCACTTCACTTTTTTCAATTTTTTTGCTTTCAAACAAACCTTTTTTAAAAGAGCTATATATATATATTTACCTGTATAAAATTGTTGAGTCAGTATTTTAGATAAAGGGTTGGAGTCACCCCCACTTTTAATATCGCTTCTGATATTGTTAAAGAGGTATTAATTTTTTTATGTATTTTGTATTAAATTATTAATCAAGTTCTTTTCACTGCTTTAATAAAGATATTTCAATGGCGTAACCAGGATTTTAGAGTTCGGGTTTGGCATAATTTATGAAGTCTATCTCATTTTAAAGATGAGGCAGGGTAAGTTGTCTTCTTTACCCCTCGCTACTGGAATGTTAAAGAATTGTGTGAAATCTATATATAAAAAAAAAATTAATCGAAATCTAATACATAAAATTTTTATCATAAATTCTTAAACATGCATTATTTTTAATTATTTAAATTTAAAAAAAAGGTTCGTTTTCATTCGCTTTATACATGTGGGTGCTGTTTGATCTATAAAATAATAGATATTCATTGTCAAAATTGAAATAAAATGTTTGTAATATAGGGAACTCCATGGTTTAACGGTACACATACTTAATCAATTTTAACCAACATGTATAATGGGGTAAAAACATTTGCAACTAATATGACCCTATTAAAATTATATCAGTTTTTCACCTTTGTACAACAAAAATAAAATATTTTGACAGGCGGTGGTTTTGACATAATCATTTTTTAAATAAGCAATGTGGCGGTTACGGTAAAAGGTGATTTTATTTTTCTTTTATGTTTTCTACGCACGGGTCCTGATAAATGTTAAATGGTAGGTAGACAATATTTTTAACATAGTCGCTGCGGCCTTCCCAACAATAGAAAAACAATAATGATCCTGTTTACAATTTTATAACTGGATGAAGGATAGTTACAAAGTAAAAAACAACACAATGAATAGCAACATCTGTTCTATTTTTATACTTATGTATACACATAACATTGTAAATAGTTTCAATAAACAAAATTTTTATTAAATCAAAGAAAAAACATTCTTAAAATAAATCTATCTTAAAATAGTAAAAATGGAATGTTGTTATGTGTACGATATGTTAAACATCCGCATATTTTTCTTCATATTTTATAAGCTGATCAATAAAACCCCGATTGGGATTTATACACGGCCTGCATTTAGCTACATGCCGGTACGCTTTGTTCATGTCCATTCCACGATATTTGATTAAGTACGCTATGCAAAAGGTTGCCGATCTGCTCACTCCAGCCGCACAATGTACAACTGTTAGTCCACCGTTCAAATATTCCTAGAAAATAATAAGTTGGTATTCGCTTCATTTTTAATTGAAAATAAGATCCAAAAAAGTTCATTAAATTAAAAAAAAATTTTATGGCAACTAATTAATAAATAAAGGACTATAATATTAAATAACAATCATGTTATTCAACCATTAATCAATACATTATAATAACTAGTAAATAATGAAACATTACATGGAATTAATCTTAGTGTATTGATTAAAGGAATAATTTTATGGTCTGTAATTATTTTTTTAGACGTTTTACCGTATAGTGTTAAATTTTGATACTCATTCTTAACTGAACCTACGATTTGTATTAACTATTTTTCATTTTAACTTTTTATTTAGTTTACTATAACTGTATATTTTATTAACTATAAATAGTTTATAAAATATCAAAGTAATATAACACATCAAACTAAAATTACAAGTACGATTTTTGTTATCAAATAGTGTTCAACATCTATTAATTATTGAACACTGATATTTTTAAATCTGTTTCATACACAAGAATAGATTAGGCGCAACAAATGTTTTTCTTGGAATGAATTACGACTCCTAAACACCACCTGCACGGCCTTACGTAGAAATACAAATGCGTTTGCTGTTTTTCCTTAGTTACTACCCAGTCAGTGCACATTATAATATATATATTGGTTATAATACACTTAAATGTTTATGAGGTTTGATATAATTGTAAAGTTCTTAAAATAGACCAGTGAACTTCTTGTTTGTGTTATTAACGTAATAATATTTGTTATTATTATCTGTTTCGCAATTTCTGGCCAAAATACCGTTGACAACCGTTTTTCGTGTTATTAACTAAAGGCGGGGCTTATTCTTCATGTATTTTTTTAACTATCATGTTCCTGTCAAGGCTTTGTAGTTTGTCGGCCAGTGGTCCACGCAAGGTACAACTTAGCAAATACCGGGAACGGCGCCAAACGAAATATTTTTGTTCACCTTTGGCATACCAATTTTTTATAGTAAATTAATATCTGATTTGATTGAAAGTCTTCCGTGTTATTTAAAAAATATTAAAAAAATTTGACTAATATTATCTCAGCCTGAAAATTTACAGCGATGAGTAGTTTTTTAAAAATACATTTATCAAAAAATAAATTTATAATTAAGGTTAAAAAGAAGGAAAAAGAATCAGGTAGTGTATTCCTGTATATAGAGCATACGTTTTTCATTACAATTTTAATTGTAATGTTATAAAATATTTTCAACATTCATCCCTTTTAACTTATAAAGGTGTTTTTTTCAAATTGCAATCATGCATAAGAAAATAGAAAATGATAAAATTAAGAAAATGACTGGTGAATAACGTCGTTTGAATTAGTATTTCAGAAGTTATGAACATTATTATATCTAGGAGGCGTGGGTCCACTTCGAAATTTTACTTCAAAATGGTTTAGTTTTTATAATTATATTTATATACTTAATTTTTTTAATAAAATTAATATGGGAGTTTATTTTACTTTTATTTCAAACTCAATTGTTTTAGAAAAGTATTATTGTAGGTAGATTCTTTAATAAACATAAATATTTAAATGATGCAAATGGAGCTATACTTGAAAAAAACATTTAAATATACGTTTTACACCCACATCGGATATATCTTCAGAAACGTAAATTACAACACCTACATGTTTTTTTTTGTTAAAAAACACTACAAGCTGAGAATAAATAGTACTAACCCCTCAAAACTGTATGTGATCATCACTTTTCATACAATGGTATACAAGGGGTAAAATGAATTTATATACGAGGTAAATACCTCTAGTATTCACTTATTGTCGGTCTATAAAATTAAAATTAGAATTTAAAAATACTTATTATTTAGTTTCAATAAAAGTAGTTATAGAGTATTATCAGGATTAGGGAATTTTGATTTTTAATTGAAGTCTTTGAACATATCCCCATTCAAAAATGATTATACTATAAAAACTACTATTTAACCATAAATCTATTAAACTATTTACTAGTCTATAAATAGACTAATTAATAACACTAATTAGTTATTATAATGGCCTCATAGTATAAAATATATAACCTAAACGATACCTATGATTAGGGGTTCCCAGGTTTACATTATATTTAGGCTTCACTACGTGTATTATAAAAAAACACATCTATAAAATTTTTTTCCTTACGAATTACGACAATTAAAATAATTTGAATTCTAGGAATTTAACAATTAGGTATTTATTTAATTTACACGATTAAAAATAAAAAATTTAGATTGATTTATGATACATATAAGTTAAATTCGGCAAATTATTTAATTTAGCCAGTCTCTTTCTGGAAATAAATAACTAGGTAGTTTATAATATTTTATTTATAAAATAAATATTATAAAATATAATATTTATTTTTTATGAAGTAAAGTATAAACACTAAAAAACTTCATTATTTTCAATCATTATTATTAAGGCTGAGATTTTCTAGTATTTATATATTTTGCTTAAATTATTCTAAATATATCAATATATGAATAACCTTTTTTAAAATTTAATTTATAATTAAACTAACTAATAATTTAACTAGTAAATAAGTAAATAAAAGGACCATTTCATGAATACTTTTATACTTGGACGTTCTATTTACATATTATGAATTTTGTTCATACTTGGGTATAGATTCAGTAAAATATAAAAAATTCTTATAGTCTTTAGCCCTAACTAACATCTGTCAATTTAAGTTAATTTAACTTAGATAATTATAGACATATCATGCATCAAGTAATAGTCTTTTTTTACCTGGTGTATGAGATCAACGACCTGATCAATATGTGGTCGCAAGTTTGTTTGAGGATTGTCAATTACTTGAATCTTATGGTATTTCTTTACTGTATCGGGAAGAGGCGTATCGGGTAATTCGCCAGCACAGTTTATGAGACAAGTAGGCCTTAACATATTTACGGTATCTTTGTCAGTGTAAAGAGATAAAGCTCCACAAAGTGCTAGTCCTGGACATATATACGACACACTCCATCTATAAAAATGACACTTGTTTTGTATAGCTGTTTTGAAAGAAACACATAATATTTAAACTACTTACAAATCTGATTTTTTCAAGATGATATCCCCATTGATCGGTACACGAGACTCGCATTCAGTGGAAGGAGGCACACACCTTCCTATCACCATCGTTCCTGCCATGCTGCTCGAAATCGCCTGTTACAACAATGTCGATGGACTTGAGCTTTTATCTGGCACGTTAACTCGGTAAATCGCAGCGGCGCGCTCGAGCGGGCAAACATAGAAAAGTGTTACTACTCCCCCGCATTTGCATAGCTCTTGTTGATGTTGTTATTATTATTTAAAATATCTAAATGTTTAGTTGTTCCTTGGCAGGTTTAATGTTTTACTTTGGGAAAATTTCGTAATAAGGTTGGTAATGAGAGATAACAAAACGTTGTGCTTTTGTGTTCATATTTTTAGAATTACCAATAGGTTTCAAGTTAAAAATTATTTATCGCTAAATTATAATTGTAAGTATTTAACTTCATAATGTAAAAATACAGACGCATAATTTATGTTTAAAGGTATAAATTTGAATTAAATCATTTTTGAAACTCTAATATCGCACTTGCAAAAAATGCGTACAACTAGATATTATAAAGTAACTGAAAATCATTTTTTTTTAATTGAATGAATAATTATATGGCCAATTTACAACATAAAGGGTTGCATAAGAAGCATTGTAAACAAAATGTAAATCTTATTATTCAAAAACAAAACATAAAATCTCTGTATATTAAAGCAAGTCAAAAGGAAGTTATAACTTCCTACTCTTGTCCAATTATTTCTATTAATAGTATATGACTGGAGTTAGTAAGAGTATGTGATAAGTCATAAAAAAGCCATCTCTAAGTAAAAATCCTAGTTACGCCACTGTATTAAAGTAAACGAATCGTGTTTACATACAATTATGGAAAAAAAAAATTATAAGTTTAAGATAAATTGGTCAATAAAAATTATAATTGAAAATTATCATTGGTCATAAAACCCTAAGAAAATTACTAGTTTACCGATGTAGGCGATTTTGAGGTGCTCTATATTCGTTGCGAGCTTATAGCGAACACTTATAATGGACCGTAAAGAATGTGCCGTGTGACTAAAATTAGACGGCGGCAATGTTCTCTTCATAGCGGCCTCGTCCGACCTATGGCCTGACATTTTTAAAATATTTTCGGAGTGACCAGTCCGTGTTTATCAGTTAATGGACCTTATTCAGCCGCTTTCTTGTCGCAATAATACTGTGTTTAATCTAAATGCCAATGAAATATTATAAATAACTTATGTTTAATTTGCCGAATTATTTTTATAATGTTATTGCACTAAGTAACAGTTTATAATTTATTAAATTAAAGTACATAATATTACTATTATTTAATAAAGTAATGAATATATATTCATGGGTACATATATTTTTTTGGAAAAGGCTACATCAACAAAGACGCAATATTGAGGCCTAGGGTGGTCTAAATCCCTCAATTCTGCCACAGCTTTCCAAAAGTTATAAAAATTGCATGTTAATTTATATAGAAATATTTTTAAGGAGTGGAGAAATAAGGTTAGATGCTCAAACGTATTGTGTCAAATTGTTCCTATGTATATTAATCTCATTATTTTTACTTTAATTTGTTTATTAATTGAAATATTTTATTGATAATTGAGCTCCCTAAGCCCTTTTCTTATCTATAACCAGCTACTTGTACTAACTTTAATTTTATCTAACACAATGGTAATATTGTATTCCAACAATAAACTTAAAATTAAATAAAATCTTTCTTTTTGTCACTTAGAAAATTAGCAGAAATATTATTGTTGTAAATATATTAATAGTTGTTCTTTATTGTTCAAATAAAGTTTTGAGACACAATGACAATAAGGACAACCTTATAACTAAAATGTTAATTAACGATCGAGTAGTAGCGTAACTAGGGAATTAAGGAATTTTATTTAATTTTTTGAATTATCATATGCTTTTATTAGCGCCGAAGTCTTATATTGTTAATAAAAATAATTGGCTAATAGGAAAGATTGTAATATACATTAGGGCCAATGTAACCACACCCCTGGTCACACCACTGACTAAGATTATAATTTGGCAGAAGAGTGTTAAAATATCCCTCATCATTAGTGTTTAAGACACCAGGAAAACAAAAACATTCGGGGATTGCAAATGAGAAAAATAACTAATCTAATATATTTAGCCAAACATAACAAATATGTGGATCAGTGGATTATTAAGGTGAGTTTTGGGATTTGATCCCCTTCTCATTAATATAAAATAATGGAAGTGGGTGTATTGGAGGGGGTGAAGCTCTTCACTACTCTACGTTCTGAAAGCAAGATATATAATAAGCTCCAACGTTTAAAAAATATCTAAATACGCCACTTGTGTGAATGAGAATCAATTTTGTTTATAGAATTAATTCTAGTATTGCTCTAGGATTTTTAAATTTTCATTCAATTATTAAATGCTTCTTAATTATTTTCTAAATTAAAAATGAACTTTTTTTTTTTGAAATATTGCGTTTATTGTTATTTTGATAACACGAGTACATTTGTGGTGTCATATACATTAATTTACAAATAATTGAGCGGTGCTGAATTTGATCAATGATTGGCTCTAGGTATCAAAATTTTATCAACTTTAAACACAAAATTTTACATGGGTTGATCCAAGTGTAATTATAGTTCTTAATAAGTGCTTGGATGGTGCGTGTGTTTAATTAATAACTTCGAAAATATGTCATGCAGGGTTTTTTGGTTCAATCAAAGACGGTTGTGGGTTGGTACAAAACCTCAATGTATTGTAGAATCCCAAGTGCACAGGTTTAATAGCAAAAAATTATATGTATATACCAACAAAATCGATCCAATGAAAACTGAGAATATTCATAGACGACATAAAAAAAATCACATCATGGTAAATGTAATATTTTCTCAATTCCGTATAATTGTTATTTTAAAGACTGAAAAATCATGTCTGCTCTTAACTAGTAATACAAATATTTTAAGACGTTTTTGCAGAAAAATATAGGGTGTATCTGTGTCATTAGCATACGATTTAATTTTTCGAATCTAGTGATATAATTTTAAGGGAATTTTTTTTATTAACGGTGATATTAACCGTTTCTAATATTTTTATAATGAATTTTATTCATTAATTTTATATAATTATTTTCAAAAATAAGTTATATGACAAAATCACTTGTAATGAATTTGAGAAATATTAACACATAATATTAAGAAAATCTATAGTGTACTTTGTCTAATTATTCGCCCGTGACCGATGAATTTATAATGGCGCCTATACGTTATAATTTCGTTGCCAAAATTGTGTTAGTAATGGGACATGAATTACTTTGAAAATAATACAGCGACACTCAGGAATGCTAACACATAAATCTAACAAAACGACTTTTCTTTTCACGTGTTATGTTTCCACTAGCATCTTTCATATCCACCTACAGAAAGTTACAGTTCACGATCCACATCTTTGTTTATTAAAAATCAACAAATGCGCATCAAAAAATTAACGAAAAAATAATATAGGGCACAGTAGTATTTTTAAATCTGTTTTGTTAATTTAAGTGCACAATATGTTTTAATCTTAAAAATCTATAAATATCCATAAAACATTTTATATGTTGTAAACAATTAATCAAACCCAATCCTACCTATTTATTTAATCATCAAATTGTTTATTGAGTTCATATGCCCAATCAGAGGCATGCTTAGGAATAAAATGTAGGACAGGCTTAGATTTAATTATTATAATTTGGACAGGGGAGTTTTGATGATGTTTTATTTTTTGCATTATTTGAGAATGAAAAACATTTTATGGGTTTTGTGCCTAAAGCTGGCTTTGAAAACAGTATAGGCCTGCTATCCACTAAGCACGCCACTGTACTCATTGAGTTTAAATATCTACTGAGGTCATTAAAATGTTATGTTTTTTAATATAAAAAAATTAATTTTCATAAAATAAACATTATGAGTATGGGGCCAAACGAGCTACCCGCAAGTTTTTAAACTATGGTTCAGACCTGGTTATGTATGTTTAAATGTGCCATTAAAATCTAACTGTAGTAAAAAAGGTAAAATTATACTTTTTATCCAAACCCCGGTATTACTGATCTTACTAACCCCTGANTTATACTTTTTATCCAAACCCCGGTATTACTGATCTTACTATCCCTTATACCATTTTTGCATTTTTAGTTTTATTTATTTAATAAAACTATTAGCTATTAACCTAGATAATATTATGATTAATTTTGCGTATAATTTCCAATAAAAAAACAATTTTCGTAAAATTAAGTTTGTATTTCTTGGCTTATAAATACCGGTCAGGAAATAGCATTGACCTCAAATGGACCGTTAAAATAATATTATAATATTGTAAGTTGGGTAATAAATTGTTTCCGCATAATATATAATATTATTAACTCGAACAATAAATTACTAGCTATTAATAATATTACATTTTCTGTCCGTCAACAACGTCCACTGTACTACATCATTTAGTTACTAAACTGATAATGACGATAAAAAAAAATAGCATTAACATACTGCCAAATGACCAAAAAGAGTTAAAAGTTTATTAATTGAATCACAGGCATTTTTGGATTGTAGCCACATAAAAAAACAACTAAATATTATTTTCTTAAGAAAATTAACATTTCTATCACAATAGATCAACATTAATATAACCAATTGGATAAAGGGATGTTTACTTAATCTGTCGTCAATGTTAAACACACCGGTATGAATATTTCTGTAAATTTTGTCACAAAGAAAAACTGTACCTTATCGTTTAATTGCCAACAAACAGATGTAATAAAAAAACCTTGTGATATTGCTATGATTTATATAAATAAATGCACAAATCAATTTAATGTAAAAAAAAATGTGTGCCAAACCTTGATTTAAAAATATTGTACTGATATTCTAAGACTAGTATTGTGATTTTGATGATGTCATTTTAGAGATAATAATAACTAATAATTTATTATTATTCCATTAACAGCCAATAACGGGTATTCTTATGAGGTATACTGTCAAAATAAAACCAAAATAATATAATAGCATCAGATATCCATTTTTAAAACTAAATTTATTCTATAAACATTAATCAGATTTAAGTGAAAATAGAATTTTTTTTGTACAATTATCTAGTACTCGATAAAATATTTTGTCCAAGGCTGTGTCTCACAGTCCGGGTCAAAATAGAATTTCAAAAAAATATAAAATTTATTAAAATACTTTGTTATTTAAATGTTTACACTTTTCTGTTTGACCTTTATATTATGTATATTATTTTTTTTTCATAATATTGTAAATCAAAAAAGTTTAAAACATTGTATGGGTTGCACTAATTTATTTTTTAATAATTGTTATTCATCGGAACTATAAAAAATAATTTTATTTTTAATTTACCAAAAATTTAAAACATTTTTAAGATGGCCTTTTTGTAGAATAGATTTAAAATTATATATATTATTAATGTTCAGTAGTAATTTTTTTGTAACATTTTAAAGATTGTATATATTTGATTTTTTTTTTCGATATTAATAATTGAAATATCTATGGAGGCGAAATGGACAGACGGAAACGAAACTATTTCACACTATGTGAAAAAATTAAGCTATACTTCTATAATTTCCACGCTTCTGTATATTTCCTTTACCTTTAAATATCGGGACCATAACACTATTCTTCTATTCTTTTTGCATTTTCCCTTTTAATAAGATTTTATTAAAAAGGGTTGGCCAACCTTATCCTAACCTTTCACTTGACACAATCTTCCACATCATCTACATTCACATCAGTCGTCCTCATATCGCATTCAATAACATCCCTCCATCTTATTTGGTATTCCTCTACCTCTTTTTTCTTTATTATATGTGTTTCAACATATATCAATTAATAAAAAAAAATTAACGTAAACTTATGACTAGATTAAAAGTTATTTGAGATGTTAGCAGATACTGTGCTATTCTGTACAAGTGATTAAGTTAGAATTTATTGGAGAAGAAATGATTGATATCATTCCTGTACATAACACATAAAATATACACAAGTGTTCAAAAAGTAAAGAAACGGGTCATTTATTACAAACAATGAAAACAATAGAAACCCTTTCCTTACTTGCTGATACTCTAAATAAGATGTTTATAAAAATTGATAAAGTTTTCTTACTTTTTGAACAGCTGTGTACTACGTTATAGTGGCGGTCAAATAATTTTGCCTTGAGAAAGGACGAAAAACTTTTATGATAAAAATCATAAATTTTTTTTCCTAAATATTTCTTCATGACATGTTTAAATGAAAGTCAGTTATCAATTAACTTGAATTTTAGTATTTTTTTTATGATGAACATTTTCACCAGTCATGTGTACAGGTCTACCCTACGCTATTATATATCCAAATAGTTTAATTAGATCATCTGGCGCTTATCATCATGCTAGATAGATGGCGAAAGAAATTAATTGTTTGAAAATTTTTCTTTTTCGAGATTTATTTGAACTAACTGATAGCGAACGAGTTAGCGTACGTGATATTTGTGTATTATTAGTTCCATTTTATTTAAAATATTGGTTTTCTGCAAGTAATGCGCTTAAAGCTCTGCTTTTAGATTTAAAGCGCATGCAAAATCTTTCTAATTTTAAGGATATCGACAAAGATATAAGTGCAGTAGGACTTAAAAAGTTTAGTAATCATATGTGGTACCTCTCACCAGAAAATGTTTTAATGGAATTTTTTGATGATAAAATACCTATTAAAACCTAAAGTCTGATGATAATATTATTAGAAAATAGAAATAATGAAAATATAAAAAAAATACCAAGAAATACATATTTATTTAGGTGTTATTCAATACCCTACAAACAACAAGAAAAGAAAAAAACCATCAGACTACATTGAACACGTAAACCTTACTTTAAAAAAACTCATGAACACGTCATTGATATATTAATGTATGAATAAAATAATGGAAACGATATTTAGTTTCTAAAAAATGTAATATTAAAAAGTTACAGTTTTCAATAATTATTAAAAAAGTAACGTATAAGTAACGCAAGTCACGTTTTCAATACTGTATTATAATTAGTTTTATAAAATTACTATTGTCTGTTACACTAAAATGTTAATTCAAAACAATAATTTAAGTATGATATTAAGAGTATCTGTAGTGTTATTTTTCTTACAAGTGAACCATAGTGATTCACTCGATACTGGATACAAGGATAATCAATTGAAGTGCGTCGAAAATGTTAAGCTTTTAAAATGTTCCTATTTATTATACGCTTTGAACTATATGCAAGTAGCTAGATTAGAAATACATCATCCAAATTTTAACTATAACAAAGCATTTTATATAAATCCATGTAATTATAATATTATTCAATGTATGATTTGTACGCTTCATGGTTTAAAATTGGTTGAAATAGGTTCTTTGTGGTTATTAAACATGTATATAGGCATTGTTTGTTCCCTATTTAACAAATTACCAAAATCAATTGAGCATCTAAATACATACCTTAAAGACACTCATGATATTGTAATAGACGCATTAAAATCTGAGATTTCATCCATGAAATGTAATAAAGAAGAAAATAAATTTTATGTGGACGAAAAGAATTTAAAACAATTGGATAATTGCTCAAGGAAAGATATATCTAATTACATGCTTGAAAAATCGAAAATCATGAGCAATTTCATTTTGAATAATACTGAATTATCTGAAAAAGACTTAAAGAAGTTCACAAAAAGAAATATTTTAATTAAAGATATTATACATAAACGTACCAAAAGTAGTCGCTTTTTGTATAAATACAATGTGCAAGTTAATTGGGGACGTATCGAAAGAAGTACTTTGCTGCAATTGCATGAAAATTACGAAAATGCACATAGGATTGATTGGGGAAAAAACAAATTAAATAGTATTCAGATATACTACGAATCAGTTTTTAGCTTCTTAAAAGTCATTATGTTAAGATTAACATGGAAACATTTCTTATACGTTAATAAACAACAAAATAAATCTATTAAGGAATGTTTGGTCGATAAATGGATAGCAATACTAATTGAGTTTGGGATGTATTTACATTTAAAAGAAGATGATTTTATTTATAAGGTAAAAAACACAATTGTAACACAGAGAGATGTTGATGATTACCTCCTTAAATCATATTTAAACACTTTATGTTTGGATTTAGGGTGCAATGCATTAAAAGAAATGAAATTAGACGGCAAAGAACTCGTCTCTAAAAAATCCATCGAAAATCAAACAGTTCACAACGAAACAGAGTTGGAAACTGTTAACTATTATAGTTTAGTCGGTGCTGAAATTTTTATTATTGATATAAAAAAATTATTTGTAGACAAAGACTTTAATGTTATTAAGTCATTTATGGATTTTGCGGATAAAAATAAATTGTTTGATAAAATTGAGAAAAAAATAAAATATGTATTTTCATTGTCTGATGTATAATTGTTTAATTGTCATTGAACTGCTTGTTTTACTGTAAATAGTAATTATAAAATTTTCTGACTGCATATTAATCTTTACAATACCATTTTTTTTATTTAATGATGTCAATTTCAAATGTGCAATTTTAGCTAAAAGTTATGGTAATAAATTCATTTTTATTTTTTATAAACTTTCATGTTGATAATAAAAAACCCAGCACAGTGGGGTGGTAGCATAGTGGGGTCGTGGCATAGTTAGTTCCAGTATAGATGATATCTGACAGTGATTAAAATCACTATCATAAGAAACGCTTCGATGCAAATCTGTAGATAATGTTTCATTTAGAAAAATTGGTGGATTATTCCAAAAGCAACATCAACTCTTATTTCTTTAATTATATCCTGATTAGTAGTACTTTGATTTTAAAATATAATNTTTAATTATATCCTGATTAGTAGTTCTTTGATTTTAAAATATAATATATGAATAAATACTAATTATAGTTTTTAAATTCAGTATGAAATTGTGAGGCCAGCTATGATGAATGGTTCATAGTATTGGGCGGATGATAAGAAAATAGAGCAGAGAATAAGTGTAGCAGATATGAGAATGCTTAGTTGGATGAGTGGAGTGACTAGAGAAGATAGGATAAGGAACGAGCATATAAGAGGAAGTATAGGTGTTGCGTCAATCGTGGATAAGATGACAGAAAATAGACTTAGATTGTTTAGTCATGTTATGAGGAGTGAAGAATTGGAAGCTGTAAGAACAGTTATAGAAATGAATGTTGAAGCAAGAAGAGGTAGAGGAAGGCNAATGTTGAAGGAAGAAGAGATAGAGGAAGACCAAAAAAGAGATGGAGGGATGCTATTGAATGCGATTTGATGACAGCTGATGTGAGCGTAGAAGATGTGGGAGATCGTGTCAAATGGAAGTTTGGGATATAGGTGGCCGACCCCAAGTAGTTGGGATTAAGGCAAAGAAAAAGAAAAATATTACCAGATATTCCGGTGGCAATTGACATAATATGATTGTTGTTTTGGAATGTACAATTTAGCGTTTAGTTGGGTTTAAACAATATAGCGTCAAATCAATTACCTACTCTATCGGTTGTATCTCAATATACTGATACAATAAATAAATAAACTCACACATAAACAGTGTATTACACACATATGCATTTATAACATTGTGTCTCCNCATACACACATATGCATTTATAACATTGTGTCTAATGTAAGTATAACATGATAAAAAGTAACCGTAAAATGAAAAAAATGGAATATAAATTTTAGTACTCATATTAAATTTAATGTAACTCGACAAATATTTGTTTAAATGAAAAAATATAAGATAATTTTTTTGTTTATAATTGCCTTTTAAACAACTCTTGTACGAAAATTTTTTTTGTAAGTTAAATATTTTTTGAGAAAATTAAAAAAGCTCATATTTTTGAACTTTTGNTTTTTTGAGAAAATTAAGAAAGCTCATATTTTTGAACTTTTGCGAGGATTTAAAAAAAAAGCTCAATTCCAATCTTGAGGACTATTAGTATGTCATTATACATATTTTAATTCAACTTTTAAAAAAACAAAATTTGGTTGGGAATTTTTTCCGCAATTTTTCCTTTGTTGACTGGCCTAAATGTCAATTTTAAACTTGTAATTGCGTTAAAAGTTATGGTAATATATTCAATTTTTTTTACTTTAAACTTTCATAAATCTTTATCAAAAATTTTTCATCAACTTTAAAGAACCAAAAAAATAAATTTTACCAACTCGGCAACCGTACGTTGGTTCAGTCGGTTGAAAAATTGGCTATTTAAGCTAGTTCAAATTTCAAAGTTATTTTTCCTAACTTAAAAGAAGCAAATAAATTTAAATAAGTTTAACTTTCTATGCTATATTAATTTTAATTTATATAATATTTATGAAAATCTGTACTCCCCTTGTCAGGTATTTTAAAATAAAATAAAAAACCCAGCACAGGGGGGTCGCGGCACAGTGGTGACGTGGCATAGTTGGATCAAGTATAATGATATCTGACAGTGATTAAAATCACTATCAAAAAAAAACGCTTCGATGCAAATCTTTAGATAGTGTTTAATTTTAAAAAATTGGTGGATTATTCCAAAAGCTTCATAAACTGCTAGTTCCTTATTAATATCCTGATTAAGACAAAGTATGTCGAATAAAAAAGAGATTATTAGAAAATAGTATTTCCCATAAAAAAATTATATTGATCAATACACTTTTCAATAAGTTATAGCATTATAATGTTAAAAATGTAAAAAATAAAATTGAGAATTTTCACACAATAATAGCATTTGGTAGCCATTTTCACCATGAAGATAAAATAAAGTCCGAAATTTTTTTTTTCCATGATAAAGTATATTACATTAGCTTTAATTTAAGATATATATAAAAGTGTCAGACTTTCCGGAACACTTTCAAAATTTAAGTTGAAAAAGTCAATTTTTTGTGAAAAAGTTGTCATTTTGAATCCCCCCCTGTAGGCAGGTAAAAAGTCAGATTTATAAAAAAAATATACCAAATGATAGGTAAAGACATCATGCATCTACAAAAAAAAGAATTATATTGATCCATACATCTTTCAAAAAGTTATAGCATTATAAAGTTAAAAATATAAAAAAAAATTATTTTACAAAAATCGTAATTTTTTATTAATTTTGATGTCTGTTTTCATCATGAAGATAAAATAAAGTCCGAAATTTTTTTTTACGATTATAAAGTATATTACATAAGCTTTAATTTAAGATATATATAAAAGTGTCAGACCTTCCGGAACATTTTCAAAATTTAAGTTAAAAAAATTAATTTTTTGTGAAAAAGTTGTCATTTTAAATCCCCCCTTGTGGGCAGGTTAAGGGTTAAATTTATGAAAAAAATATACCAAATGAAAGGTAATGATATTATGCATCTATATAAAAAAGAATTATATTGATATGTTTATTTTT
>NW_026099575.1:22389531-22393257 GCF_025091365.1 Daktulosphaira vitifoliae | reverse complement strand
GAGAGCTGAGAAAAAGTGGTAACAGAAAAAAAAAAAAAAAAAAAAAATAAACACCTCTTAGTAAAACCAATACCTTCTCAGCTTCGCATCGAAGCTAATACAAAACCCAGAATTTTAACACAAAAATTGCAAATTTTTGAATACGGTAGTCATTTTTATCATGAAGACAAATCCAGAATAATTAATTGATTATAGATATTAAAATCGTTACCCAATAATAATTTACAATTAATCNTATTAAAATCGTTACCCAATAATAATTTACAATTAAGCCCTACAATTACATATGCATTAATAAAATATGAATAATTATTTATTTTTAGTTCTAAGTCTATTCTTCCTAACTGTTCTAACTCCGTATTATCAGCTCCCGTAATAATTACTCTATCTTTAGGTTCAATAAGTTTTACATCATCAATTAATGTTAAATCAACACACGAAATATTAGAACCTGTATCTAAAATTGCAAACCTTTTAAAACCATTGAATTCGACTTCCATTGATAAAACTCTACGTTTTCTTTCAGCTTCTAATTTTTTATTAAGGTATGTAATATCGCTGACTTCTTTTTTTTTTTCACTAATATATTTTTTAGCTTCGATGCGAAGCTGAGAAGGTATTAATTTTACTATGATGTGTTTTTTTATTTTTTTGTTTGTGTCTGTGAACGCTCAATCTCAGCTCTCGCAGGACCGATTTTGATGAACAATATGTCAAAAGATCACAAATCGTATTTAGTCGAAGACATTACCCTCAAAAATTGAAAAAAATTACCTCGTTCCTCGTAAACGGGGGAAATCCCCCAAAAAATTAAAAATTTAAAAATCGCTAATTTTCGATATTTTTTAAAATTTTTTTTACTTAAAAGTGCCATAACTTTTTTAAAAATGATCGAATCAATATAAATTTTTTTTTTTATAGATACCTTAGATATTTACCTATCATTTTATATATTTTTGTGAACATTTGACCCTTTAACAGCCCACAGGAAGGGTTTCAAAATGGTAGCTTTTTTACAAAAAATTAACTTTTTCAACTTAACTTTTGAAAATGTTCCGGAAAGACTGACACTTTTATATATACCTTAAATTAAAGCTAATGTAATNCAATGGTAAAACTATGATTAAAGTAAACTAAACTTTTATACACATAAATATAACTTTTACTATTAACCAGGTAAGAGTATATGTATAAAGAGATGATTATGAGGATTTAAATATATATAAAATCATTATATATTTTAATTTAACCTATTGTAATTTTCAAAAAAATGTATGTTTGTTATATGACAAAAGTCATAGTCAATTGAATAAATAATAATTTATAATTATATTTTTTATTATTATTAATTTGATTATTAAATAGTAATTAAAAAATAATAATGTAAGAGTTTTAAATACACGTAAATATTAATCAATAAATATAATTCAATTCAAATGAATAAATTTTATTTAATGAAAAAAAAAAATGATTAACTTTACTCCTTCATAAAATATGAACTATACGCAAAACCTAGCACTGAACGTTAAATCTTTCAAAAATCTCTTTCCTTTATAATTTATATACTCTTACTCGTTTAATATAAAAATATATTTTATTTATTACTATAAAAAATTTAACAAATATTCCGTAAAATTAATAATTTAAAGAAAAAACAGTGAAAAAAAGCAAAAAAATCTGTCGGTGAGACTCGATCCCGACAATGTACGTTTTATATGATCACGTATTGCCCACTGGACCATAACACGAGTTGTTAACTGTAAGAAAAATGACCCTATTTACGCTAATTAAAAATTTTCAAAGTCAATTTTCTCGACTTAGGGAGGGCATTGGCAAAAAATTCCAAATACGTCTGATTCTGTATTCAATATAGATTAAATCTATATAAATTTTATGAAAATCGGTGACCCCATCACCGTGACCTCCCCTTGTAAGATCACGATAAATTCATTGGCTCATAAATATTCGAAATGGTTACGGACTTGTAACTCTGATCATAATTTGAGTGTTCCAATGGTTATCTCGAATTATAAAATGTATGCAAGGTGAGCTTTGTCGTCTCTTAAATATTGTTTCATACCGTATAGATATATGATACCTTAACCACTGTAGATACATAAAAGAAACAATGGTATATTTGTGTACCAAGTGTTACACACACAACCATTTCTAAGATAATGGTTAAAATGAGCAAAAACAAACTCCCACATCGGCTAAATTAAGTTTTCTGCAGAGGTTTACTTTCATTTATATGCATCTTGTGATACACATACAAAACAGTACAAGTCTTCTCAGACAGAACTCAATTTGCAAAATTCTGTAGGTTACTGATTTATAATATGTTCTTACATAAAAGTTCTATATATTATAAATATGTAATTCGTTAAATATTTTTAAAACAAAATAAAATATTATTGCAGAAGTCATCTTTTTAATGAAGATACAAATCAAATTTAATTATTCATAGAAACATTTTCAGTTCTAGCTTTAAATATCATTCAGTAAGTTTTAAATAAAATATATTTATTTAAAACAATTAACGCCAAATGGTTTTTTTAGTTAAAACTTATTTACATAATAATATAACAGCAATAAGATGAAATAAACAACGCAAAAAGTAAATTTATATTTATATGATCGCAATTAAATAAGGATGATAAAATAAAATAGTATTAAAAATACAAAAAATGGCAATATGGCACACATACAATCAAAACTAGAAGGTGAAAAACATAGATAAATTGTACAAAAATAACACTACACTATTTTAATGATTGCTATATTAATTTCATATTTAATTTGATTTTTACAACAATTTTCCTTGAAGTATTTTCTACATGTTACACATGGTTATTTGCCATGCACTTTCTCAAGAAAACTGGTCTTCTAAAGCATATAAACTATTGTTTGTATCTTACTTATTATTTAATTTAAACGTTTATGAAACTAAAATTATTACACTGCGTCGAGAGACTAATTCAATTTGGTATCTTTTCAATTAACAATAAACTAATCTTATAAGAAATAAGTACACCAGAAAAAATTTAAAATTGTGTTCACTCTCTGCCATTTAAAGAAATTGGTACTTATTTTTCAATATCAGACTGGCTGAAGAGTGTTGATGGGATATTTAAAGTGTGCTGCGGCTAAGTGTAGTCATGGTCTGGTTTGGATAGTTTAAGTTTAAAAACGGCAAAGGATAAAAATCTATTTTGAACACGCTACAGACGCAGCTGATCTTTAGCAAGATACAGTTACCAGACAACTCCATGGTGTTATCGTTACTCTTGTTCATTCCTTGCTGGAATATGCATTTTCTAGCAAAGGACGAACAAAATAAATATAAAACACAAGCATGCTATAGACTTAAAAAATTTTACATTTCGTTTTATAAAACCAAGGCCTTTAAAAACTCTACCAACAGCGATGTCAATGTGGTAATCAAAAAAAAAAAAATGAAGAGGAGTAATAGATACCAAGATCTTTGACAATAGATAATCGCTGAAACGAAGTGTCATTTAAAAAGTTATAATTAAAAATATGTGTGCCAGATTTAGAAAAATAAATAACATTACACATGGTGACGTTAAGAGAGAGACCAAGACTAATTATGGATATAATTATAAATACCCATAATTTAAAATAAAAAAATTATTAAATTAAAATAGACTTAGAATGTTAAAAAATTATTGATATTACTATAGCACTTATCAAAAGCATAGTATT
>NW_026099575.1:22383045-22387066 GCF_025091365.1 Daktulosphaira vitifoliae | reverse complement strand
TGTTTTCTCTTTAAATTATTAATTTTACGGAATATTTGTTAAATTTTTTATAGTAATAAATAAAATATATTTTTATATTAACCGAGTAAGAGTATATAAATTATAAAGGAAAGAGATTTTTGAAAGGTTTAACGTTCAGTGCTAGGTTTTGCGTGTAGTTCATATTTTATGAAGGAGTAAAGTTAATCATTTTTTTTTTTCATTAAATAAAATTTATTCATTTGAATTGAATTATATTTATTGATTAATATTTACGTGTATTTAAAACTCTTACATTATTATTTTTTAATTACTATTTAATAATCAAAATTAATAATAATAAAAAATATAATTATAAATTATTATTTATTCAATTGACTATGACTTTTGTCATATAACAAACATACATTTTTTTGAAAATTACAATAGGTTAAATTAAAATATATAATGATTTTATATATGTTTAAATCCTCATAATCATCTCTTTATACATATACTCTTACCTGGTTAATAGTAAAAGTTATATTTATGTGTATAAAAGTTTAGTTTACTTTAATCATAGTTTTACCATTGGACAATCGATAATTTGTACCATCAAAATGTGCTTTGAATGCAAATAAAACTATATAGATAAATAAAATGTATACAAAAATTTAACAAATATTACCTAAAATTAATAATTTAAAGAGAAAACAGTGAAAAAAAAAGCAAAAAATTTCAATAGTTGGGGATATTCGATCCCGAGCCTGAACGTATAATACGATCACGTATTGTCGACTGGACCATAAAACGCGTTGATAACCGGAAGAAAAATGACCCCATTTAAGCTAATTAAAAATTTTCAAAATCAATTTTCTCGACTTAGGGGGGCATTGGCAAAAAATTCCAAATACGTCTGATTCTGTATTCAATATAGATTAGATCTATATAAATTTTATGAAAATCGGTGACCACATCACCGTGACCTCCCCTTGTAAGACATTTTCAATTTAATTTTCGAAAGTATTCCAGAAATACTGTCACTTTTATATATACCTTAATTTAAAGCTTATGTAATAAACTTTATTCTGAAAAAAAAAATTTAACCTTTGGATTTGTCTTCGTGGTAAAAATGACTACTGTATTTAAAAATATGCTATTTTTGTGTTAAAATTCTGGGTTTTGTATTTTATTTTTTTTTAAAATACCTGACAAGGGGAGTACAGATTTTCATAAATATTATATAAATTAAAATTGATATAGTATAGATAGTTAAACTTATTTAAATANTTCATAAATATTATATAAATTAAAATTAATATAGCATAGAAAGTTAAACTTATTTAAATTTGTTTGCTTCTTTTAAGTCGAGAAAAATAACTTTGAAATTTGAACGAGCTTAAATAGCCAATTTTTTCTTCCGACGATAACAACGTACGGTTGCCGAATTATTAAAACTTATGTTTTACACGCTTAGGGTACGAGGTTCCAACCCGCGTATGGCAATGAATTTTTTGCAATTTAATTTTTGAAAGTACTCCAGAAATACTGACACTTTTATATATACCTTAATTTAAAGCTTATGTAATAAACTTTATTCTGAAAAAAAAAATTTAACCTTTGGATTTGTCTTCGTGGTAAAAATGACTATTGTATTTAAAAATATGCTATTTTTGTGTGTAAAATTCTGGGTTTTGTATTTTATTTTATTTTAAAATACCGGACAAGGGGAGTACAGATTTTCATAAATATTATATAAATAAAAAATTGATATAGCATAGAAAGTTAAACTTATTTAAATTTATTTGCTTTTTGAAGTGAAGAAAAATAATTTTGAAACTTAAACTAGCTTAAATTGCTAATTTTTTCAGCTGACATTAGAAAAGTATGGTTGTCGAGTCGGTTAAACTTGTGTTTTACGCGCTTGGGGTACAAGGTTCCTACCCACGTATGGCAATGAATTTTTTTAATTTTTTCTTAATTCTTTTTAAGTTTGAATAAATTTTCCACTGCTTTGATTTATATCTCATTTAGATTCAATAACTTCAATAAAGATCAAGGATCCCATCACTTTAGTCGCCCCTTGTAAGAAGAATTTTTTATTCGTATTAAAATTATTTTACTTATATTTTAAGTTTTCGCTTCGATGCAAAGCCNTTACTTTCTTTTAAGTTTTAGCTTCGATGCAAAGCTGAGAATATATTTTTTTGTGACTATCATTTATTTTCTCTGCTCTAACTTGACCTACNATCTTTTAAGTTTTAGCTTCGATGCAAAGCTGAGAATATATTTTTTTCTGACTATCATTTATTTTCTCTGCTCTAACTTGACCTACTTTTTTCAACGATATGTTAAATGACTACAATTCATATCTAGTTGAAGATATTACTCTCAAAAATTGAAAAAANGAAGATATTACCCTCAAAAATTGAAAAAAAAATTCTAATTTATCAATTATACAGTTATCCATACAGACAATTAAAATAATTCGTTTCTAATGTTTTCAAAGTATTTATTGACGAATCAAGTTTGATATGATAATTTGATACGATAAGTTTCAACTACAAAATTAAATCATTTTACTTTGTAATTTAATAATTTTTTACTCTATTTGTGTGTGCTACTACTAGACTATAATATTACAATTTTTTTTGTAACATATTGCTATATAAATCATTTCTAAAAAAAATGATTGTTTTTTCTCCTGAATTAACAATTGATTTTTACAAATATAATCAAATTTTATAATAAACTCAATTGAGTAAATCTTTTTAACAACTTTGTTTTGATTGGTACATTTAGTTAAAGTAAATCATTAAAATTAATTAAGTTCTGGATATTTCAATTGTAAAATCTTTTTAAAAACCAAAAGTTACTAGGTAATGATTACTATTATTTCTATTTCAGTTATCTATTGCGTTAAAAATGCAAACAAATATTGAGCTACTCTGATAAATTTACTTAAAATAGTTATTATAAATCTTCCTATCTGCATATTAATCTTAACGATACAATTTATTTAATTGTCATAAAATTTTCATAAAAGTTATGGTAAAATAAATTATTATTTTTTTATTATAAACATTTACAACAATCAACTTTAAACTTTAAAAAAATAGGTTAAATATGTCATTTTCCTTATTTTTAACATATTAATAATCAAAACCAGCATTAATTTAAAACAATTTTTTTTGTGCTTAATTATTTTTAGCTTTTTTTATATGTAAATACTAAATACTATTTTTTAATAATATTAAAACTTAGAAGTTATATAAAAAGTCTAATTGCACATTTGAAAACATCGCGAAAAGTTGAATTAGAATAGTATATTTTTGTTTCTGGTGGAAGTTCCTTGTAGTCCAGTGTATAAAACTTATAACTTTGTTAACTGTTATAACTTTATCAAAAATGACCAAATCAGTATATTTTTTTTTATTTAGATGCATGTCTTTATCTATCATTTGGTTTTTTTTATAAATCTAACCCTTTACCTGCCCACAAGAGGGATTCAAAATATTAACTTTTTTTTTTTTAGTTAAAGTAAATCATTAAAATTAATTCAGTTCTGGATATTTCAATAGTAGAATCTTTTTAAATATCAAAAATTACTTAGAAATGATTACTATGATTTCTATTTAAGTGTTCTATTACGATAAAAATGCAAAAAATAATGAGTTTTTCTGATAAATTTACAATAAATAATAATTATAAAACTTTCTGACTGCATATTAATCTTAAAAATAACATTGTTTTAATTCTCATAAAATTTTCTATTTAATGATTCATTCTAGTCAACGAAGGNTAAATAGTAATTATAAAACTTTCTGACTGCATATTAATCTTAAAAATAACATTGTTTTAATTCTCATAAAATTTTCCATTTAATGATTCATTTTAGTCAACGAAGGAGTAATTTTGGCGAATAACAGAAAAAATTCCCAACCAAATTTTTTTTTTTTAAAGTAGGAAATTGGTGGATTATTCCAAAAGCAACATCAACTCTTATTTCTTTAATTATATCATGATTAGTAGTTCTTTGATTTTAAAATATAATATATGAATA
>NW_026099575.1:22377591-22383013 GCF_025091365.1 Daktulosphaira vitifoliae | reverse complement strand
AATATATACTAATTATAATTATTGAATTTAGTATGAAATTGATATTTAATATTGTAATTTAAACGGAGAAATTATAAAAATAATAAAGAAGTTATATTTTGCTTTACTTTTANTAATATTGTTATTTAAACGGAGAAATTATAAAAATAATAAAGAAGTTGTATTTTGCTTTATTTTTACGTGTATACAAATTTAAAGGGCTAATATATATATAAATAAATTTTTATTGAGACACGGCCCCGTCACTTGTGCCACCTTTATCAGCCGTCGCCCTACTATTAGTATAAGTGACCACGGTGTAAAGACCGGCAAGTGCCGCACGGCCGACGATGACCCGCCGCAAATGATACACTTTGAATAAATTTACTTAAAATAGTTATTATAAATCTTCCTATCTGCATATTAATCTTTACGATACAATTTTTTTAATTCTCATAAAATTTTCTATTTAATGATGTCAATCTCAAACTTGCCAATTGAGCTAAAAGTTATGGTAAAATAAATTAAATTTTTTATATTATAAACATTCACAAAAATCAACTTTAAACGATTAAAAAAATAGGTTAAATATGTCATTTTCCTTATTCTAACATATTAATAATCAAAATTAGTATTAATTTAAAACAATTTTTTTTATAATTATTTTTTGAGCATACTGCTAACTAATTATAATTATACATTTTAAAAATTACAAAATATCAGCGATGTGCATTTTACATTATTTTTAATATGTGATTTTGGCATTGATAATGTTAAACCATGGGTTGAATTTCTAAATGAATCAAGTAGATCAACATACCATGTACCTAATGTTCGAAAATCAAATTCACCAAGTATCTTATTTAAGTTGACTAAACTAATTTACATACTATAATTAACAAAAATTGCATTATCACTAAGTAATAAAAATATTTCTAAATAGTTTAACTTGTATTCTTTAATTAGATTATTAAAGTATTTATATAATAAAAGGTAAAACCATGTATAAAGAATGATTAGATTTTTAATTAATATAATTATAATGTTCAGTATTTATTACTTTGTGTTATTTATTTTTTCAGTTTTAAATATTTTTCTTATTATAATTTATGAGACTATATTTTTATTCAGTTTTAAAACATTCATATTTCAACAATAACTTCTAAGAACTCATACTTATTTAATTAAATTTTATTATTTTACATGATATTTGTCATTTATATATAATTGTTTTATAATAAAATTTTAATAATTCTAGATATTTACTAAAATCCTAGTCAATCTCAAAATAAAATTAAACAAAATTACTGAAAATTCAAAGAATTATTAAAATTTTTAATTAACTTTTAAGGTCTAAAAACATAGTTTAAACATGATATTTTGTTCTAATATTTTGTACACGTGCTATTGTTAAAGTGTTAAAAATCAAAATCAATAATAGCATGAGAAAAATTTTTTTTAAAATAATTTTTTATATCTAATTAATTTGTTTTTACTAATAAGTGATTTTTTTATTTTAAATGATCTTGATGCTTTCTATGAGATAAAACTAATAGATGTAGCAGCTAATCACCCAACTCAATATTTAAAAAAGAAATACACATTATCAGAATTAAAAAAAAAGACAAAACTTGAATATAAACAATCAGGGTCTAATTATGAAATAAAAAATTGCTCCAAAAATACATGTTACAATGTAGACTTAGATGTAGGAATATGTACATGTCCTGAAGGTGAGTCAGGTAAACCATGTAAACACCAAATATTTGTAGCTCTCAGTTTGAAAATTGATCTTTCTCTTTGCTTACTTTCTACTGAAGATTGACACGACTTCCGTCGCAAAAATGTGGTCGACACTGGTTTGAGGGTAGAGACCCGTGGGCCGTTTATTAAATGAGCGACAACAGATTATTTTAACAAAAATAAAACAAACCGAAAAGATAAACACAGTAATAATAATCTTCGCATAATATCGCGGCACTTTCGCTGGCGTCGACGACGCGATGTCCGGCGTAAACCTTGAACGGCAAAATGGTTAGCAGCGTTGTAGGCGACGGTGCGCGGGTGTGGTTCGGTTGGTCGGCGTTGTCGCTTTCACAATAGGAGGAAGACTCTCGCACCATTTGCGGCGGGTCGTCGTCGGCCGTGCGGCATTTGCTGGACTTTGCACCGTAGCGTATAACACGCGGTGTTGGTCAGTCAAATATTCATAGTAGGGCGACGGCTGATAAAGGTGGCACGAGTCGCGGGGCATCGTGTATAACGAAGCGACGCGGGCCGTGTCAAGATGTAAGAAAAAAGTTACATATAATTGACACAGAAAATTCCAGCCATTTTCAACTGAACTGTATTAATTCAGTTAACATTTCTAATAATAGTACTTCCGAAATACACTTAACAATTAAAGAAAATAAAGTATATAGAAACAAAAGTTGAGTACAGGTATTTGACAGTGTAGTACAGAAAATGAGAAATGTAATAGAATCGGATAAAGAATACTTTTTGCCTGGTATTGAAGCTATGAGCAAATTATTTGACAAAAATATTAGGATTTGCTTTGCTCCGTAGTCTGCAATGATGTCATTTGGAAGATATTCAGGTATTGATCCAAAATCCATACACTCAAAATTAATGGGAAATAAACGTATAGGTACTCAACCTACAGCAAGATTCAGAAGAAAATGCAAATTGATGGAAGAAAAAATTTGGCAGCTGAGAGTTTCAAAATGGAAACATTGTAATGAACATGAATATAGTCAACAGCCACATTCTTATATCCTACCAAGAAGCAGAAAAAGTTTCAACCCAAATAAACTAACATCTAAACCCTCAAAAGCACCATGTTTAGGTTATTGTGTTCAACAAAATAAAGGTTCTACTCACACTGCCAAATAAATTTCATCATTCATAAGTACTAATTATTATGTTACAGACATCAAATTTTTATAAAAAGTACTTAATCTTTATTTTGTATTATTAAAATAATAATATTCATAAGTTTTCAATGTACTAATTATTATTTTCCAACTATTATAATTAGCATTTTAAAAATATAATGATTGCTGATATCAAAATGTGTTGATAATACAGTGATTAATAGTCAGATGATAATAGTTGTTTAAGGCGGTAGGGAAATTGAAAGAGCTGAGATACGTTTTAAAATTTCGCGCCCCGTACTAACATCGCCTCAACTCTTTAACAGAATTAAGGGATAACTTGTCTAATAGTAGTACTGAAAAGAATCATTTGAACGGTTATAACGATTCTTCCATAAGGATATCATTATGATTGCGTGCTCTTTTAATAAACTGAAATAATAATGTGGTGAACAATATTTGAACTGAGAGCCAAAATACTTGTGACGTAAAAAATTGACCTATCATTAATAGTACTATTTAACACATTAGTAAATTAAATTAGTTATTGTGAACATCATATAATTAAGTGTAACTGCTCGGCAATGGGTAATGCGGTGTTATTGTCTAGATAGTATTAATTTCGTGGTGAATAAAAACTAATTTTGAACAGTATAATTCAGTAATAACATAATTAAATTTTCCTAAATAATGCAGTCGCACATTCCTTTTTTCTATTTTATCTGTTGTACAATCGTTCATAACAAATTATCATTGTGATAACAAACACCCAGCTGACCACTACAGTACTGTCAATCATTCAACCGGTCCCAGATGTCTGTCAACGAGGCATGCACTGATGTCGGCGTTTGTTTCCCCTTCCGGTCCATGTGTGTCGTCGCCGTCAAGTGGTCTGTCCGTTTTGTTCAAATGTGTTTTGGCCGGTCGTTTTTTTCTGTCTAGAGCCTTCTACTTAGTTTTTATTTTGCGTATATTGAACATCTCATAGCTGCCTAACTTTACTTTTGGCCCTGGCGATCGAGCCATGGGTGAAGATTCATTTGTTGGCTACGGCCTGGGCATCATGATAATATAATTTGGTAACTTTGTACAGCATTCCCGTTTTTCATCATTTTTGTCCATTTCATTGTTTCCTCTATTCGTGCATTATCACGAGGTTTCTTTAAAAATGACATTAATATATTTTAAATATTTTAATATGATTATTCTATCTGATCTCTTGGCATATTTGCTCATTGACTATTGGTAAATTATGATAAAATATCATTTTCGTCCATTCTATCATTATTTTTATTATGTTGAGTGTAATAAAACCTCACATGTGTTGGACCAATCTAGACGTGCTTAGCAGTCTCAAGGCTCGGTATAAAAGGCCTAGATCCATATTGACCGATGTCATGTTCTTAGTTTGAGCATTATTGCAATGATAACCATTTTATTTTATTCTATATTGGAAAGTACGATCCTGTCCCTTGGTCAAATCGAACATAGTCAATACAGCAGTGTCAGAGATTATTTTTTCCCTCATGTCCCTTTTATTTTATTTGTCCTTTAGCTCATTTAATAATTTGTAATAATTTTAACTATGACTTGAAATATGTTATATAAAAGAATTTGTAATTTTATTTTATTTTGAACATTTGTAACTGACATTTATTTTATTGTACTTTGGGCATTATTATTTTAGTTAAACTCATTATATAAAATAGAACATCATCGCCTATACTACTTGTCTACCAGTTTTTAATTCCTTTTCCCCTAGAGTTAAGGTAAAAACTTAGTAAATTAAAACAACAAATGTGTCAGTTATAATTAAAATTCCACTATGCTCCGGTCTGGTAAAGCCTCGGCTAGTGGTGAATCCAACTTCGTTTGGGTTTATGTGCTTCATCGGTGATAACCTCACGGTTAGTTATCGGTGAACGTCACATACTATTTGCATTCCTGAACTTAAGTGGAACCGTACAATTATTTTGAACAGTCCTAGAACTTACCAAATTGCTCGGTTATTTATTAAACGCTGAATTTTCCTAGAATTCGTGGATCGCTTGAATCGATCGGGAACTTATATAATAATACTCGGGTATAAGATAAAAAAAATTATCCCGACGATTGTTCCTATGAGAAATTGGACGTCAAAGTAAAAAATTCACAATTTTTAACACGCTTATATTAGTTTCACTTGTATGTTGTTTGTTTGTAAGTTTGTAACTCCACGCGGCACGTGTTATTATGTCGCGTATCCCGTCGTGTATGACCTTGAGACTATACTGTTGTAACGCATTCGCCCCACCCCGCTCACCACTCGTAGAGAACAATATTTTCCAACCCGTAGACGCGCGCTTATCATCAATTATATATATATATATATAACAAATTTTTATTGTAATTGACACAGCCCCGCGTCGTTTTACGCCGCGGTGCAAAGTCCAGCAAGTGCCGCACGGCCGACGACGTCCCGCCGCTATACCGTAGTCTTCTTCCCATTGTCAAAATAACATCGTCAACAAACTGATCCGCACTCGCGCACCGTCGTCATCTACGCTGCTAACCTATTGACGCCCGAG
>NW_026099575.1:22359108-22376612 GCF_025091365.1 Daktulosphaira vitifoliae | reverse complement strand
TTTTTTTTTTTTTTTTTTAATCTATACACATTATACATTACAAGAATGTGTATAGATTATAGCCAAATAAATTTTTGTAATTATTATGATTTTGAACTAGTATAATTAAAATAAAAGTGTTATTAATATTGAATATTTATTATCGTGCATTATATAACATTATATGTTACTATGAACAAAAGTACGGTAATATTGGACTAAATTATATGGACTAGTTTTATTTAATAAAAACTATAAAAAATTTATAATGATTTAATAATTTAAACATGCAGTTCAATAACAATTAAACAATTATATGTCAGATAATGAAAACACATATTTAATTTTTTTCTCAATTTTATCAAATAATTTATTTTTATCCGCAAAATCAATTAATGACTTAATAACATTAAAGTCTTGATCTTCAAATAACTTTTTTATATCAATAATAAAATGTTCAGCAGCGCCTAAACTATAATAGTTAACAGTTTCCAACTCTGTTTCGTTGTGAACTGTTTGTATTTGTTTGGAATTTTTAAAGGAATATTCTTTGCCGTTTAATTTCATTTCTTTTAATGCATTGCACCCTAAATCCAAACATAAAGTGTTTAAATATGATTTGAGGAGGTAATCATCAACATCTCTCGCTCAATATACAAAAAATATGGCATAAAGCACCCACGCTTTTTTTCACAATAATACTAGTATTTTTCGTTCATTACTGTTTTAAGTTAATTTTAAAAATTATTTTCGATGTGCTTTAAAAGCGTGTTTTTTAGTTTTTTTAAACTATATTTATTTTATGTACTATAAAATAAACCGTCGGGCACAAATTTTTGCAATCCATTTGCTTGTTAGGTTTTCTCCACATCATATCTCGCCCATCTAAACCAATAATATTAAACTTGCTTTCATCGCTAAATAATACAGATTTCCAAAAATCATTTCCCTTGTTTATGTGTGTCTTTGTAAAATCTAAACGTTTTTTTTTATTTGATTTACTGATAAAAGGTTTTTTCCTAGCTACACAACCTTTATATCCTGCGTTTCTAAAGACATTACTAATTGTCTGAGGTACAACTGTTACATTATAGTCATTATCAATCATACCAGTAAGTTTTGGTGCACTTTTTTTTAATTCCCTCTCAACTGTTCTTAGTATAGCTCTCCTGTTATGAGATTTTAATCTTTGGGGACGACCACTACGTTTTCGATCTTCGAAAGAACCAGTTTCATTATATCGGTTTATTATAAATTGTACAGTTGAATGTGATTTATTAATTGTTTGTGCAATATTTCTAAGAGAATTACCATTTTTTATTACTAATTTGCGAATTGCAATAGGTATCTCCATTGTTCAATGTGTATAAACTGAATAAAACATCATAGACATCTATAAATGTACAGAGACTTTTTTGACTCACTGTATATATAAACAAATTTTTATTTTGACTGACCAATACCATCCGCGTGTCATACGGCTTACGTATATATTCCTACCGCCGTTTATACATTAGGTGTAACGTTAGTCCGACCCGCCCGCCCATAAAACACAACTATACCTAGTGCACACGTTTACGTACTTAAGTCGCTTTACTTGTATAAATATATTCTAATTACTATTACAATTTATATATTAACACGATTTATTCTAAGAGATATAAAGTATTCATTCCGATTACGAGGGATGATTTCCGTATCGTCATTTTTCGTCGCTACCTCCACGTTCAGTGTGAGGTAATTTATGCGCCTGCTGCTTTCCTTGGATGTGGGAGCCGTTTCTCTGACTCCCTCTCCGGAATCGAACCTTGATTTCCCGTTACAACCATGATATTGATAGTAACTACTATCATAACATGAAACTAAAAAGTGAAAGATAAATATAGTTTAAAAAAACTAAAAAAACACGCTTTCGTATATTAAGCGCCCGACGCTTTTATCATTTTATTATCATTTATTATTTTTATTTTTTTTTCATATTATTTTAAAAATTATTTTTAGCTTTTTAGTTCGATGTACTTTAAAAGCGTGTTTTTTTAGTTTTTTTTAACTATATTTTTAGATTAAATATCTCCACAAGTAATGGGAATATAGAATACGATTTTATATTGAATTACACAGTAAAGTCATATCATAAAATGAAATATTTTTTAATCATCTTAGAGCAAAATATACTGTGCTGATTTAAAAAATGCAGTTAGATTTTTTCCATAACCTTTTTTTTTTTTTGATATTATTACTAATGAGTAAAAACGATATTTCAATATAAACATTTATTTTATTTTAAATATGTTAAAAATAATCCATATAAAATTTCAATTCAAAATGTCATATATTAACTTTTTTTTAAGTTAATTTTTATGAAAGCTTATAACTTAAAAATATTGACATTTAAACTTTTATTAGTAAAAGTAGTAAAAATTGAAATGCGAGGTTCAACAAGAATTATATAACAAAATTATTGAACTTGGATAATGTAAGAATTTTATATAAGTTAAATAATAATAATAATAAGGGAAAAAATCCTAAAAAATAATCAATAGTTCTTAAAATCGGAAAGATTCGCATTTTATTAATTTTAATGTTATTACGACCACCACCATAAGTAATTTTATATAAGTATCATAGAATATTGAGTAGTAATGATTAAACGATTTTTAATATGCGTTTATAAAAAATCAGATACGCGGCAGAGATTAAATACACACAATTAAAAATTAGGTGATGTAGAAATGAGTTATATAAAAAAAATTACTTATAATAATAAAAAGTTTAATAATAATGTACTAAAATATATCTTTTTTCTTAGATTTTTAATAAAAAATAATATCAAGCAATTATAGTTATATTTAATAAATACTATATAAAATTTGGAATAGTTTAATAATATAAACAAACAGTTAATGACAATTAAACTAATATTTGTCAGATAAAGAAAATAATATTTAATTTTTTTCTCAAAAATTTAATATTTTAATATTAATAAAATCAAAAATTTATTATTAATACACTAGAAAATATCTTTTTTTCTTATATTTTTATTAAAAAAATAATATCAAACAATTATAGTTTTATTTAATAAAAACTATAAAAAATTTATAATGATTTAATAATTTAAACATGCAGTTCAATAACAATTAAACAATTATATGTCAGATAATGAAAACACATATTTAATTTTTTTCTCAATTTTATCAAATAATTAATTTTTATCCGCAAAATCAATTAATGACTTAATAACATTAAAGTCTTTGTCTTCAAATAACTTTTTTATATCAATAATAAAATGTTCAGCAGCGCCTAAACTATAATAGTTAACAGTTTCCAACTCTGTTTCGTTGTGAACTGTTTGTATTTGTTTGGAATTTTTAAAGGAATATTCTTTGCCGTTTAATTCCATTTATTTTAATGCATTGCACTCTAAATCCAAACATAAAGTGTTTAAATATGATTTGAGGAGGTAATCATCAACATCTCTCTGTGTTTCAATTGTGTTTTATACCTTATAAACAAAATCATCTTCTTTCTTAATACATTTATTTTGTTGTTTATTAACGTATAAGAAATGTTTCCATGTTAATTTTAACATAATGACTTTTAAGAAGCTAAAAACTGACTTGTAGTATATTTGAATACCCTTTAATTTGTTTTTTCACCAATCAATTGTATGTACATTATGTGATAATGTATATAAATATATGCAATGGATATATATAAAGTCAATTACAAATGTTCAAATTACTTATTTAATCCAACGACGAATTGAATAAGTTTTGAATAAATATTTATTTATTTGTTAATGTTTACCATACAAACAACAAGAGAAGAAAAAAATAATAAGAAAACGTAAACCCTTATACAGAGTGGCCCACCACTCACTGACAACTTAAATAACTTTTGATCCAGTTAATATTTCTAGCTGATTTTTTTTTTTAATAATAGTTATACGTTAGGTCTATAGCTATATCTCAATAATTAATTTTTTTACATTTTATTAAAAATATTAATTATTTTTAAATTTTAAATAAAATGTAAAAAAAAAATCTAAGATAGCTATTTTGTAGAGTAGAATTTAAGANTATGATTATTGTGTATACATATGATGATAATGTGTATACTTTACAAACTTGGCATTAATACCATGATTAGAAATTAGATAAGGCAATTATTACTTATCACTATCAATCAAAAGTATACTGAAAAGATAGAGTTTTCTTCTGTCCTTTTCTCAATACGTATTTCAATGTTTAATACCGTAAAATAATACATGAAAATTCAAATTTTCACAAACTTCAAAACGCTACAGAATATTTACTACTCAATATTAATAAGATATTTTTTTACTAATATTTTTCTTAAATTCTGCTCTACAAAATAGCTATCTTAGATTTTTTTTTTACATTTTATTTAAATTTAAAAATAATTAATATTTTTAATAAAATGTAAAAAAATTAATTATTGAGATATAGCTATAGACCTAACGTATAACTATTATTAAAAAAAAAAATCAGCTAAAAATATTAACTGGATCAAAAGTTATTTAAGTTGTCAGTGAGTGGTGGGCCACNGATCAAAAGTTATTTAAGTTGTCAGTAAGTGGTGGGCCACTCTGTATAAAGAACTCACGAACACGTCATTGATATATTAATATATGAATAAAGTAAATGGAAACAAAATTTAGTTTCTATATTTGTATTTTGCACACTAACTAAATAACATTACTTAAAAATTGTAATACCAAGAAGTTGCAGTTTTCAATAATTATTAAGAAAGTAACGTATATTATATTTCACGTATCTAATACTTTATTGCAATAAGTTTTATATAATTACTATTTTCTGTTACACTAAAATGTTAATTCAAAACAATAATTCAACTATGATATTAAGAGTAGCTGTAGTGTTATTTTTCTTACGAGTGAACCATAGTGATTCACTCGATACTGGATACAAGGATAATCAATTGAAGTGTGTCGAAAATGTTAAGCTTTTAAAATGTTCCTATTTATTATACGCTTTGAACTATATGCAAGTAGCTAGATTAGAAATACATCATCCAAATTTTAACTATAACAAAGCATTTTATAAAGATGCATATAATTATAATATTATTCAATATATGATGAGTACGATTTATGGTTTACAAGTGGTTGAAATAGGTTCTTTGTGGTTATTAAACATGTATATAGGCATTGTTTGTTCCCAATTTAACAAATTACCAAAATCAATTGAGCATCTAAATACATACCTTAAAGACACTCATGATATTGTAATAGACGCATTAAAATCTGAGACTTCATCCATGAAATGTAATAAAGAAAAAAATAAATTTTATGTGGACGAAAAGGATTTAAAACAATTGGATAATTGCTCATTGAAAGATATATCTAATTACATGCTTGAAAAATCGAAAATCATGAGCAATTTCATTTTGAATAATACTGAATTATCTAAAAAACACTTCAAGAAGTTCACAAAAAGAAATATTTTAATTAAAAATATTATATATAATAATTACAAAATGAATAATTTAATGTATGAATACAACGTGCAAGTTATTTGGGGAGGTATCAAAAGAAGTACTATGCTCCAATTCCGTGAAAATTACGAAAATGCACATAGAATTGATTGGGGAAAAAACAAATTAAATGGTATTCAAATATACTACGAGTCAGTTTTTAGCTTCTTAAAAGTCATTATGTTAAGATTAACATGGAAACATTTCTTATACGTTAATAAACAACAAAATAAATCTATTAAGGAATGTTTGGTCGATAAATGGATAGCAATACTAATTGAGTTTGGGAAGTATTTACATTTAAAAGAAGATGATTTTGTTTATAAGGTAAAAAACACAATTGAAACACAGAGAGATGTTGATGATTACCTCCTTAAATCATATTTAAACACTTTATGTTTGGATTTAGGGTGCAATGCATTAAAAGAAATGAAATTAGACGGCAAAGAACTCATCTCTAAAAATTCAATCGAATATCAAACAGTTCACAGCGAAACAGAGTTGGAAACTGTTAATTATTATAGTTTAGGCGCAGCTAAACAATTTATTTTTAATATGAAATTTTTATTTTTAGACAGAGACTTTAATGTTATTAAGTCATTAATTGATTTTGCGGATAAAAATAAATTATTTGATAAAATTGAGAAAAAAATTAGTTATGTGTTTTCATTATCTGACATATAATTGTTTAATTGTCATTGAACTGTTTGTTTATATTATTAAACTATTCCCAATTGTGTATAGTATTTATTAAATATAACTATAATTGCTTGATATTATTTTTTATTAAAAATATAAGAAAAATGATATATTCTAGTGCATTATTATTAAACTTTCAATAATAAGTAAATTTTTTGATTCCGTGTGAAGCTGAGAAGGAATTAATTTCACTATGGGTTTTTTTTTATGTTTAGCCACTTTTTCTCAGCTCTCACTAGACCCATTTCAATTAATGATACGTGAAAAGTACACATATCATATCTAGTTAAAGACATTGCTCATGAAAATTAAATAAATTTCTCTGTTTATGATATAAATGTAGAGGAGATTCACTAGAGGAGTCATTGAGATGTTCACCATTTCCAACCTGACGAAATCTGAGTAATTGACTGCTCATGGTAAAAGGGAAATGAAAAACGAAAGAAAAAAAAATAGAGCGATTGACCATTACTTATAATATAAAATTATAGTTAACCCATATATTATTTTATTAATTAATAAAATAATACAAACGTCATGGCCATTTAACCAAAAATGAGAAAACAATGAATTAAATTATATACACTGTGCAGGAATACATAAAGTTAAATTATACCATATAAGATTTTGTTCAGGATGTCCAATTTCAGGTGATAAGTTGCCATAATCATGACCAAGCTAAATTGAAATTTTTACTCCTCCATCGTGGATTTGTAAAGACACGCCAAAATTTGATGAGACGACGATGAAGAAGAGAGTGATGATGATAGGGATATTCTTTTTCGAACATAACCGTACTTTCCAAAGCCGGCTCGATAGCACATGGTAGAGGGTAGGTACCAGTGTGACCATTATAATGTGGTATTATATGGTATGGACAAGGATCACAGGTGGTAGGGAAAATGATTTGTTTAATAAATAATCATGTGTGTATATGCAACACCGAGCCTACAGATATACGACGCGCGCTGTTTGAATATAATTACCTGTGACCTTATACTCATGATAACTTTATTATGTTACAAGCGATTCACATCTCGCATAGTCTATTACGCCCGTCCACACCTTAGCCATAATTAATAAAAAACACGGCTGAACATGAAAAAACAATAATATTGTGTTACCGTATTTCTTTTAAGTGTGTGCTAGTAATATAAACATGTCTGCAGGAGTGAAAGATATTAAAATTTCTATGGGGTATCTAAACCTGACTTGCAACGTCTGTATTCAATTTGAGTTAAGTTGAGAGAAATTTCAAACAAATGTAATAATTTTTTAAATTTAATCGATGAATTTTTATAATTTATGAACAATTCGTGTCTCCTTCGCCTTAATTCCAACTACTAGGGGTCGGCCACCCTTATCCTAAACTTCCACTTGACACGATCTCCTACATCATCTACGCTCACATCAGCTGTCGTCAAATCGCATTTAATAGCATCCCTCCATCTCTTTTTTGGTCTTCCTCTACTTCTTTTTCCTTCAACATTCATTTCTATAACTGTCTTACAGCTTCTGATTCTACTCTCCTCATAACATGACCAAACCATCTAATTATATTTTCTTTCATCTTATCCACGATTGACGTTACACCTATACTCCTTATTTTATGCTCATTTCTTATCTTATCTTCTCTAGTCACTCCTAGTCATAGCTGGCTTTATTACAGTCTTTTAGAATTTATGTTTTAGCCTCATTGGAATTCTTATATCGCATAAGACACCAGACGCTTCTCTCCACCCATACTTAATTCTGTGTCTTAAATTCTCGTCAATACCACCACTCTTTTGCACAACTGACCCTAAATATTTAAAACTCTCTACCTCTCCAATCACGTTCTCGCCTATTGTCACTAACCTCCTCATTTCACCTACCTCGTGTTCTCCTTTGTCAAACTCGTACACTATATACTCTGTTTTACTTCTATTGATCGACACACCTCTAGTCTTTGATTAATTTCCTCCCTATTTTTCCCATTCCATGAGATATCCTCTAATGTCTCTTTTGCGTATTCCTCATTCAATATTTTTTCAAAATACTCTTTCCACCTTTTTTTCACATCATCATCACTCGAGAGTACTTTATTATCAACACTTTTCTCTGGACATTACACACCGTCCTCTCTATTACCGTCTTTACAAACTCTTTTTAATTTTCCCCTTTCAATTTTCACCATTGGATCTTCGATTTTTCCCTTGGGTTTCTTCTATTTTTGTTTATTCTCTTTCCGGTACACCACAACTCCATTACCATCAGTCTATGTTGTGTAGTTACACTCTCGCCTGGTATAAATTTACAATCTTTTACTTGCTTTATGCTCACTCTCTCCACATTGACCTGTCATCTATTCCTCCCACTATTATAAGTTATATAATTATCTTCCTTCTTTCTAAAATAAGTATTAACCATAGCAAGATCATACGATACTGCGAAATCCAGGATTCTTTCTCTAGCCTCATTCTTCCAACTAAAACAGTACCTTCCATGTACTCTTTCATATCCTCTCCTGTCATTACCTACATGTCCATTCATATCTCCACCTGTCACCGCATCCTCATTGTCAGGTACCCCTTGCATCACCTCATTCTTTCTCCATAACACTTGCTTATCTATTTCATCACATCCTACTTGTGGTGCATAGGCACTTATTACATTCAGCACTTTTTCCTCGAATATCAATTTTTCGACTATAATTCTGTCACTTTTCCTAGCTACTTCTACTACTTTACTTTTCGTCTTCTCATCCATTATTATCCCTACATCATTCTTTGTACTAGACTTAACTGAGTATCGATTGACGTTTATATTTGGTCAAAACCAAATCTTTCAAAGCTACATTTTACAAGCAAAGTATAATTTTGTAGTACAGGATGAAATTCAAAGATTCCTCTTAGTTAATAAACAAGCCAATTCATTCCTCTGTTTTTTATTATAGATGATATAATTAAGTGTCCATAGTTATCAGTTTCGTTTTAGTGACAGTCATTCATTTTTCAACTTAAATTATCTTGTATTTTCTTTAATTTAGTTTGTTTATATTCATAGTATCCGTATTAGTTTTTACCACTTTTTAAGTGTANATTAACAGCTCAGTTAAAATTATTAAAATCTATTCTCGGCACTAGGGAAAAACACAAATTTGTACCAATTCATAACAGGACCACAAAAAGCCTCAAGATATAATTATCTAATATTTATGAAGACACAATATTCTAACTACTAGAATAAAACCAATGTTATTTTTTAAATATTTTACAATATTGTCATAATAATTCAATTAATTAACTTTTTTATTTTGCAAATAAAATAATAAATTTAATTATAATAACACATATAATAATAATATTGAATTGTAATATATTAAATATATAATAATATTCAAAACAATTACAAAAAAAAATGTGATTTCAAAACAACATAATGCTATCATTAAATTATGTCAATTTGTAGCGGTTCTTTACTGATTTTCTAATGCTATATTTTACATGTTACACTTTTTTCTCAAACTTCAATTTTTTGTGGTTTATTAAATAAATATATAGCTAAAAAATTAAAATCAATTTTTTTGAAATTAGGTTTTCCCAACAGAAATAATGCATCTAGAATACGTGTATTTTTATAAAATTTCTAACTTTGTAGCCCTCAAAATACCAATTCATTTTCGATCTCCTCATTTCCCTCATATAATTCTTCCATATACATTTTCCACTTCTCTAGTACCTTTTCATTTTTTAAAATAATTTTGCTATGTTTATATTTAACTATGTTGTTGGATTTCTTGGGTTTATATTGCAGTTTTTAAATTTTATTATAGGCTTTCCCTGTATTGTTTCTTAGTAGATAACGTTCTATTTCTTGTGTGTTGTGATTTAGCTAACATTCTTTTGGTAGACGGTATTTTGTTAATACTTCGTTTTTTATCTGCTTTTATAAATTGTAATCTCAGTTCCTTAATTTGTTCCTTCTTTAAATCAATTCAATAATTTGTCTAGTCATCCATGACTTTCTTCGGTTCTATTTTAGTTTTTCAACGCACAATTTTTGTTACTTTAGTTCTTTTTTTAAATTTGATGTTGCATTGTGCCATTACAAGATTATGATCACTATCGATGTCATATACTGGGTAGGCATAACTAGATTTGATCTGATTTCTGAACTTAGTTTTTACGAGTATGGAATTTATTTGATACAGATTTCTATCTTTAGGCGCTTTTCATGTATATTTTCTCCTTAGCGGGACTTCAAAGTACGTATTTGTTACTATCAGTTCCTGTTGTTCACAAAACTCTAACAATCTTGTCCCTTTTTCATTTATCTTCCCTAGTCCATATTTTCCTGAGAAGTTTCTTCTTTCATAACCTATTGAGGCGTTAAAACTGAATATGATAAATACGTTTGAGTTGCATTCTGTTAGTTGCACAAGTTCTTTAATCTGTTCGTATGTCTCTTCTATTTCTTTGTCCGTACTTCTAGATGCAGGGAAGTACACTTGTATAATGTAAATGTTTGTAGGCTTTGTTTCTATTTTCACCATAAGAAATCTGTATTTAGGTGGTACGAGTTGAGTACATTGTCTTTCCAATATCCTCGTAATATTACTGCCACTCCGTTTCTTCTTTTTTTCACATTTCCACTATGAATGGTTCTAAAACCGTCAGTTATGAAATCACTATTTCCTGATTAAAAATTATAAGATATTTAATATATTGTAGGACACTTTTTATACAAATATTTATTTATTAAATTAAATCACAAAATAAAATATCTAAACATTAAATGTAAGATAATTTATATAGACAAAAAAAAAATATCCCATATAAATAGAAATTATTGAACGAACACTATTATTTTTATTTATATACATTTTATCACGTACGCTACCACTATGACCGCACAAGGGATGTATATATAGATAGGTAGATGTATATAGATTGACACAATATAGTTGATAGTACAGAATATAGACACAATATCGTTAATGCGTAATCAACTGCTACGGCCGCACAGACATTTATAATATAAATATATTATATATTTATAAGTATGTATATATATCTTGTCGCGATATAGTTTAATTACACCGATAACGAAGAACACCAAAGCTTAATTCACTAGGAAAATAATACGTAACTCAAGCACAAACCAGTTAAGGTGTTCGTCGGAAACGGAACAGAACGCAATATCCGTAATCCATACTCGGCGGCGGCCTTATCTCGTTGTCAAGGGCGGAGAGACAACCGAAACAAATGATTGTAATATTAATAGTTGCACGTCTGATATCGAGAGAAACACGGATGAGCGCCTGCCTATAGCGTAGGGCGGTGCCAAATCAATTTTAAAATATCTTTAGTGTTTATTTTATTTTATGAAAAATTTTGGTATTTATTCGATAATATATATATGACAATTACAAATGTTCAAGTTATTTATTTAATACAACGGCGATTTTAATAGGATTTGTTTAATGCATATATATTTATTTAGGTGTTATTCAGTACCATACAAAGAACAAGAGAACAAAAAACAATCAGACTAAGTTGAAAACGTAAACTCTTATTAAAAAACTCATGAACACGTCATTGATTATTAATATATGAATAAAGTAAATGGAAACAAAATTTAGTTTCTATATTTGAACTAATTCTTCACTAAATAACATTTCTTAAAAATTGTAATACCGAGAAGTTGCAGTTTTCAATAATTATTGAGAAAGTGACGTATATTATATTTCACGTATCTAATACTTTATTGCAATTAGTTTTATATAATTACTATTGTCTGTTACACTAAAATGTTAATTCAAAACAATAATTCAACTATGATATTAAAAGTAGTTGTGGTGTTATTTTTCTTACAAGTGAATCATAGTGATGCACTCGATACTGGATACAAGAATAACCAATTGAAGTGTGTCGAAAATGTTAAGCTTTTAAAATGTTCCTATTTATTATACGCTTTAAACTATATGCAAGTAGCTAGATTAGAAATACATCATCCAAATTTTAACTATAAAAAAACATATTATAAAGATCAATGTAATTATAATATTATTCAAGATATGATGAGTACGATTTATGGTTTACAAGTGGTTGAAATGGGTTCTTTATGGTTATTAAACATTTATTTAGGCAATGTTTGTCGCCTTTTTGTGAAATTCCATCAATCTCAAATATATGAGCATCTAAAATTATACCTTAAAGATACTCATGATATTGTATTAGATGCATTAAAATCTGAGATTTCATCCATGAAATGTAATAAAGAAAAAAATAAATTTTATGTGGACGAAAGGAATTTAAAAAAATTGAATAATTGCTCATTGAAAGATATATCTAGTTACATGTTTAAAAAATCACAAATCATGAGAAATTTTATTTTGAAAAATACTGAATTATCTAAAATAAACTGCAGGAAGTTTGCAAAAAAAAATATTTTTATTAGAAATATTTCAGATGATCAAAACTATATGAATTTTTTAATGAATGGATACAATGTGCAAGTTAATTGGGGAGGTATCGAAAGAAGTACTATGCTGCAATTGCGTGAAAATTATGAAAATGCACATAGAATTGATTGGGGGACAAACAAATTAAATGGTATTCAAATATACTACGAGTCAGTTTTTAGCTTCTTAAAAGTCATTATGTTAAGATTAACATGGAAACATTTCTTATACGTTAATAAACAAAAAAATAAATTTATTAAGGAATGTTTGGTCGATAAATGGATAGCAATACTAATTGAGTTTGGGAAGTATTTACATTTAAAAGAAGATGATTTTGTTTATAAGGTAAAAAACACAATTGAAACACAGAGAGATGTTGATGATTACCTCCTCAAATCATATTTAAACACTTTATGTTTGGATTTAGGGTGCAATGCATTAAAAGAAATGAAATTAGACGGCAAAGAATATTCCTTTAAAAATTCCAAACAAATACAAACAGTTCACAACGAAACAGAGTTGGAAACTGTTAACTATTATAGTTTAGGCGCTGCTGAACATTTTATTATTGATATAAAAAAGTTATTTGAAGATCAAGACTTTAATGTTATTAAGTCATTAATTGATTTTGCGGATAAAAATAAATTATTTGATAAAATTGAGAAAAAAATTAAATATGTGTTTTCATTATCTGACATATAATTGTTTAATTGTTATTGAACTGCATGTTTAAATTATTAAATCATTATAAATTTTTTATAGTTTTTATTAAATAAAACTAGTCCATATAATTTAGTCCAATATTACCGTACTTTTGTTCATAGTAACATATAATGTTATATAATGCACGATAATAAATATTCAATATTAATAACACTTTTATTTTAATTATACTAGTTCAAAATCATAATAATTACAAAAATTTATTTGGCTATAATCTATACACATTCTTGTAATGAATAATGTGTATAGATTAAAAAAAAAAAAAAAAAAACGGTAGTACAGTGTGGACGAGGCATAGATGGGACAATTACAGATGATATCTGACAGTGATTAAAATCACTATCATAAGAAACGCTTCGATGCAAATCTGTAGATAGTGTTTCCTTTAGAGAAATTGGTGAAATATTTTAAAAGCAACATGAACTCTTATTTCTTTAATTATATCCTGATTAGTAGTTCTTTGATTTTAAAATATAATATATGAATAAATACTAATTATAGTTTTTAAATTTAGTATGAAATTGTGAGGCCAGCTATGATGTATGGTTAATAGTGTTGGGCGGTTGATAAGAAAGTAGAGCAGAGAATAAGTGTAGCAGAGATGAGAATGCTTAGTTGGATGAGTGGAGTGACTAGAGAAGATAGGATAAGGAACGAGCATATAAGAGGAAGTATAGGTGTTGCGTCAATCGTGGATAAGATGACAGAAAATAGACTTAGATTGTTTAGTCATGGTATGAGGAAAGAAGAATCGAAAGCTGTAAGAACAGTTATAGAAATGAATGTTGAAGGAAGAAGAGATAGAGGAAGACCAAAAAAGAGATGGAGGGATGCTATTGAATGCGATTTGAGGACAGCTGATGTGAGCGTAGAAGATGTGGGAGATCGTGTCAAGTGGAATCTTAGGATAAGGGTGCCCGACCCCAAGTAGTTGGGATTAAGGCAAAGAAAAAGAAAAATATTACCAGATATTCCGGTGGCAATTGACATAATATGATTGTTATTTCGGAATGTACAATTTAGCGTTTAGTTGGGTTTAAATAATATAGCGTCAAATCAATTACCTACTCTATCGGTTGTATCTCAATATACACTACACTTTAATGATACAATAAATAAATAAACTCACACATACACACATATGCATTTATAACATTGTGTCTAATGTAAGTATAACATGATAAAAAGTAACCGTAAAATGAAAAAAATGGAATATAAATTTTATTACTCATATTAAATGTAATGTAACTCGAAAAATATTTGTTTAAATGAAAAAATATAAGATTATATTTTTATTTATAATTGTCTTTTAAACAACTTTTGTGCGAAACTTTTTTTTGTAAGTTAAATATTTTTTTTTGAGAAAATTAAGAAAGCTCATATTTTTGAACTTTTGCGAGGATTTAAAAAAAAAGCTCAATTCCAATCTTGAGGACTATTAGTATGTCATTATACATATTTTAATTCAACTTTTAAAAAAACAAAATTTTTTCCGCAATTTTTCCTTTGTTGACTGGCCTAGATGTCAATTTTAAACTTGTAATTGAGCTAAAAGTTATGGTAATATATTCAATTTATTTTACTATAAACTTTCATAAATCTTTATCAAAAATTTTTCATCAACTTTAAAGAACCAAAAAAATAGGTTAAAATTGAAAATTTGGACTGATTATTTTTAACATATTAAAAATCAAATCAGTAATAATTTGAAAACAAATTTTTTTTTCTTTTAATTATTATTTTATATATATAATTAGTAATAATATAAAAAATTAGAAGTGATAGAAATAGTCTACTTGCAGATTTGAAAACAACGCGAAAAGTTGATTTAGAAAAGTATATTTTTGCTTCTGATGAAAGTTCCTTGTAGTCCAGTGCATTTTTTTATAGTAACAAACAGTTTTTATTGAAAATTATTGTATCAAGCCCTTTAAATTTTTATACACGTAAAAGTAAAGCAAAATATAACTTCTTTATTATTTTTATAATTTCTCCGTTTAAATTACAATATTAAATATCAATTTCATACTAAATTTAATAATTATAATTAGTATATATTCAAATATTATATTTTAAAATCAAAGAACTACTAATCATGATATAATTAAAGAAATAAGAGTTGATGTTGCTTTTGGAATAATCCACCAATTGCCTAATTAAAACAAAAAAAAAAAAAGTTTGTTGGGAATTTTTTCTGCTATTCTGCAAAATTACTCCTTCGTTGACTAGAATGAATCATTAAATAGAAAATTTTATGAGAATTAAAACAATGTTATTTTTAAGATTAATATGCAGTCAGAAAGTTTTATAATTATTATTTATTGTAAATTTATCAGAAAAACTCATTATTTTTTGCATTTTTATCGTAATAGAACACTTAAATAGAAATCATAGTAATCATTTCTAAGTAATTTTTGATATTTAAAAAGATTCTACTATTGAAATATCCAGAACTGAATTAATTTTAATGATTTACTTTAACTAAAAAAAAAAAAGTTAATATTTTGAATCCCTCTTGTGGGCAGGTAAAGGGTTAGATTTATAAAAAAAACCAAATGATAGATAAAGACATGCATCTAAATAAAAAAAAATATACTGATTTGGTCATTTTTGATAAAGTTATAACAATTAACAAAGTTATAAGTTTTATACACTGGACTACAAGGAACTTCCATCAGAAACAAAAATATACTATTCTAAATCAACTTTTCGCGATGTTTTAAAATGTGCAATTAGACTTTTTCTATAACTTCTAAGTTTTAATATTATTAAAAAATAGTTTTTACATATAAAAAAAAATAATTAAGAACAAAAAAAATTGTTTTAAATTAATACTGATTTGATATAATATTTAATATTAATTTGATTATTAATAAGTTAAAAATAAGGAAAATGACATATTTAACCAATTTTGTTAATCGTTTAAAGTTGATTGTTGTAAATGTTTATAAAAAAAAAAAAAAATTTATTTTACCATAACTTTTAGCTCAATTGGTAAGTTTGACTTTGACATCATAAAATAGAAAATTTTATGACAATTAAAAAAATTGTATCGTTAAGATCAATATGCAGTTAGAAAGTTTTATAATTACTATTTATTGTAAATTTATCAGAAAAGCTCAATATTTTTTTGCATTTTTATGGTAATAGATAACTTAAATAGAAGTAATAGTAATAATTTCCTAGGAACTTTTGTTGTTTGTTGAAAAGATTCTATAATTGAAATATTGAGAACTTAATTAATTTTAATGATTTACTTTAACTAAATGTACCAATCAAAACAAAGTTGTTAAAAAGATTTACTCAATTGAGTGTATTATAAAATTTGATTATATTTGTAAAAATCAATTGTTAATTCAGGAGAAAAAACAATCATTTTTTTTAGAAATGATTTATATAGCAACATGTTACAAAAAAAAATTGTAATATTATAGTCTAGTAGTAGCACACACAAATAGAGTAAAAAAATTATTAAATTACAAAGTAAAATGATTTAATTTTGTAGTTGAAACCTATCATATCAAACTTCATTCGTTAATAAATATTTTGAAAACATTAGAAATTAATGATTTTAATTGTCTTTATGGAGAACATGTAATAACTAACTGTTTAATTGATAAATTAGAATTTTTTTTCAATTTTTAAGGATAATATCTTCAACTAGATACGAATTTGACGTATCGTTGAAAAAAGTAGGTCAAGTTAGAGCAGAGAAAATAAATGATAGTCACAAAAATATATCTTCTCAGCTTTGCATCGAAGCTAAAACTTAAAATATAGTAAAATAATTTTAATACGAATAAGAAATTTCTTCTTACAAGGGGCGACTAAAATGATGGGATCCTTGATCTTTATTGAAGTTATTGAATCTAAATGAGATAAAAATCAAACGAGTTAAAAATTTATACTAACTTAAATAGAATTAAGAAAAAATTAAAAAAATTCATTACCATTCGCGGGTTGGAACCTCGTACCCCAAGCGTGTAAAAGATAAGTTTTACTCACTCGGCAACCGTACGTTGTTACCGTTGGAAGAAAAAATTGGCTATTTAAGCTAAATCAAATTTCAAAGTTATTTTTCTCGACTTAAAAGAAGCAAACAAATTTAAATAAGTTTAACTTTCTATGCTATATTAATTTT
>NW_026099575.1:22280052-22356707 GCF_025091365.1 Daktulosphaira vitifoliae | reverse complement strand
TTAGCCACAAATGATCAATTTTTATTATTTAATCTGTTAATTTTTATGAAAATATACAGATAATTCATTATTTGATTTATACTGTATATTGACCATTGTAGAATTTAAAATATTTTACCACCACATATTCAAAAAATTATAGGAGGCACAATTAAAATATGTGAATTATTTGTAAGCANTTAATTTTTATGAAAATATACAGATAATTCATTATTTGATTTATACTGTATATTGACCATTGTAGAATTTAAAATATTTTACCACCACATATTCAAAAAATTATAGGAGGCACAATTAAAATATGTGAATTATTTGTAAGCATATTACATTAAATATCTAATTAAAATTCGATACTATTATAAACATTTTTTTATAGATTATTTAACTTTTAATTTAAATTTAAATTACTTTCACTGATAATTGAAAATTAATCTTAATTCATTAATAAATATTATATAAAAAATTAAGTTGAATAAATAAAAAAAAACTATTTTTATAAATATTTTTATTTCATATGTCACATATTAAAATTTATTATTTGGCTTAAATTACGTATAACATTATTGCTAGTATAATGTCAGAATGGCAGAGCGGTCAAAAGTGCCAGACTCAAGGTATCTTTTATTGTCATAGCGACAGTTAAAAGACGTTCTGGTCCTCATTTGAGGGTGTGAGTTCGAATCCCCCACCTCTGACACATATTTTTTTTGCAAGTCCAATTTATTTTTTATTTTTTTAACTACATATTGTAATAATAATTAATATTATTAAAATGTGATTTTAAAAGATAATTTGTAGTATAGAATAAACCAAAAATGTAAGTATATTTCTTGTACCTAATAGTATCTATCCCTCAGAGTCAAAGACTACATGTTTGACGATTTTGAAGTTGTAATATAAATGAAATGTGATCTCTATCGAATTATTCAACAATCATAAACACACAAAGTTATATGCCACAAAATTAGCATTTGAGCGCGTTGTAGTGCTCTCAGGCCCAGTTCTAGCAATACTTGTATATTTTTACACAAAAAAATTGGTCTGGTTTTTCTAACCTCCGTATCTCTGTTTCCTCTTAAAATAAGCTTATGCAATTTTATATATCGATTAGACTTTAGTAGCTTGGAGCACTGTAAAAAATTTAATCCTTAATGTTAATTCAATTCAAAATGAGAGAATTTCGAAATTTTTCATTTTGATTACTAACTGACTCATCAAAATTACAAGACATATACCGTAAAGTTAGAAACGTGAAATTTGGCATAAAGGTAGGTCTTATGGTGTAATAAAAGGGAAAAGTCTACAAACTTTTATTTTCTCATAATAAACGTTCTTCTAGAGTAGAAGAGCGCGCAGTCATCCGTTTTAATTTTTCAGTGATTTCAAAGAAATTATGTATTTTTTTAAGCCAGCAAAAAGGGATTATATTTTTAACAAAAACCAAACTATGAAAAAGGCCCAATTTCTAATCTCCTTTCTCTTAAAAAATTCCGCATAGCAAACTATTGACATCTACAATATGGCAAAGTTTACTCTTTCTTTAGTTCATAAATTATAACCCCACTTTCATGAACAACATTGTTTTAATGTTCGTATTGCTCAATACTTGGCCAGTTTCAGGCCAAGTACTAGCTTAGTACTCATTTAGGAATTACATAGGAGTTGGTATGGAAAGAACTCCAAAAAAAGTTTAGAATCATTCACGTGATTCACTTAAAATTGCGACGAAATATGTTATATGCTTCATTCAAAAACTGTTCAAGTACAATATGAATAAAGAAGCAATAAATCTAATTAAAGTAGGATTAAATTTTATTAATTAAAAAAAGAGCAAACTTGGTTTCAATATAGATATAGGTGGACTTTTTTGGGGAATGGAGATTACAATTTTTTTACAGTTAAGTTTATGTTGAGAATACATTTAAATTAAATCAATAAACTCTTTATGAAGTCAACAAAATTTTAATACATCAAAAATTTTTAGCTATTTTTAAAAGTAGAACACGTATAATGCGACTAATAATATAGATTAATTAATTCCAAATAAATCGTGTAGACTTATCGTCTACTTTATTTTTAAAGTACCTAATTGAATTAATATTACTTTCTCCGTTTTAGAATTTTTAATAGAGTATCTTAGGTTGCTAAACTATCTTTTCTCATGAAATTGTGTAATTAGTTGTTCAAATGAAAAAGTTGAAGATAAACGTATAAATAAATACATTTACCTCATCGTTCTTCTAAAAATGTATGCCTGTAGAAATAAATGTTTTGAATATTAGTTATGAATGATTTCATAATAAACATAATACTTAATTAATGTGTTTGGATTTGACCCGTTAACACAATAATTAATGAAATTAAAATTGTATCATATTTCTAAACATAAATTTGATATTAAAGATAGTAATAATAACATCGAGTTAAGACTATCGTCATTGCTAATGCGGTTCCTAAATGAACTTTAGACATTGTTAATGCTATGGTGATTCGATTAATAATAATTAAAACATTTATTTATTATTAGAATGAGAATTTTGTTATACTAATTTCGTGATAAATTATTACGTAAATTTAAACAAAACTGATAGGACTATTAAATAAAACAAAACGAGTAAGAACTCAAAAAGACCATGTGATTAAGAGGTTTTGCATAATTCTAAGTTGGAAATTTATTTATATTCTAATAGTAAGACGATAAAGCTCGTTGATTGACTTTTATAGATAATGTACATAATTTATTTAACTATTTTTTTCAAAAATGCATGGAGTGATAATTATAATTTACTTGAAACTTAATTTTTAACTACTACTATATATTTTTAGTAAATAACTAAAATTATTTTTAGTACAAAAATATAAATATATTAACGCACCCAACTGGTGTATTTTAACAGAGATGAACTTGAGTTTATCTTTTATATTCTTATACGCTTTTATAGTTTTTAAAATATAAGACTCTGTAAATAAAAAATATTAACTTTTAATAAGAAAGTAACAAAAATAAATAATTTTATACGTATTTTATGTGCTAAAATTAATAAGAATAACAAATTTTAATCTACTATAAAGATTGTGCCAATTGTGGGGGGGCTAAAGATAGGTTTTAAAATTCTGAAAACCTCTATTTAAAAAAAATGTTTTTTTAGAAACAAAGAATTTGAAATAGCTTTTTTAAAGTTATTTTGAAATTTTGATTTTTCTAAATAGTTTGTAAAGTCAATTCAACGAATTTTTCAAAGATTAACTTTATATAATTAAATATAATGCATTTATTACGTCATAATACATTGATTTAAATTTATAGTTGTTTTATATTATCTTAATCATTATAATTGCTTATAATACAAAGATGATTAAACAATTATATTGTGTAATTTTCGTTTATTTAAAAAATATTTTTTGTAATTTTTTATACATTCAATTTATTTTTATTTTTACGTTCAAAAAAAATTTATTTAAAATATAGTCAATAATGCTAAAAAAATGCTAATTAACATTAAAATAATTTTTAACAAATACATTTTGTAATATATTGTCAAGTTTTTTGATTGGTATGTTGAAAAGTGCTGAGTACTAGCTATTGGATTGTTTTTATTCGAAAAATAATATAATACTGGTTATTACAAATATTGTAAGTGTATATTTATGTTTTTATATAACTATAAAAAATATATTCTTGTTAAATTATTTATGCACAAGAGACTAATGAATAGCTATTGCATTTATATTGAATAATGATCATAAATATTACTAAAAGAACGTGTGCTTTTTAAAACAACATTATACATTGAAAAATTGATGACTGGAGTTATAAAATATTTGTTAGTGGAGACATTGAACATCATAGCCCCTCTAAGAATGACTGATTACAATGTAAGTGTAGTATTAATCGTTCGTTGCTTCAGAAGTACGTTTTTATATAATTTCTAACGACCATATTGTTTACATGGCTCAGTATGTCAAATAACTTAATTGCGTAACATGAAAGAAATTGCTATCTAGTAGAATTACTTAAGTATTATAAATTTATGGTTATCATTTCGATTTCTAATAGTAGAACGATTGCATTTTGATCAGCTCGAAACAATAAATGATTGATGTAGTATTTTATTAATATTTAATATAAATAATGATATATGAATTTGAATAGTTATTATTTATAATTTATAATTTGAAATTTTTTTTACTTAAAAGTCCATCACTTTTTTATTTTTTAAAATTAACAGATGATTTGTGAATGTCAGAAAACATAATTACTATTTCAGTTAGTTAAATCAGAAAGTATCAGGTACGTTTTTGAGAAGGCCGAGATGTTTATAAAACCGCTTAGTTATTTTATTATTATTATTATGAGGCTTGTGGTGAAATAAGATCTTGAGATCAAGATAAGTAAATTTTTAGGAAATTCTTTTTAATAACTCGAGTACCTTTTTTTAAACCTTTTACTTTAATTCAAATTCATTAAAAATCATTAATTAACTGTCCACAAAATAATAAACCNAAGTAAATTTTTAGGAAATTCTTTTTAATAACTCGAGTACCTTTTTTTAAACCTTTTACTTTAATTCAAATTCATTAAAAATTATTAATTAACTGTCCACAAAATAATAAATCTAATATAATTATCGTACTTGGCATAAAAAATTAAACTTCTAGAATCTTTTTTTAAACGAATATGCGTTTTCCAAAAAATAAAATGAAAATAAATAATTAAAAATCAACAAAATCAGTTATAACGTATTTTAAGACTTTTACATGTTTTTTACTGTATGTAGTGTTTTTGTGGGCTATTTATTGAGAAAACAACATTGAAGTTATTATTTTTGAATTTCTTGTAAAATTTCCTTTACTTGAGTTTTATTTTTATAATTCTAAGTTAAGAGAAAAAAAAGTTATGAGACATAGATCAGTTATTTCTATTAAATTTGACTCTTCGGCTCAACTTAATAGGCCCGGGGGCACGGGTTAACCTTAACGGATCGGTCCCAAATTTTGCACAGCTCATTTTTTTGACCATTAAAAAAAAAAATTAAGGGGTAGCGTAAAAAAAAAAAGACATTCGATTTTTGAGGGTCACCCTAATGAGACATAAATCTAAAAAGATCAGGAATGCAATCACTATCTGCTTAATCTGCCAATCCGCTAAGAAGAAACTATTAAAATAATATAATATATTTAAGTTGAAAGGATACGTTATTTTTATATTCAAAGGGAATATAATTTGAAGAATAGCTTCATTAGTAATTTGGAATAATTTAGGGATAAAATTATATTCTACTCCTTTACATTTAAGTAATAAAATGCAATATTATAAGAAAAAAAGTGACTTAACGTATTGAATCTTATTGGTCAATTTGAATTCATGTATGAGTAATATCATTGTTATTCTCGTGGTCGTTAAAATGTTATCATATATTGTAGGTATAGTAGAAATGTACAAGTGATAAAGGGTAAAATGTATTGTTTTTGTAGAACCGATCGCGTGCCAATGCCAAGTTCAATGATACTCGCGCAGGTTACGGCCGTTAGGTAAATATCACGTAATTGTTAAGTATTTAGATTAAGAACACAGTAAAAACTATGGTCCATGTGTGTTTTTTATCGGCCAAAAACGGTTAACATTGGAATACTTGCTGTTTTATTATTTCGTTTACCTTCGATCACTACATGTACATGACATTTCCGCTAACTAGTAGTGCACCCACTGCTATCATCACCAATTAAATCATTTGAACTTAGCAGGAAGAAAATAAGTAAAAAAATATACTCAATAAAATTATAGCAGCAGTATTTATAAATAATAATGGCCATGCTCTCTGTTTAGACCAGGGTCGTTTGCTAAGTTCTAAACAAAAAAAAAAAAGATTGAAAAAGAATATTGTTATAAAATGTCTTAATCATATTGTTCATAAGATTATTTATGAAAATTTGATTTAAAAAAATTAATTTAATTATAAAGTTTTGACCGTGAATATGTAAACGACTATAAAATGTGCATTATTTTTAATAATAATTTGACTCACGGGTGTACCCAGGATCATAAAATATAAAACAAGTCCAGTTATAATAATTATAATTATATACATATATACATATATAATTTGAATTTATAATACCTGAGCACAGCCTCACTAGAAGTACGGATCAAATTTTTTTTTGTCATTATTTAAGAATAAAAAAACCCAGCACAGTGGGGTCGCGGCACAGTAGGGACGTGACATAATTGGGTCCAGTATAAATGATATCTGACAGTGATTAAAATCACTATCATAAAAACGCTTCAATGCAAACCTGTAGATAGTGTTTAATTTAAAAAAATTGGTGGATTATTCTAAAAGCCACATGATCTCCTATTTCCTAATTTATATTCTGATTACAAGTATTATGATTTATAAGTGTAATACATGAATATATATATATATATATTTATAATATATAAATTTAAAGAGTTCTACTTCTATATGCATTTTTAAGTTTTGAATTCCTCTGTATTAAGGTAAATAGTCCGATTAAAAAAAAAAGTAAGTTGAATAAAAGAAGAATATAAATAGTACTTATCTTAAAAAATTATAATGATCCATACATTTTTCAAAAAGTTATAGCATTGTAAAATTAAAAATAGAAAAAATAATTTTTTTACAAAAAATGTATTTTTTATTAACTTTGATATCCATTTTCACCATGAAAATAAAGTCCGAAATTGTTTTTTTCCATAATAAAGTATATTATATTAGCTTAAATTTAAAATATATATAAAAGTGTCACAGACGCTGGAACAATTTCAAAAGTTAAGTTGGAAAAGTCGTCATTTTAAAGCCCTCCCTTGTGGGCATGTTAAGGGTCAGATTTATAAAAAAAATATATAAAATGATAGGTAAAGACATCATGCATTTATAAAAAAAAATTATATCGATTTGATCATTTTTAATAAAGTTATAGCATTATAAAGTTAAAAAAATTGAACTAATGTCGAAAATTAGCGATTTTTAAATTTATAATTTTTTGGAAATTTACGAGGAACGAGGGAAATTTTTTCAATTTTAGAGGGTAATTTCTTCGACTAGATACGATTTGTGATCTTTTGACATATCGTTGAAAGAAATCGGTTTGGCGTGAGCTGAGAAAAAGTGGTAACAGACACAAAAAAAAAAAAATAAACACATCATAGTAAAATTATTTATCTTCTCAGGTTCCCATCGAAGCTAAAAATGTTGTGGTTTGGTTTTTGGTTTAAAACTGTATGGGGGCTTTAGTACACAATTTTTTTCTTTTTTAGAGGTATTTTATGATTTTTATATTTGATTAGTTGTTTTATATTCACTTTGCTTACATAATTAAGAAAAATTATCATTTACAGCACAACTCTTGCTTGGCTATTAAATTATTTGGTTAAAAATTAAAAGGTAAAATGAAGTCTAAATGTATAGCTGAGAGAATATAAATAACAAAAATTAAAAAATAAACATATTTTTGGTTACTTAAAATTAATTCAATATTTATTAAATTGATTAATTATCTCTATATTTCAATTTTCTTACTTGCTCATAATTTTAATTTTGTTATCCATAGCTATTGAGATAATAGTTTTTTTCATCAGTTTGTTTGTCTCCTTGGTGAACATTTTTTATTCATAGTATGAAAAAAACTGTTAGGTGATTGAATATAATCACACCACAACGAATATGTTCTAAAAGATTTGTTGTCTTGATAAAACATAATATGACTATTAAAAGTGCTGCACTATATTAATCGATGGTTTAGATGAGGGTATCTTTAACTTATTAAATTGTTGTGGTTATGATTAACGGAACATGTTAGATGTTTATTTATATACTAATGCTTTCATTGAAAAGGAATTAAATAACGAGTTCAAACGTCGATTTACCGATGGTTGATTGTTGATCGTAAAATATAAGTCGGTTAAAAGTAGAAGATTCTTCAGGGTATAAACCTGATAACAGGTAAACAGTAGGTCTTCATTTTTACTCGAACTCATTGAGTAGCGTACAAACTCGGTTGATCAGTTGAGGAAGTCTTTTCCCACTCTCGGCTACTACAAATATTATCAATTTGTATTTGTCAGGTAATGTTGTAGCGGCGAATTTATCCATCACATTTTGTCGTATTCGCGCAATAGAAGAGGAACATTGCAATTTGCACCAAATGAACACGTTTAGTCAATTATCAGACTTTATCTTAAGATTCATCTGGATACTTGTCCGAATTCTTAATATTGTAAAATTTTATAACAAATAATAAATTTATCTTAAATTTATCAAACACACATTTCCAATCTTAAATGTATCTGTTTATCAACTGTCTTTGCATTGAGAAAATATTTGATAACACTGAAGTTTGATTTTGTCTAAATGTAATTTCTAAGGTAATTGATTGCGAGCGATTTGTCACTTTGTTTCATACACAAAAGAAGGTCATACAATTTACTGTAAGTATGAAATACTATAAACAATTATTTTGTCTTCACTGCAGTATAGTACTTAGAAGCTTTTATTCGTACGAGTTATATTTTAACATGCATTATTAGTAATTATGAACATTATGTAATTATTCATAAAGTAAATTATTGTATCCGTGAATGTCGCAATATAATATTGGTGTTAAACAATTTCGTTAATTATCTGTTGTTTCAAAAGTAATAAAACCTAATTGTTAAGTTTGAGGGCAGTGTATCCATTGTAATAAAGTAATAAAATGACATTTCGGAAAGGTATCAGCAGTTATTTTTCGGATTCTAATTAAATCCAGAAATATTTACAATTTAAACTTTTACTTGGCAAATCAACGGGATAGATTAAAAATTCAGATTTATAATTTTCCCAATATATCTTTTATAAATTCAATATTGGGATTCATTAATGTATGTTGAAAATGTCGCATTTCAGTTTATTCGGGCTGTTACAATTTCTTCAACGAAAATGTTAATTTTTTTAAATTTATTCTTATGCAAACTATACTTCTAATTGCTATTTTCTAATTTGAGGATATTTGATTTGGTAAGTGTTTTTTCGATTGAAAAAATATCCGAATGAAAAATATTCGTATGAATATAAAATTTTACTTTTTATTAGTTTTTTTAAATATATCGCGAATTTCACGAGCATGGTTCAAATAATATCAGAAAATTTAAATAGCCGGTCATAGAATTACTATTAAAAAGTGATTTTTCTTGTAAATAACAGTTAAATAAAATAATTGATGTTATAATGAGTTAATTTGTTTTTATTTTTTAGTCTAGTTTTATGAAATACTTAAATATTAACTATAAGTAAATTTTATTTTATAAATAATTCAATCATTTCTTAGAAGAATAAATAAATTATTTATAATTGTTTTTATGATAAAAATTCGACGAATAAACTAATTTATATTTTGGCTCCTATATAAAGGCAAAATATAAATAATTGTCACATTTTAAAACAAACACTTAAATATATTTAGTTAGTATTCATTATTTTCGAAGAATAAACTAGGAGTGCACATTAAAAAGTGGTTAACATAATAGAATGTTAATTGTACTTATATATTATTTAATATTTTATCGAGACTTATTAAGATTATGTGAGTTTTTATTTCATGTATTAAACATATGTTCAATTAATATTTTAAAAACATTTCATTAAGTATCCAATAAATAATCAGGGATTGACTTGGCCTAGTGGGTAATCACTAATAATTTGGCGCACAGGGTCTCGGGTCGATCCCCAGGGTGCTAAGGAGATTTTTCTTGTGATTTTCTTATTAGTGGTGTCTGGTCTCTGGTGCAGTCGGCTATTATACCAGTTACGTCCATTATTAGCCTAGCCAATAACCATCTTTGACTCCCTAACACGTGAAAGAGGACCATCACCCTTTGTAGCATGTTAAGTTCGGAAATAGAAGGATGTAAAACTGATTATTATTTATTTATCCAGTAAACCATCAGATAATTTGATAAATAGATTTTTAAATAGTCGTGAACAAGTAGAAATGTTTAATTAAAATAAAAAATATACACTTATAGCCTAAAATTTTTGATATCTTATAAATTTAAAATTAATCTCTTTTCAGGTAGTTTTTAAGAAAATATTAACTGTTTAAGTTATTACCCCAAATAGTAACTTTTATAGGTTTGGAGTTTAAATTTGACTTACATGAGCATTCTTTGAAAGTAATTAGGAAATTATAATCTACATTTTATGTTTAAAAAATTGTTGAAATTTGATATCTAATCGTTATTAAAAAGAAGGTCACTACGACTAGCGTGATAATATAAAATAACAGCTTTAAAGAAGTACATATTATTTTAATTATGTCGACTTAAAATTATATATTAAATCAAAAATCACAGGTAGATCCTACAATGCGTTCAATTATTTTTATTATTTTCGTTGTGTCGCAAATCCGCAAAATAAAAGTGCTGTATAATGAAAATGTAATAAAGAACGATTATTAAAAACGTCACTTAGTTGTTGTTGATTAAATTAATTAAATTACATATAATTTATTTTATAGTTTATAATAGTTCTTTTTACTTACTATTGCATTTATTTTTAATTTATATAAACAAAAAATTTTTCGTTGCTATCTAACTTGTATTAATTCATCATATTTTACAATGAAAAATTTGTATCATACACAAACTAATAAGTTATTGTAGCTTTTATGTAAAAACTAAAATACTTTAGATATTAAACAATTGAATAGGTCGTATACAACTCAAATGTTAATCTAATTAATTTTTTTATAAAAAATTTAGTGGAGTTTGTTAATAGAAAACTAAAATTAATTTAGGTCGAGATAAAAATTAATGCTCTCAAGTTATTCATTGTGTTTGAGATTACTGTTTATTAATCAAGGACTACAACATTTTTTCTAAAAAACAATATTTTGATACATAAATTATGTTTTCTATCTTACTTTTAATAAAAAAAAAAACCCAGCACAGTAGGAAAGCGGCATAGTTCGAGCAAGTATACAATTAATACAAGTATACAAGTAGATGATATCTGACAGTGATTAACATATATATTACAAAATGCTTCGCTGCCATTAAATTTCACAAGAATTTGTATATTTATAATTTGAAAATTGCTTACTTTTTTTATCATAAATTTTAAATTGTTATAGGTTTTGGTTTGTCAGGCGTCTTGATGCATGCTCAAAAATTGAAAATATAGAATTTTTTACTTTAGCGGCCGAGTTTTTATAGTAGAATTTTCATCGGGACAATTTTTTTTTAATATTGTGGTCAGATCAAAAGTTTTATTTCGATATAGGTTGAAAGTTGTCTGACGTCCCAGAACATATTTGAAAATTGAATTGAAAACAATTTAGTATTCTCTATTAAATTTTAATTTAGATCAATGTTTATAAAAAAGAATTATAGCAGTTTTTAAATGCAGAAAAAAAATGAAAATTTTTTTTTACGTTGGTGTAATTTTAAAATGTATTTTAAAATTTTTAAATTTTCATGAGTGGACAATAAAATAACACATCATACCTATGCCTCTGTTTTAAAGTTAATGTGTACCGGCCTGTAAAAAATGTTCATTATTTGTTTATTTGTCGGTATAGACTAATAAGTGTAACGCTTGAATGCTTACGGAGTACCGACCAGATCATTGTATTTTCCCATTAGCTGTTAGAATCAATGAATAGTATTTCCTGTATTATGCAATATAAAAATCCACAATAAAAAAAATTTTTTTTATTTTAAAATTATTATGATTATTGATGTACAATTATTTTTCCATTATTGCTGTTGGTAGATAGATTACAACAATGCCATTGAGTTTCCATAAACTTGAAATTTTCATTCATTGGCAATTTAAATGTTATTTGTATAAAATAGTAATGATAAAAACTAATCTTTCATTCATATTTTAAAAATTCCAGTTAAAATGTTTAATTGATTAAATTAAAATGTTAGTCTAAGATAACGTTTGTTTTGAATTTTTTCTAGAACTTCATTTAAAATCCAATTAAAATATTTTGTTAGATTAAAAAGAGTTCTATAAATTAAATAGATAACTTTTATTATCTAATAAGTTAGTTTTGGCTGTATTAAATTGAAGGTTAGGTCTAAACATAAGTAAAAAAAAAAAAATAAAAATATTTGTTTTAATCATTTTAAACAGGATTAAAATGTATTTAAATATAATTTTTTATTGATGATATTCTGTATGTTGTAAACAAGTTTTAAACTTGATTTATTCAAGTTTTAAATTAAAAAAAATTATATTATAAGATTTACAGACTTATCATCATACCCAATAGTATGATGATACCATAACAACTGTTTACATCAAGCGATTCATCAGAATTTAACACATATTTTCTTTTTATGGTATAACACAAAATATTTCTTTTTTATGGTACACGTAAAATCAAAAAACAGGTTAGGTATAGAAAATTTTCTAAATTATTCTCTATATTTAAAAATCTGAATAGAGTTAGTCACCGTTAAATTTATTCAACCATGTTATTTGTAAAAAATGAATTATATTTATGGCGTTTGGGAAAAACTATACAAGTTAAAATAAGTATATAAATTTTTGACTTGGATAGTTATCTTCCCAAATACCACCAATATGGCATGTAAAATTTTGTTTGATTATTTTAAACAATTGTTTGAGTTTAACCTTCATAAACACATTTATAGGCTCAAAAAAAAATAAAATTTTTTGATAGAGAGAGAGAAACAAACAATGTAATAGAAGCTCCTCACTATGTTTATTATAATTATAAATAGATTATGCGACTATAGGTCTTGCAGACACATTTTTTACACTACAACAATGATAAATTATATATTTAATAATTTATACTTATAATGTCGTCATTGGCGTATTGTTCTTAGAAATTTTTTTTACTTAACTCAACAAATAATATCTTTATCATTTAATTTTTCATCATCTGTATATCCCTTCGTAAAAACATTAGAACGTTATAACATTTAGTTTGTAAATAAAAAAATTAAAAATGATTTTTGATAATAAGTTATCAACACATTTTAAACCTTGACTTATCATTATCAAAAAGTAAATGTTTACGTATTATTTTAGCAATGATAAAAATGTCTTTTTAAAAGACATTTTGAGTTAAAAACGATGTATATTTTGGGTTTAAATTACGATTTTAATAATAAATATTGTTTATAAATTATTGATCTTCACTATGTTCGAATAATTTATGTTAAGATAATATTATATAAAAGTCCTTATTATATTATTACCTATAATTTACTTTAGAAGTAGGAAAGTTATTTGAATCAAATCGCATGATAGCAATTGAAAGTTAATTATGGTATTATTTAGTTTAGTATTCAAACAAAGTTTGTCGAACTTAATATGTCTATCAATTATTTATTTCTAAGAGTATCACTCTAGTAGAATACTAAACTTTAAAAATACTTAATATTATTGAGTCAATTAGCTACTAAATAAATATTTAAAAATAGTATTTTGTCAATACACCTGATGTTTTACTTCATCTATTATCTTACTCAAAAACAACAGTTAACTGACTATTGAAAAAGCTACTAAAAATATACATTGTTTTATACCTTTTCTTTTTTTTTTAAACTACATAGAAATACTTGAATACTTCGTAATTTAGAGCATACAAATATAAGATTATAAATGTGCAAGTGGTTTAATAATTATTAATTTACATACTTATGGGCATTAACATTAACAAATATAACTTAAAAAAGAAATAGGACAAAAAATTTGTTTCGCAAAAATTTTTTAAGGTGTTTTTATATTACATACTTCCTTTATTTTGTATTTATTTTCTCAACTATGCATGCAATTTTATATTTCAATAGAAATTCATAATTTATTAAAGAAATTATATTCGACTTGTAAATTTTGATCAATAACCAAAAGATTTAAACTCTTAAATTATGACTAAATTTTAATTTATTTTGATTTGATTTTTATGTATTAAAACAGTAATGAACAGTCATAAAAAAATTTATTTTACAATTAATTTTAATAATCACATTTACTATAACTATATAAATGACAAACTATATCACACTTTTTCTGTAATAACCAGAATTTTTACAATATCTGTTGGCTTTAATGGGTTTCTCTGACGATTTTATAGCTTAATGTATTGTAATTTGCTTGTTATAGAACTTCTATGTTAGTAGCTTAAGAACCCCAAAAGTATTACGGCTTCACAATGGTTTACAAAAATACTTGCGGTAATACAATGGGTACATTCCTAATAAAATATTTGCCCATCTTAACATGGATGCCAAAATACAAACCATCTGACTTACTGTGTGATGCAACCGCAGGAATCACCGTAGCTCTTACTTTAATGCCACAAGCTATTGCCTATGCATCTCTTGCTGGACTATCTCCTCAGGTTAGTAATTTATAATAAACATTTTAATGTCTGTCAGCTTTAACCAAAAGAGAGTCGACTATTTTTAATAGAATATTTTAATTATTTTTTTGTGCTTAAAAGTTTATGAAAATGTTATAACAAGACGGAAAAATTGTATTTTTATTTTATGATCATGACAATCAAATTTTTTTTATTATAGATAACAGTGATTAATTTATCATGAACCACTTAATTGAAAAATAAATATATTGAGATTTTTTTTTTGATTCTTTTAGGTACATATTCTTTTCAATTTACCAATTATAACGCATTTTTTATGTTTATCCCTTATACCTTATAAAAATGTAATATTTATTTTTTCAAATGACAACGTACAATAATATTTGTTATTTTTTTGACAGGAGTTCTATAGTTATATGTTTTATTTAATTTATTAATCATGAAGTAGTTTTTATATTCATCCCTTATACTCTATAATTTTTCAAATGACAACATACATAATTAACTAGCTTATTTAATAGATAATGATCTAATTAAGAAAATGACTGGTTGATAACATTTAGACCAGTATTTCAGAAATTATTGACTTTTTATAGAAATGGCTGCAGGTGAGACGCGGATATGATTACTTTTTTCACTAGTTATTTACTGCCGCAATATCTCTAGATATTAAAACGCAATAACTTCCGGATATACAACTCAAAAGTTGTTATCGACCAGTCATTCTCTTAATTTGATCATCGAATAAGATAGTTAATTATATATGTTGTTACCAATATTATTGATATTTTTGATTCATTAAGTGGTTCATGACGAATAAATCGTTTTGTGTACTACTTATTCACTTGTATATTACTATAGATATTTTTAAATAAAAATGTAATATTTGAGTACTTAGAAAATTAAAATTTTAAATCAAGAAGTCTGAATAGAAAAAATTATTTATTCGAGGTCCAACTTTTTTTACGTCTTATTGTAGTAAAATTACATTAGTGTAATACAATGAATAGCAGAACGTAAGTAGCATATCGTCAAGGTTTGAACTGTTGTGAGACTAATTACCATGATAGTAGTAAAAACTGAAAACAAAATTAACTTTATATATGTTTTTATTAGTTTGGGCTGTATTCTGCTTGCTTTGGTGGAATTATGTATATTATTTTTGGATCGGTTCGACAAATTACCATTGGACCCACATCAATAGTTGCACTGCTTACATTAAATTATGTTAAGCCAACTTTACCATCCACAGCTATTATTTTATGTTTTGTGTCTGGTATAGTGGAACTATTATGTGGAATTTTTCACTTAGGTATTGTAATGAAATCACTAGTTATTAAAAAAACTTAACATTTAAATAATAGTTATATTTTTAAAAATTCAAATAATCATGCTACTAACATTAATATTAAAACATATTTATAACTTTGAAATATTATCTAATGATTTAATGATTTAATTATAATTATAAATTATTATATTATATTATATTATTTGTATAAATTTTCGATTCTGATCTGTAATTTTTAATTTGTAGCGGCTTTTATTTTATCTCATTAAAACCTACTCTTAAATATTTGAAAAGTTACAGCTTATAGAATAATTCTGGTGCTTGAACCTCAAAAGAGCCAATATAGAAAAATGAAAAAAAAATTCTGTTTTTAAATAATTACTAAAAAAAAACTAGTGACAAAATGATTTTAAATTATCTTTATGATGAACTTTCTTTTTATCCAAGGAAACTAAAATTGCGTTATGAACATATTTAGTTTCTCTACAGTGACCATATGAAAAAAAAAAAAAAATTTTCCATTTTTGTATATTTTTTAAACCCAAGTCCGAGAATTACTCGATATTGATTTTTTCAATCATCAAATTTGAAAAAAAAGTTAAGTTGTAGTATAATTTTTTTAAAAAAAATTGGTATAATTTTAGATTACTAGTATAACTCTTAAATATTTTAAATAAAAACACCTAAAAATTTAACGATATGAAATAAATATCTAAAATTAAAAATAATTTTAATAGTTATACTTCACTGGATTCGAATAAAAACATTTTTTTCATAGGTTTTGTCGTTGAGTTTGTGTCATTACCAGTGACTGGAGGATACACCTCAGCTGCAGCTGTTATATTGGCTTCTTCTCAACTTAAAGGACTTTTTGGAGTTTCTTATCAAGCTAAGAATTGTGTCGAAATGTGGATTTTGTTAGTGAAAAAGATCAATGATGTAAATTTAGCTGATACAGCTATGGGTACCATTTGTATAATTGTCCTAGTTTGCTTAAAGGTAAATTCTTCGCTTTTTAAATTAGAATATTATTTAATGAAATCTATTCAATTATTATTATTTTTGTCTAAAGTTGAAAATATACAAAATAAATATAAAAAAGAATTAAATAAATTTCTAGCTATTAAAAAGGATAAAATTCAATTCCAAAGGCCTGAAAGCTAAAATATACTCCGGATTAATATTTGGTTTAACTACAGGAAGCAATTTATTAGTAGTAATTGTGTCAGCAACAGTTGCTTATTTCTTAGTTGAAGAAGGCCACTCGCCATTAGCGTTGACCGGTAATAATATATCTATACTCTCAAGATACCTATTAGTTTTTCCAATATGCGTTTGCATTGGGGTTTACAGGTAAAATTGCTAATGGTATACCTAATTTCCGGAGCCCATTTTTGGATTATGAAGACGAAAATGAAAAATACACCTTTTTTGAAGCCGTATCAAACTTATGGCCTGGCATTATAATTGTTCCTTTAGTTTCTATTTTAAGTACAATTTCTATTGCAAAAGCTTTTAGTAAGTTTAATTTAAAATTGTTTTTTGTGGCTACTTTATTTTTATTTATTTATAAAATAAATGTAAAATATTGTATAATTATTTTAATCCACAATTAGGTAGAGGTAATATAATAAATGCTTCACAAGAAATGATTGCATTAGGCATTTGTAATATTTTTGGATCTTTTGCTGGAGCTATGCCTGTTGCAGGAAGCATGTCTAGGTCTGCCCTAAACAATTCAACTGGAGTTAGAACACCATTGAGTTCGATATTTACTAGTAAGAATACATGAACTTGGCGTGTTACATTAAAAATGTACATTGATTTGTAATCTTTAGGTGTTTTAGCCATGTTTTCATTGACTTATTTAACACCGGCTCTCTATTATATTCCCAAGGCAAGTCTATCTGCTGTTCTTATATGTGCCATATCATCTATGTTAAAAATAAACATGGTTAAGTTTCTATGGAACACTAATAGTGAGTATTTAATAGAAATTTAAAAATAAGATATTTCATTAAGAAAATAAACGTATTACTTGTTAAATAATTAAAATTTTTTTTTTTTTTAGAACGTGATTTATTATCATTCATGACTACCTTTATAGCTTGTGTTATTTTTGACGTAGAAATGGGTTTATTAATTGGAATTTGTTTTGATTTAATAAACTTGCTTTATTTTAATGCAAGGCCTTCAATAACCATTGAAAAATATGCGGTATGAACAATTTTAATATTATTTGATGTAATTATTTCTTTTCTGTTGTTTCATTCTCCATTGTAATTTTGTTGGTCGATAATTGAGATTGTTTTTAGTAAAACTAAGTGAATTGTCTTATTAAATAAAACCAATTTAAATAGTTTNATAATTGAGATTGTTTTTAGTAAAACTAAGTGAATTGTCTTATTGTTTTGTTATTAATAGAATACATTAGGAACTGCCCAATGGGTTGTCAGGCCTAGTAGTGGCCTTCTATTTCCTGCTGTCGATTACATAAGACAGAAAATTTTAACTGAATTAGTTCTAGTCAACACTGAAGATAGACCAAAGACCATAATCATCGATTGTACATATTTTGATAAAACTGATTTTACGGCAGCTCAAGTAAGTTTCACCTAATTAATAGGTAATTTTATGAAGTACGAATAAACTAACAGTCAATTGAATAAAAGACTTATCTATATAATAAAAAAATAACAAATTATCAATATTTTAATTAAGGGAATGAAATCATTAAAAAATGAACTAAAAGCTAATCAATGTGCTTTTGAACTAGCCAATGTTAAAACAAATGTGGAAAAAATTTTGGAAAGTGTTGTCGGTGTTAAAGTTATATGTATGCCATCAACACAAGAAGTTGTTAACAAAATAAGTCATGGTAAATTGTTTCTTTATATTTATATAAAATTTCTGACAATTTTTAAAATTATTTTTATTAGGCATTTCACATTATAAATTAACCACTTACCTAATAATTAAATAAAAAAACACATGAAAAAAACTTTTAATTTTTAACTTATTTAAAAACCTAATTTAAAAAGAGGGGAACGTCCCTTAAATTTGTTGAATAGCCTTTTTTTATATTTCCTGGATATTAAAAAGGGGGTTTTTAGCTCATAGATAGTTATTATTTATAGTAATATAACTAGTCACCTAATATTATTAAATAAATTTGCATCCTAAACAGTCATATAAGATTTATTTAATTTTATACAATTAAATTTTTTACTGAAAATAAATAGAAAACTTGGTTGTTTTAGAAAATAATCTAACAAAAATAATTAAGATCAAAATATCTCATTAAATTATATTTTTGGTTTTCAGTATAGAAGTATATAAATATGTGTGTGTGTGTATAACATTTTTCTAGTATCTTTTGTGATTAAATGCATTAAAACAAATCGAACTGATTTCTAAATATTTCATATTTAATATATAAATTAAATAATATATAAATTTATTCTATTAGTATTAATGAATGTTATATTTAATTTATAGTTATTGATCAAATTCCCATAAATGATATAGATTCAATCAAATTAAATGAACTTAACAAAAAGGATATTAATGAACATAAAGTTTAAATTAGTTTTAAGAATTTTACTTTCAAATAACTCATCAATATGTCAAGAAGATTGATGAGAGTAATAATAATCTTATTTTCTATGAATTTTTCTTTTATTTTATTTTAAGAATCGATTGTTATCTATTACTGTTATTTTAATTGTTAACTTTTTTTATATCCTTATGAAAGTTAAGAATAAAGAAATAATCTGAAAGGTTTGTATTAGTCAGAAATATGAGCAAACCAAAATAGTTTTTCCCAATTGCATTTATAGTTTTATTGGGTTTTTCTTAATTTGCTCTATAGATCCTAATTAAAATATAATTAAATTAATTAAAATTAAAAACAAAGAATTTTATATGTATTTTTTAAAACTAATTAATTGTTTTAATTATTTATTTTATTGATCTCTATTTTAAATTGCTGAGCAATAATACATGTTTAAATTAGATTACAATTTGTCATTGTTTGTTGGGTGTTAAGCATTTCTGTGTTATTTTTTTAATAATATGTAATAAAAAGGTAGATTAAATTTTTTATAATTATTTATCATTTGTGAGTTGAAGATTACTTACTTTTGTACGGATTTGCACTTATTAAAATATTTTATAATATTTATAATAAAATTGAAATAAAAGAATGATTATTTATGTATTGAAAAACTTGTCTTGTTATGGTTATTATTTATTTTTGATTGATGTTAGTTATTGTTAGTGGCGTGTCCAGGAATTTTAAATGAGGAAGGATGTCATAACTAATAGGTATTAATACAACTAAATACATTTAATGGGGGTGAAAAAATTGAAAATGATTAATAAGGGGGCTTTAGAGGTCAAGCCTCATTAAAATATTTATTAATATTTTGTATTTTGTATGATATAATGTAATGTTGTTGTACAAATATACAATGTAATAATTACAACTTTATTCAATTATTGCTGTTAGGTACTCGATGCTAGAAAAAAAAAGCAATGAGGAGGGATATGACCCCTAACCTCCCTCCACGGTCACGTCATTGGTTATTGTAACATTAAAATAATTTCATTTTTTTTATGTAATAATTTGTTCCATTAAAAATATTTAAATTAACTGAATATTAGTTTTTTTATTTAACTTAAAAAATAAGTAAGATAACTTTACAAATAATTATTTCATATTGCATTAAATACTTGAAAAGTTTTTATTGAGAATGGATAACTGGTTTTTATGTTTAATACAATTCATCACCCGAATAAAAAGTTTTTATAATTGTGAGTTAAAAGTATTATTCCATGAATAGTTTTTTAGCAATTAGTCAATTATTATTATTAGTAATTGATAATATGACGTTAAACTGTCAAGATATATAGTGAAGTAAATGACCGATTTTTTTTTTTTTTATTGCATATAAGTTCTACATAAATAAACTAATGAATATTTATTCAATTTATAATCTCAATCATTTACGGTTTTCGAAAACTTTTTGAACTCATAATATTAAAATTATTAATTTTATTAAGAAAGTAGAAAATTAAAGTTTGCTTCAAATTAAAATTACAAAAATATGCAAAGGAGCAGGTTATGCAACTAATATTACTCCAGGTCATTTATATAAAACTATTTATGTAGAACTACCAATGACATATTTGTTTTAACTTAAAAATAATTAAATTTTCTGAGCGCTAATTTAAATTGATTCCATTTACATATATTATATATATTATGATTTAACTTTTATATTGTAATCCTTTATTTGTAATTAGTAAATACGTAAATTTGTTAACGTAGATTTACTTTATTTGAATATAATCGTGATAGTAAAGTATTTAAACAAAAAAATAACAATCTTTACGAAAATTTGAGATTTATGAGTATATTTTTTAATAACAATAACTAAATCGGATTTTTATGACACATTAAGATAAAATATAAAATTTCTCGAATTTTACTAATCATGTCTAATGGTCATGATTAATGTCAGAGTTTTCTGTTTTTTTTTTGTACTATTTTTATGGTAGTGATATTTTCATAAAGGCCCATCTCAAAGTACCGGACTAATAGGTCTTAATCATAGATTATTATGCACAGGGGTCATTATTTTTAATAATTTAGCTCGAATATGACATTTATTAGTTAATTCTTAGTGAGCGTTAAGAATGTTCACTAATCAAAAATCAAATTGAACCTATTTAAACAAAAAAATTATTTCTCGTGAGTAAAATAACTTCTATAATATTATGTGCATTCAACTATAAGCAACAATGTACTTCAGTTTTTATACAATAATTCACTCTTAATGTTTAATAGTACATTGTTAATGAAGAAGTTTTAAAATGTAAAATGTGTCTATTATTATATAACTTAGACTTTATTTTTATAGATTAATTATTTATCCATTAATATAATAAAACATTGTTAAATGATTATTTTTATCTTACTTAAAAATGTCAAAAACCCACTGTTTCATAAATTCTGATAATCTTGAATATTAAATAATTAAATATTATAATCTGTAGAATGATAAAAGACACTAAATTGTATGCTAATGCTATAATACTAACAAACTAATGAGAAGATTCCATGATTCTGTTATTTCAATTTCAAAATCAATATTTAAATTATTCTAATTTCATGTAACTTTTGAAAGTGTTCCGGAAAGTCTGACACTTTTATATATATATCTTAAATTAAAGCTAATGTAATGCACTTTATTATAAAAAAAAAAAAATGTCGGGCTATGTCCATTATTTTGTAACAATAGAGTTATCATAGTTGTATAATTGTGACTTTATTTATAACATTTTAGCTTCGATTCGAAGCTAAGAAGGTATTAATTTTACTATGATATGCTTTTTTTTTTGTGTCTATTATCATTTTTTCTCAGCTTTCACTGAACCGATTTCTTTCAACGATTCGTAAAAAGATCACAAATCGTATCTAATCGAAAACATTACCCTCAAAAATTGAAAAAAATTCCCTCGTTCCCCGTAAATAGGGGAAATCTCCAAAAAAAATACAAATTTAAAAATCGCTAATTTTCGACATTTTTAGCTTCGATGCGAAGCGGAGAAGGTATTAATTTTATTATGATGTGTTTTTTTTTTTTTTTTATGTCTGTTGCCACTTTTTCTCAGCTCTCACTGGACCGATTTCTTTCAAAAATACGTCAAAAGATCACAAATCGTATCTAGTTGAAGACATTACCCTTAAAAATTGAAAAAAATTCCTTCGTTCCCCGCAAATGGGGGAAATATCCAAACAAATTACAAATTTAAAAATCGCTAATTTTCGCAATTTTTTCACTTTTTTTTCTTAAAACTTTCATAACTTTTTGAAAAATCAACAAATCAACATAATTTTTTTTATACTAAAACCTTAGATATCTACCTTTCATTTGATATCATTTTTTTGAAAATCTATCACTTAACCTGCTCATTGGGGGGGATTTAAAATGGCAACTTTTTTACAAAAATTAATTTTTTCAACTTAATTTTTGAAAATGTTCCGGAAAGACTGCGTCCTTTAAACATATATCAAATTAAAGCTTATTTTATGTACTACAAAATGAAAAAAAAAAATTTGTCCCGACACTTTTTTTTCTACATTTAAACGGCTGCCGTAGTTAAAAAAACACTATTTTTGTGTTAAAATTTTCGATTTTCGATTTTAAATTTTCAACTTAAAAATGCTATAACTTTTTGAAAAATGTATATATCAGCACAAATTTTTTTTTTCTAAATACATTATAAGTACATCTTTCATTTGACATACTTTTTATTAAAATTGGACAATTTCCCCTTATATAGGGGGCGTTCAAAACTTAAAATATTGTAAAAAACATAGATCTTTTTCAACTGAACTTTTGAAAATGTTCCGGAAATACTGCGTCCTTTAAACATATATCAAATCAAAGGTTATGTTATATACTATCAAATGAAAAAAAAAAATTTGTCCCGACATCTTATCTTCTATGTGCAAATGGCTGTCGAAAATTTAAAAAAAAATGTAATGTTTGCGATAAAAATTACATTTTATCGGGATGTTTTTTGTACTTAAAACTGCCATAACTTTTTCAAAAATGAACAAATAAAAATAATATTTTTTTGTATTGAAACCTTAGATATTTCCCTTTCATTTGATATAATTTTTTTTGAAAATCTAACACTTATTCTGCTCACTGGGAGGATTTAAAATAGTAACTTTTTTACAAAAAATAACTTTTTCAACTTAATTTTTGAAAATGTTCCGGAAATACTGCGTCCTTTAAACATATATAAAATTAAAGCTTATTTTATGTACTACAAAATGAAAAAAAAAAATTTGTCCCGACGATCTATCTTCTATACGCAAATGGCTACCATATTGAAAAATATACTATTTTTGTATGATAATTATGGGTTTTGTATTTTATTTTAATAGAAGTTGATGTTGCTTTTGCAATTATCCATCAATTTTTTAAAATTAAACACTATCTACAGATTTGCATCGAAGCGTTTCTTATGATAGTGATTTTAATCACTGTCAGATTAAATCTAGACTGAACCCAACTATGCAATGTCTCCACTATGCCGCGACCCCACTGTGCTACCGTTTTTTTTATTTTAAAACTGCCATAACTTTTTTAAAAAAGACCAAATCAATGTAATTTTTTTTTATCAATGCATGAAGATTTTATCTATCATTTTATATATTATTTTTATAAATTTGACACTTTATCTGCCCACGGGGGGGATTCAAAATGACAACTTTTTCACAAAAAATTTACTTTTTCAACTTAACTTTTGAAAGTGTTCCGGAAAATCTGACACTTTTATATATATATCTTAAATTAAAGCTAATGTAATGTACTTTATTGTGGAAAAAAAAATTACGGAATTTATTTTGTCTTCATAGTGAAAATATTTACCAAATTATATTTTTGTGTTGAAATTCTCGATTTTATATTTTTTATTTTTAACTTTATAATGCTATAACTTGTTGAAAAGTACATGGATCAATACAATTGGTTTATGAGAAATAATATTATTTAATAACCCCTTTTTCATTCGATATACTTTATCTTAAACAGGATATAAATAAGGAAATAGGAAATCATGTAGCTTTTGGAATAATCTATCAATTTTTTAATATTAAACACTATGTACAGATTTGCATCGAAGTGTTTTTTTTGATAGTGATTTTAATCACTATCAGATATCATTATACTTGATTCAACTATGCTACGTCATCATTGTGCCGCGACCCCCTTGTGCTGGGATTTTTTTATTTTAATTCCAAATATGATTTTTATTGACATTGAAATTGATTTCAATCCCTTGTATTATGATGGGGTTTTGAGGAATTTTCTAAAAACGTGGAAAATTTCAGAACCTGCCTTATTCTGATTGTCTTATTTTAAATTACCGCTCTTTATCTTTAATCTTATAATTTGAGCGTGACGGTTTGGAATTATTGGGTCACTTAAAGATTAATGGGTTAAATAAGTTGGCTTTGGGCTACACTTACATCCTCTGAGGGTTTGAGGGCTTGTGTCATCATTCTATGAGAGTCCCAGAGGAGATCGAATCGGTCACCGGAACCTGCAATGAAAAATAACAATGACATGATTAAAGATAATAGCGCAGCAATTAAAATTCTAAGAGTATCTACATTTGCAAAATAAACTGTCTCGTGGCACATTGGTGTTCACACGATAAATGGCAATTATCATGATTATAACTACTATTATTGAACAAATTTTAAATACACACTATGTTATTTTTTTTTATCAATTTCTTTAGAAATCGTTAATATTTTTAAGTAATTAAATCCATACAAATAATTGCTGACAATATTTTTGAACATATGTACAGATAACATTAAGAAGCCACAAAAATGTAAAAAATATTAGGAAGTCATTTATAAATATAAAAATACAAATATAAATGTAAAAGCAATAGAAATACAAAACCATTTTTTTCATTTTTATGGCTTCACGGTGTTTTTTTATTTGTATTTTTTCATCACAAGTCTTAATGATTTTTTTTTTTTGACTCAAATGTTTTTAGAGAATTTTTGATATTTTTGTTATTATGCAATTTAATCCAAATAAATGATTTTTTTCCATCAACAATTTTAAATTAATATTCATTATTTCCAAAAATTGCCAAGTTTATTTAAATAGTCTTAATGCTATTGTTTAGTTCTATTTTTTTTTTTTAAGAATAATTCATATTTGATAATTTGAAGTAGAATAATCTTGAGAATATTATAGTTTTCGAGTAAATTTTATCAAGAATATTCTTTCGTTACATTACTACGAGTTATACGTCCAGTAAAAATTAAAAAAATAGTGAGTTCATTTGTCTACGAGAAAGAAAATATGTGAATACAACAAATTTATTAAACGAATGAAGGGGAAACGATGGATTTAATTACGAAATTTTATCACATTTTTCAAGTGAATGAAACATTCATCAATACTTTAAAATAAATGCTAAAAGATTTAAAAACCTGAAGTGCTAATTTAGAACTTTGGGATGTTATGTACTCTCTAGGACCTTCNTAGAACTTTGGGGTGTTATGTACTCTCTAGGACCTCCGTATGTGTGCCAAATATAAACTATGCGTTTTATTAATTTTGTAGTTAGACTATTGCAAAACTCCGTTCAATTTATATATATTATCATGCGAAATTTTTAAAACGCTGTCGGCTTTCCTTTGATATAGTCCACTTAATGATCTGATTCAAAATTTTGTCGCGTGGCGATAATGCTCCGTCTTGATGTTACATGTTTTTATTGTACTTTTTACATAATCGTACATCTGATGAAAGCACAATAATTAGTTGTAGACTATCTGTATTTTTTGTTCTATTCATTATTATATGACAGGTTTTATAAAAACACGGTAATTGGTTAAGTGTAAATTGATAAATTGATCAAAATTGAAATCATAATTGAAATCATAATTTATACAATTAAGTCGTTTGTATACTAAGTAAAACACAATAACGAGTGTATCACTATATTGTGTTAATTAACATTTTACTGAATTATTACAAATTAATAATATTATAAAATAAATATAATGTATTTTGTTGTTTTAATAATAATGGGCTATAATGTACGGTTAACACTTATATTCATTTAATTTTTATTTTCGTCTATGTTAGAATAAAGAAAAATAAATAATACAGTTAAAATTGTATTAAACATATTTATTATAAGCTATTGAAATAATAAAAGACAAATTATAATTTTTAATATTTTATATTAATAGCCTTTACTATATTGGNAACTCTATATGCTATTCCAAAGTCAAATTTGAAGTTCCCAAACCAAATAATAACCCGATTCAGTGCCTTCGGTGTCAAAATTTTGGTCATTCAAAAAGGTACTGTAACCACGAGCCCCGTTGCGTCAAATGCGACGGCTCACACTTGACCGAAGCGTGTCTAAAACCTGTAGATCAGCCACCCAAATGCACCTTGTGTGGAGGAGCCCACCCAGCGAATTATCGCGGTTGTCCTGCTTATAAAAATGAACAGCAGCGAAGAATCGTTAATTTAAAACAAAGAAAGGATATCCATTTAAATCATAATTTTATTAAGCTTAATGAAAATAATTTAAATAATGTCAATACTGTAAATAATGTAAATAATGTAAATAATAATGTACAAGTCCCCATTGGTAACACCCAGTCACCAAACACTAAAAAACATAGTTCCTACGCATACGTAACTCAACACCACAACTCGGAAAATAATACCCAAAATCACATGACGACCAATACAGACTCTAATGACCTTACTAAACAGTTTTCTTCATTCCTAACAGACCTTAAATCTGTAATTAATCCTCTAATAACACTACTAACAACTGTTATTAATAAAATTCTATTAAAAAATGACTAACAATAACATTACTCAAAAACATGATCTCAAAGTACTCTTATGGAATGCTAACGGCTTACTACAACACAAAGACGAACTTCAAACTGTACTTAATGAAAAACAAATTGACATAGCACTTATAAGCGAAACGCACTTTACTGAAAAATCTAACTTTAACATTTTTAACTATACTTTATACAAAACCAATCATCCGGACGGGACCGCTCGCGGCGGCTCTGCGATATTAATATCAAATGACATACATCATAGTGAAAAAATTGCATATCAAAAGCACTGTATCCAAGCGACTTGTGTGTTAATACATATAAATAGTATTCCGACTACTATCTCCGCTGTCTACTGTCCCCCTTGTTATAATATTCGTCAGGATGACTTTCTACAATTTTTTGATACCCAAGGTCACTCATTCATTGCTGGTGGTGATTACAACTCAAAACATTCTTTGTGGGGTAGTGTCTCAAACAACCAAAGAGGCAAATCTCTTCACTCAGTTTTAACTAATCAACACTACTCATATATCTCCCCTCCTGGACCAACGTATTGGCCAACCCATGCCAATAGACATCCTGACATATTGGACTTTTTTGTATCAAAATTGTCTAATCAGATAAACATAAAAGTAGAAAATAGTACTGACCTTTCCGGTGATCATTCGCCTGTCATACTCACCATTGGTGGTGAAGTATCAGTCACTTCCAGGCCATCCCTTACAAATGGACCCATTAACTGGGAAAAATTTAAAATTTGTATGGATAATAATATCAATCTTACTATTTCACTGAAAACGTTAGCAGACATTGACCAAGCTGCCCATAATTTCATCCAATTGATAAAAGACTCTGCCAATGCCGCATCATCTAATACAAAGTCACCAAAAAGCACTTCAAACAAAGAACTCCCTCTTCATATAAAATTATTAATTAATGAAAAGAGACGCGCTAGAGCAAAATGGCAAAATACACATTATGACTGCGATAAGCACATTTATAACAACTTAACTAATAATTTAAAAAAACAACTGAAAAATTTCAAGGCTGAGCAATATGAAAGTTACCTAACCTCGCTTAATCCTATGGATAACTCTTTATGGAAAGCCACAAAACGACTTACCAAGATCAAAGAGCGAATTCCTCCTCTCCGTAAAGAAGATGGTTCATTGGCTGTATCAGAAAAAGAAAAAGCAGTGCTATTCGCTGAACATCTAGCTAAAACATTCAAACCTCACCATGATATTATACCTGATTCAAGTCACATACATATAGTTAATAAATTTCTTGTATCACCCCTACCAATGGCGCTCCCTATTAAGCCTATAAGCCCCGGTGAAACTGAAGCAATAATAAAAATATTACCAAAAGGCAAAGCTCCTGGAAACGACCTTATAACCAACAAGGTATTATCAAATCTATCAAAAAAAAGCATACTGCTACTTACATACATTTATAACGCTATGCTTCGACTGTCTTATTTCCCTTCTATTTGGAAAGTAGCANACGGTGTTTTTTTATTTGTATTTTTTCATCACAAGTCTTAATGATTTTTTTTTTTTGACTCAAATGTTTTTAGAGAATTTTTGATATTTTTGTTATTATGCAATTTAATCCAAATAAATGATTTTTTTCCATCAACAATTTTAAATTAATATTCATTATTTCCAAAAATTGCCAAGTTTATTTAAATAGTCTTAATGCTATTGTTTAGTTCTATTTTTTTTTTTTAAGAATAATTCATATTTGATAATTTGAAGTAGAATAATCTTGAGAATATTATAGTTTTCGAGTAAATTTTATCAAGAATATTCTTTCGTTACATTACTACGAGTTATACGTCCAGTAAAAATTAAAAAAATAGTGAGTTCATTTGTCTACGAGAAAGAAAATATGTGAATACAACAAATTTATTAAACGAATGAAGGGGAAACGATGGATTTAATTACGAAATTTTATCACATTTTTCAAGTGAATGAAACATTCATCAATACTTTAAAATAAATGCTAAAAGATTTAAAAACCTGAAGTGCTAATTTAGAACTTTGGGGTGTTATGTACTCTCTAGGACCTCCGTATGTGTGCCAAATATAAACTATGCGTTTTATTAATTTTGTAGTTAGACTATTGCAAAACTCCGTTCAATTTATATATATTATCATGCGAAATTTTTAAAACGCTGTCGGCTTTCCTTTGATATAGTCCACTTAATGATCTGATTCAAAATTTTGTCGCGTGGCGATAATGCTCCGTCTTGATGTTACATGTTTTTATTGTACTTTTTACATAATCGTACATCTGATGAAAGCACAATAATTAGTTGTAGACTATCTGTATTTTTTGTTCTATTCATTATTATATGACAGGTTTTATAAAAACACGGTAATTGGTTAAGTGTAAATTGATAAATTGATCAAAATTGAAATCATAATTGAAATCATAATTTATACAATTAAGTCGTTTGTATACTAAGTAAAACACAATAACGAGTGTATCACTATATTGTGTTAATTAACATTTTACTGAATTATTACAAATTAATAATATTATAAAATAAATATAATGTATTTTGTTGTTTTAATAATAATGGGCTATAATGTACGGTTAACACTTATATTCATTTAATTTTTATTTTCGTCTATGTTAGAATAAAGAAAAATAAATAATACAGTTAAAATTGTATTAAACATATTTATTATAAGCTATTGAAATAATAAAAGACAAATTATAATTTTTAATATTTTATTCTCAAACATTGCCTACCATAAAGAAAATAGCATAAAAATTTTATTTTATTTCATTTGTGAATAAATAATTAAATAACCTTAAATATAAACGCAAAATGAATTCTAAAACTATACTCAATTAGGTAGATTTTTCAACATATTTGTAGTACAGTTAATACAATTTTTAAGGCCATTTTAGAAACTGGTTTGGTCATTGTACAATGTATATCGTATTAAATGCATAATAATAACCAATGTGTGTAATATGAAATTCATATAACATATTAAAACAAAATAATGCCATAAAAATGTTTACATTTAATTGTTACATTTTTTTATTTTAGTTCAACTTTACTCTTCGTTTAAATAATAATATATAAATAGTAGTTAACTTATTGTTACTCATTTATCATTGATGTGCGCAATTTTTCTATTTTACGATAAGTTATCAGGTATTTTTTTCAAGTTTTAAATGAGTATTTGAATATCATTTTGTAACGTTCAAAAACATTACAATTTTCTATCTCTGATCTTCTAACTATAATTGGCCCGTCATATTTGCTAAATGTTTGTGAATAAATATTTACACCTTGAACTCGTATTTTAATCACACTAGTTTACTCCAAGGCCAAATAACTTGGAATATTTATTTATTCTTGTAGAATACTACAAGCATTTATTTTAGTGGTAGTATAGTGCGCGTAATGATACGATTAAGTGTAGACATTAAGACGATATAAACAGTAAATAGGCTTACTTTCTTTTAATTATTATTGAATAAAATGTAAAACCGTAAACATTATGAACTGATATAAGTATATCGTATACTTAATATTGCAGTTGACTTAATTAATTATACTGGACGCGTTAAATAAATAGTTTGCTTAATGATATGTGTATAGTTATAATAATAAAAAGATACAAAAATAATTTGATAAACGATAATAAAATAATTTTAAATAAGTGCAACGACTAACTTCAATATGAACTACACTTCGATACTTCTAATTACCAATATATTACTACTGATAACAATTGATTTTTCTCAAGTATTTTTTTAGAGGGTAAGTTAAAATAAAAGTCTTTTACAAATTTTACAAGATTTATATCAAATTGAAATTTTGTTATTTTTTACCATTATTTTTAAATATTTGCTTTTAGTTTGCTAATTATATTCCATACAACGTGTTAAAATGAATACCTTATTTATTCATTTTAAACATTTGTTGTAATAAACGATTTTACATTTTATTACAATTATTATTTACCTTTCTTTCTCCATAAAATTTTTTTGTCAGTTTACTTGTAAGAACTAATAAAATGTTTAATTAAGAGTGATAAATTTCTAGTTTAATTTAATTATAAATTATAAACAAGTTACGTGTATGCTAGCTGCAACAATTAAGCTGAGGGCCGTGAGCTGATCGTATCCCTCTTCTCCTTACCATAATTTAAAAAATAGTGGTTCCCACGCTATGTATATATCCCATATGTCTTGCAACATTGCATACCCGGCATGCAAGTATGATAATTAAAGTCAAATAAGAAAGACAAAATTAATTACCTTTTACTTTATTTAAAAGAATTACTCTCATAACTAAAAGTGCTCTTTTGTAATTTCTATTTTATAATCAAAACTCTATATGAATCATTGTGTATACCAAATGCATTGGTTATGTTTTTTTTTAATTACTAAATACGCAAGGGCAATTTACTTATACTCCAATCTTAATATATATATAAAAACTAATATTATATAATATTATAAACTACAATGAACTTATATTACTTTTGTATTATGTATATCATTTTTATATTAACGTATATTTTTTATTCGTTGAAAAAACTAGACCCAAACTCTCATTTAGATTTTATCAAGCAAATTGCTGACCTTTGAATAATAAAAAAATGTGTATATTTCATTTAAACATTGATTTATACAAGGTGACTCTTTTATCGGTGACCCTTTAATTTATCAAAAAATAAATACAATATTGAGAATTTTATTTTTGATATCTTTTAGTTACATATTTTTCTCAATTTACCAATTAATAAATATTTTCGATGCTCATCCCTTGTACATTATAAAATTATTAACATAAATATTGAGCTAACTATTTTATTTTATTTTAATTGTATTTTAGCTAATTTTATTTTTTTTAAGGCAACATATATAATTAACTAGCTTATTTAATAGATAATGATATAATTAAGAAAATGTAACTGGTCGATTACAATTATAGATCAGTAATTTCAAATTATTAACATTTTTATACCTTGATGAGAGGAGGAGTGAGCTTGAGAAGTGTCTATTAATACAATAAGAAAACTCGTACCTTATCTTTAGCCAAATTATATTTTATAATTTATTATATATAAAAATGCATCCAATTATGATCTATTTTCTCTTTAATATTATAGAATTACAATAATATACTGTAATATAATGATTTAATATTGCGCTATATAATTTAATGTTGTAACATTTCACTCATGTACTGTTATAATTTTACAATGCATCAATGCATTTTAACATAGTACTAGTAGAGCATTATTATTTAGGTAACTAGAATGCAGATTTGAATGCAGGTACATTTGTTTTTATGCTAATAACATTGTTATGGTTACTTTGAAAATTATTAAAAAAAAAAAGAAAAATGTATTGGCTACACTGTTTTATACATAATACTGTTTTATCAGCCAGTTCTGACTGTAAATTAGTTTAAAAGAATTTTTTTACTTTTTTCGATTAATAATTTTATTTGGCAAGTTTTTTTCAAGTACAATTTTTAAAAATCGTAAGTAAAATGTTCAATATTTAATTTTAAAATATTGTTTTCTATTTTCGTATCTATTTAATTTAAAATAATTTAAATTAACTAATACATTTTATACTACATTATTAATTAAATATAACATGAGGTACTTTTGTATTAGTAATATTGGGGTAGTTTTGTATTTGAATTTTATTTATAATATTTTTATCCCATGTGCTTGAGCGGGCATTAAATCATTTTTTAAATCAATTAAAGTCATCTTGCTTAAATATAAATATTTTTTCCTTGCACTACATATAGTTGTGAGCATGATGGTGAGTTATCTACTTCTGAACCGAAAAGTAGGTGGTTCAAAACTCGAATAATGAAAATGTTTTTATTGCATTTTTTTTTTTTAATTTGACAACTTAAATTTTATTTGTTACCAATGTAACTATTTTCTCTCATTTGCGTCATGTATGAAGACATGGAATTTTTTTTTTAAAGCTATTTTTAAATGGATAATTACTGAACAATTTTTAAAACACTATTGAATAGAATTTTGAGAAACACATGTTAAATTTGTTTCCAATTTTGTGAAGGGGTAGTAAAATGCTTTTGTTTAAAAAAATATATTATATGATCAACTATAGATAGAAATTTAAAAAAATAATGTCTTAAAACATTTTTATAACATTATTTAAATAAATATGCAGTATTAGGGTTATTGTTTAATAAGCATTGTATATCAACAAGTTCTTCTCCATGTTATAAAAATGTATTAAATAAAAACATTGAATTGGCCAAGAAGTTATTACTGGTGTTTGATTTCAACATTTTTTTTTATAAAAAGCATTCAAAATAGGCTAGCAATTGAATACTATTTGGGCCAATTGTAATTTTGTTGACAATAAAAAGTAGTCTACTATAAAACAAGTCTTCAAAGTATTAATTTATTTCCAGGAACGGAATGGCCCACTGTGCTGTAGCACAGTGGTTCGGTGATCTTTGTGCCTACGACCGATAGACGGATGTCCGGTTGAATACTGAGAAGGTACCACGGCCATGGTTACTAACAATTAAATTTTTTTTTTTCATTTTTTTGATATTTTAATAAAAATTGTCGAATATAGTTCTTGTAACCATAGTTATGCGAATGTATTTATGATAAATCTATTAAATTATTATAATTACAAAAAATTTTGGGGCTTATAAAATTAGGATCTCTCAATGTTCGCCCAAATAATTAAATTTGTCTCAAATAATTGAACTGATTATCAAAAATGTTACTTCCTGTGTTGGGGTAACCATAACATTGTTTTTTATACCTCAAAATATGTAAAAATATGTATTAATAAAATCTCTGCCCAGCTTTGTTTACCTCAATTTAACTACTTTTCTTGTAATTCTGCCTTTTTTGGGTAAAAAAGCCTTTAATTTAGAATGCATTTTGTTGGGGTAGATTTTAAATTAAATTTTTTTTTTACATTTTACATCACAACTTAAATAAAATTAATAAATTTTGAATATAAGACTATAAACTCCAAACGAACAAAAAATTGAGCGTTATTTAATTTTTTCCCTACCTTAAAATATATTTTAATATTATAATAAATTTAATATTCTAAATTTTTGGGGTTTTACAAGTTTTTATGGGGCTAAGGCATTAACCTTTCTCAAATTTATGCTTAGCGGTAGTCCATTTAGTTGAAACTTAAAGATATTACAGAGAAATAAATTGGACAAATTAAGTAAAATTATGCTTATTAATCTTTGATCAAATATCTTTTACTTAAACATCGAAAGAATATTGTAAAATTTAAAAATTACTCACTTATTACTAGTAATTCCTTTTTTATAAGTATACACAATCTGTTACAGACAATCATTGTCTACTTCAAAAATGATTTAGGTCGTAAAACATTGGGTAGTCTCAAAAAAAATACTTTTTTTATATTCGTATTTAGTATTCGAATAAATCGTCGATAAAATATTTACAATACGTGTTTGAATATTAGTAAAAATATATATATTTAAAAACTATTTTTGAATACTTGAAAAATTAATCTAATAATTTGAAAATAATTGAAAAATAATTACAGTTATAAAATAAAAATTTTATAAAAATTCTTTATAATATTTATAACATATTAAAATTAAATATTATATTACTGGCCTTCTATTTTTTCTCAAATATCGGTAAATGTTAAGCAGTGTTATTCACACGAGCAAAATTCAAAAATCCTCAACAATAATTTTCTTTTTAATTTTGGTTTAAATGATTAAATACTATTAGATTTATTAATAATGGACTTAAAGTAATCAATTATAAAATATAATGACAAAAAAATACTTAGAATAATTATTATATTATAATATATTCAAATATTGAGAAAATGTATTATGTTTCCTCAAGTAATCAGAATACCGTAATATTAAAAATCAAATAATTTACAAGACTGACATTGATACTATAAATGTAAACACGCGTTATTTTTTTGGGAGAAATCTTTTTTAAGTTTCAATCTATACATCTAATATAAAACCTTTAAAAATTTATCAAACTGTTAGGGGTTTCAATAAGAATTACTTTTGAAACCCTACAAATTATTAATTAATTGACTTTACAATCTATGAGTATATTGTAAGAATAGGGTGTAGATAATTAAATAATTAGCTGAATGTGTAGTTACGTCAATACAATTCTACGTACTGTATGGAAACTGCAGAAATCGACGTATGTTATTCAACACGTGACCAACGTTTCCCCTCTCTCAACCCCTAGGCCACGTGTCACATTGTCACGCGCGTGTTCACTATCCTGCTGTACTCCTGCGCCGAATTTTTTAACTTTTCACATGTATTCACAATTTATATATAAGGAATTAACGACCGCCCATCTTATCTCAGAAAATCAAAACTGATATCGTGCATAAACGTCAATTACTTAGGTAAAAAAATATTATAGATATTTATATGTTAAATCAAAAAGAAAAAATGCCATCAAGATACTAGTATAACTGAAGTATAAACAGGACATCGTTTTCATAGTTTTTCGTTCGAATCATTTACATTAGTGTTATTTCGTGTTTGCTATAAATCTAATGTTTTGAGTTTTTCATAAATATGTCTCAGTTAAAATATTTAATCATTTTTAAGTAACTTAACAATATTTATTTCATTTATCGTAGGCAATTTTTATAAAACTGTAACTTATATAACCGTATATATATATATATATTATAATATTTGAGTGTTAATTTTTTTTTTTTTACAGGCTAAACCACTTGAATAACGAGGATAATCATGTCAATAGGTATACATTGGTATAGACATGGTCTCAGATTGCATGATAACCCTGCTCTAGTCGAAGCAGCAAAAAAGACAAATAAACTAATTACTCTTTACATTTTTGATGGAAAAATAGAAGGTAAATTATCAGAATGGTTTAATTAGTATATAAGCACTTATGATACCATAGCACCCTTACAACATTTCCAAAATTTTATCGTATTATAAGTTGTGAATGAAATTTGATTTTTTTTTTTTTAATATTACTTAAAAATAATAATTGATTCCGGTAGGTGTACCTGGCTACCCTGGGCACAATAAGTTCTTTGCAGGTAAAATATTACATCAGAAACAGTGTAACAAAAATATATTAAAAATTTAATTATTAAAATTAGGAAAATTCAAAAAGAGAATGTAGTAAAATGTATTGGGTATAACGTTCACGTTTGTTAATGAGGTATTTCCCTTTGAGCGTTTTCAGAAATTATTTTAGGAGAGTATTTATTTATTTTTTTTTTACTTTGGTAAATATGTTATAGAATTTTCTTTGCTAAAAATCAAAGTGATGATCAATTAAAAGGTCATTAGGTCCATATTTCTTAGAAGTTGCCTAAAAAAATATATCGATAGTGCTAGTTTAAGGGGGTCAATCGCCCATATCCCCTTAAATACGCCCCATTGTATACACAATACTTAATAATATTCTAATTATAATCATTGAATTAATATTATAGAATAATTACAAAAAAATACATCAGGTTATTATTACTGGTAATTTGTAGAAAATTCAATTTTGATAAGAATATGGGTTACTGTGATTTGATATGTTTTTTGGACAGCATAGTTGTCATAGATGGATCCCAATTTTTACGATTAAATCATGCACTTATCATCATAAATGAAATAAATAGGATTAATAATACTGTATTATTCTGATTATGAATGTACAAACTTGTATAACTGTCATGAAATTTATGTAAAATTTATCAAACATTCCTTGATATAACATACAAAATATATTGTTATACGCAAATGCAAAATCGTATCCTAATATAATTCTCTTCATGGACATAAAAAAAATAAGTTCAAAGCGAAAAAAGTACATTTTAACAGTAAGCTGATTATAAAGCCAAAGTTCAAACAAAAGATATATATAACAATTAACTTGATTAAATATATCAACAAATTTTGTATTATAAACACATTTGAAAAAAATCGACAGAAAGTATCTGAGTATACTAAAATAAAAGTAATAAAGTATATTCTGTACTATATAAAATTTTATGGGAGATACATTTAATTGTTATTGAAATTAATTTTAACTTTTTAATTTAGGTGACCAACAAATTGGTTACAATCGAATGCGTTTTCTTCTTGAAAGTTTAAAAGATCTTGATGATAATTTAAAATTGCGCGGAGGATGCTTATATATATTACAAGGAAATCCTGTGGATATCTTTGAAAAAATAAAAAATGAAGTTGGCTTAAATTTAATATCATTTGAACAGGTGAATATTTATTAAAGTAAAATATTATTATTTAAAAATAACTAATATTTCATGTTAAACGAATTACACACCATTTAAACTTATAGGACTGTGAACCCATTTGGAAAAAGAGAGATGATGCAGTTAAACGTTTTTCCCGAGAAAATAATATTGAGTGTATAGAAAAAGTTTCTCATACATTATGGGATCCTAAACTTATCATTCAAAACAATGGTGGGGTTGCTCCTTTAACGTTTGAAAACTTTCTTGTGAGTATTAATTAATTGTATAGGCGAAACTACTGTATCGTCTAGGACATTCCCCTAGTTGATAAGCCCCGTAGTAATGAATAAGTTTAATATTATAAACTAAACATAAATTATTACCCAGATAGCAATTTTAAAAAATAATATTATAAAAATATTTTTATAACAATAGTATAACATTATTTAAATAAAAATGTTATCAGGGTAGATAAAAATATTATGATTTCAATTTTGAAGGAGCTTAACTCTTATTTACAACTGCCTCTGTGGTACTGTAAATATAATAGGTGGAAGTATTAAACGTTTTTTCTTGTTATTTACTTAGTTATTCTTATTGTGGTTAAATTCAGTGCGCGTTTTCATCATTATATATTTATTAAAAAAAAATGTTCAGTTTATTAAACAATTTTAGTATCTCCTATATATTTGTATATTTTGGTTCATATACAATTATTAAAATTAGAACATGTTTTTAGAGTATTACAAGTAAAATTGGAAATCCTCCTAGACCAGTACCTCATGTTGATTGGTTATCAGTAAATTTTGCAGAACTTCCAACAAGTGTTTTAAAAAAATTTAAGGTTAATAATTTCAATTTAAATAATTTAAATTCAATAATTTAAGATTAACTACTTTTATCTACATTGAACAATAAAACGTTATTTTTTATAATACACAAATAAAATTTAAAAAAAACGCCCATTTTACCATTTAATTTGTTTTTTTATTACAAAATAAAATATATAAAGGCTTTGAATAATCCAAGTCCAGAATATTTCAATATGTATCCTGAAGTACCCGAAATTCATAGTTCACATAACCGTTTGTATGGCGGTGAAACTAAAGCTTTGGAACAACTTATGGTTCGCCTTGAATTTGAAAAAGAAGCTTTCATCAATGGATTTTACTTACCTAATCAAGTCAATCCTGATTTATTAGGACCACCATCAAGTATGAGTGCTGCTTTACGTTTGGGATGTTTATCTATACGAAAGTAATAATGGCGAGAAAAATGAAAACGTTTAATTAATAATGTGTCTATGTATAGATTTTATTGGGAGTTGTCAAAACTATTCATGCAAACATTCGAAGAAGATTTATTACCACAACACAGTGCTACGAGCCAGTTAATTTGGAGGGATTATTTTTATGTGATGTCTGTTGATAACGATCAATTTGACCAAATAGAAAATAATCCAGCTTGTATAAAAATACCATGGGGAGATTTAGAATTAGAAAAAAACAGAATGCATTTAAATTGCTGGAAATATGGTAAAACAGGTTATCCATTTATTGATGCTGGAATGAGACAACTTTTACAAGTAAATATTAAAAACTAAGTAAAAATTTCATACAATATAAAAAAACTTTAGAAAAATGCACAAATTTATTGTTAATGTACAGCTGATAAATTCTTTGTTTGTAAAATTAAAAATTGATCAAGCAAAAAAATAATTTGTTTAAGTAACAAGAATATGATTGATTTAACTATACAAAAATTGTCAACCGTATTTTTTTTCGCAGTATTTAATAGTAAAAAATACAATAAAACATCTCTTTTAATAGATACTAAACATAATCGTATATTAATTTTTTAGCTTCGATGCGAAGCGGAGAAGGTATTAATTTTACTATGATGTGTTTTTTTTTTTTTTTATGTCTGTTGCCACTTTTTCTCAGCTCTCACTGGACCGATTTCTTTCAAAAATACGTCAAAAGATCACAAATCGTATCTAGTTGAAGACATTACCCTTAAAAATTGAAAAAAATTCCCTCGTTCCCCGCAAATGGGGGAAATATCCAAAAAAATTACAAATTTAAAAATCGCTAATTTTCGAAATTTTTTCACTTTTTTTTCTTAAAACTTCCATAACTTTTTGAAAAATCAACAAATCAACATAATTTTTTTTTATACTAAAACCTTAGATATTTACCTTTCATTTGATATCATTTTTTTGAAAATCTATCACTTAACCTGCTCATTGGGGGGGATTTAAAATGGCAACTTTTTTACAAAAATTAATTTTTTCAACTTAATTTTTGAAAATGTTCCGGAAAGACTGCGTCCTTTAAACATATATCAAATTAAAGCTTATTTTATGTACTACAAAATGAAAAAAAAAAATTTGTCCCGACACTTTTTTTTCTACATTTAAACGGCTGCCGTAGTTAAAAAAACACTATTTTTGTGTTAAAATTTTCGATTTTCGATTTTAAATTTTCAACTTAAAAATGCTATAACTTTTTGAAAAATGTATATATCAGCACAAATTTTTTTTTTCTAAATACATTATAAGTACATCTTTCATTTGACATACTTTTTATTAAAATTGGACAATTTCCCCTTATATAGGGGGCGTTCAAAACTTAAAATATTGTAAAAAACATAGATCTTTTTCAACTGAACTTTTGAAAATGTTCCGGAAATACTGCGTCCTTTAAACATATATCAAATCAAAGGTTATGTTATATACTATCAAATGAAAAAAAAAAATTTGTCCCGACATCTTATCTTCTATGTGCAAATGGCTGTCGAAAATTTAAAAAAAAATGTAATGTTTGCGATAAAAATTACATTTTATCGGGATGTTTTTTGTACTTAAAACTGCCATAACTTTTTCAAAAATGAACAAATAAAAATAATATTTTTTTGTATTGAAACCTTAGATATTTCCCTTTCATTTGATATAATTTTTTTTGAAAATCTAACACTTATTCTGCTCACTGGGAGGATTTAAAATAGTAACTTTTTTACAAAAAATAACTTTTTCAACTTAATTTTTGAAAATGTTCCGGAAATACTGCGTCCTTTAAACATATATAAAATTAAAGCTTATTTTATGTACTACAAAATGAAAAAAAAAAATTTGTCCCGACGATCTATCTTCTATACGCAAATGGCTACCATATTGAAAAATATACTATTTTTGTATGATAATTATGGGTTTTGTATTTTATTTTAATAGAAGTTGATGTTGCTTTTGCAATTATCCATCAATTTTTTAAAATTAAACACTATCTACAGATTTGCATCGAAGCGTTTCTTATGATAGTGATTTTAATCACTGTCAGATTAAATCTAGACTGAACCCAACTATGCAATGTCTCCACTATGCCGCGACCCCACTGTGCTACCGTTTTTTATTTTGAACCGTAAATAAACGTGTTGAATTAATAAATATGTTAATTAAAAAAATTAATGTTAAATAAATTAGTTAGTCACGTTTATGTATAATATGAACCTTGAAATTTAATCCACGATAATAGCATATTTTTTTAGTTCTTATATTATTCAATAAATAGTTTATATAATTTATATTACCCAAATAAATGATTCGATAACAGAAAAAAACACATAAAATATTTATCTTACATTATTCTTATTTGTTTTTAATGACAAAAAAACGATTCATTTTGTGATAATATTGAAACGCAATAAAAATCATTGAGTTAGAAATTATTCTTTGCTATTGCTTAAATAGATTATGTTCACGAATTTTGTTTTATATTTTTTCAAATTTAATGAAAAAAAATATTTCATTTTATTGGACCATTAAAAAAATGTATACTCGTTAAAAAATAAATTTTTTAAGGTTTTATTTTACATATTTTTTATAGGAAGGTTGGATCCACCATGTAGTAAGAAATTCAGTGGCTTGTTTCTTGACTAGAGGAGATCTTTGGATAAGTTGGACTGAAGGGTTTAAACACTTTATTAAGTTCTTATTAGATGGTGATTGGGCCGTTTGTTCGGGTAATTGGATTTGGGTTTCCAGTTCTACGTTTGAACAGATTTTAGATTGTCCATTATGCGTATGTCCTGTTAGCTATGGAAAGCGACTAGATCCTACAGGCGAGTATGTAAGGTAAAAATGATTGTCCATAAAATATAATTGTAAATAAATATAAATGATCATTTGAGATACATTTTTGCATGTAAAAGGCGTTATGTGCCAGAGTTAAGAAAGTTGCCAGATAAATATTTATTCGAACCATGGAAGTGTCCAATAGAAATTCAAAAAAAAGTGGGATGCATTATTGGCAAAGATTATCCTCACCGTATAGTTGACCACCAAAATGCATCTTGTGAAAATAGAAAGGTAAAAATGTTTTATTTTTTGTATAGTTTTGAATTGTATATAGATTGGGCTTTGTATATCCAAATATAAGGCTATAAAAAGGTTTATTCGTTTTTTTTGCTTTTATAGTAAAGAATACAATAGTTATATTCGTTTTTTGCTTCCTAATTTTTAAAAATACCAAGCTAAGGACAGGCTCGTAGGACAAGCTAGTAATGATCTTATCTTTCAAAATTGCAGGTTGTATTTGATTATAAAGTTTATTGAATAATAAGTAATTCATAATTAATTATTATTTGATTTTTGAGGGGGCATAAAGTAGTACGTATAAATAGTACATTTTATTTATGTTATATTTTAATAAATAAAAAATATTTTGATATTTTTTACAATAATAATGAGTTATATAAAAATTTATTAATATTAATAAGTTACTCTACTAAATATATATAATTATAATAATTATTTTATGCTAGTTGTGTTTAATATAAAATTCAATTTACCATATGTTATTTTATAAAAATATTGAAACGATGAAATATTCTATAGCAGTTACTCAATTGTTCGATTAATTTTCAACAATATTTTCATTGATTAATATATTATTATAGTTATCAAATATTATGTTTTATTCATTAGAATAATTAGATATTTTGCAAAACCATTCAATATGTAATTAAATATTCTTCAACTATTTATTTCCCATAAAAATGAACTGTGTTATTTTGAAAAAAACGACACGATGTAGTTATATGTGTGGCATATTTAATTAGGTTTACGTTAAAAGACAACCGATAAAATTCAAAATTCACACATGGTTATTTTGTATATTTTTTTTTATTAGAAAATGCAAGAATTAAGATCTTCACTGATGAACGAAAACAGTATTCCTCATTGTCGTCCATCAAATACGACAGAATTAAAAAAATTCATGTATTTAAGCAATGATTGTATGGAAGAATTGTGTATGAACTTGCATAGTGAATATTCAAATATATATTAATAAGTTGCAATTTTTATTTTTTATTATTCTACTGTTTTTTAAGATGAAACTTTTTTGTATTAATGATTATAAAATATATGTACATCAATTCATTATTTTAAATTTTTAGTTGTATTTTAAATATTGAATTTGTTGGACAATTTTTTTTAAATAAAGTATACTAAATAATTAAATTTAGATTTATTTCAATTTAATTTTTTGTTTTTAAAACAAATAATTTTTGTGTTATTTTTAATGATTTATTATTTGTCGGAATAACTCCCATGTTTTAATTTATTATATTTATACAAATAAAAATCGAATTACCATTAACGCTTGGATACACCATATAAAATCAAATACAATCAACCATACAATCAATATTAATAATTTAATTTTCCTCAAAATTTATGTCTTGAGTCAAACGTTAAGTTAAACCGTAAAAAATATATCCTCCCAAGAATTAGTGGGGTATATACGATAAGTATAGATAGATAAGTAGGGAAATTCCTCGCGCCGAGGAAAACTCATCTCCGAGTAATTTTTTTTTTATTTATGGATATTTTTTATTATAAAAGATTAATAAAATTGTCTTTTGTAAAAATTATTTTAATCGACCACATAAAAAATTAATTACAGATAATTGTTAATTGCAACCCTATGATTTGATTTTCGATCATAAGTATTTAAACTATTAAGGTTAGTGCAGTTTATGGTAGATAAAAAATCCTGACCATAGTATAATATTCTTAATAGATAATTAATAACTTTAAAATGGTTAAAAAAAAAATTGAATTTAAAATGTCAAGTTACAATAGATGCACAAATATAATGTTATTTTTACCTTATTTTCTTTAGTGTTATTTAACACTAAAAAGTTCTAGTGAATTTTAATTTTATTTGCTATAAATATTTCTTATGGACATATTTATTTAAACTTCGGCTGCTTTGGCCGTTAGTCACAATATATTATGAATTTACTTAAAAATAAAATGTACATTATTTTAAGTTTAGTGGTTTTAATAATTATTTACAATATAATTAAAAACATAATATTATGAAATATTCTAAAATTCTGGGTACGTCACTGCCAAGAATGCATGGTATATATATATATACAATGCTTTCTTTAATTATAATTATAATTAGAAAAACCTAATATTAGATTTCGAAAAACTGCTAATTGATCAATTTACTTATCATTATATTGAGTAATTAAATGAGGTATAATTACTTTTACGCTAAACAGCTACGTACAATTTTGTAAAAGTTGTTTATTGTTCGGCAGTAGTTTTTCAATATTTTTCTATTATAAAAATGCACTTTTAATGTAAATTAGCTTATTTTTCGAAACATGATTTAATGTATTGTTCTTTTTATTCTTCATTAAATAATTTTAATTTTAAGTTTAAAAGAAAATTTCTTTTCTCATTTACTCTATGAAATTAAGTTTTTACATAGATTTTCCACGCTTAAAAAATTGTATCTTTTAGTATATTCCCCGCCTTAAGTACCTTAAAGGCTAGTTTTGAAATTAAGTGAAGATTTATAGATTATTATTTTTTGTCATGTCTAATTTCGATTTAATAGGCATCAAATGTTCTATGTAATGGCTATATAACAGTAGTATCCTGTTAAGTGGCATAAATTATGTCATTACATGTGGTATCTTAGTTTTTTTTACTAAGCCATGTAATTTTTAAAGAAACTTATTAATAGTTTCTATGATTTTTTTTTAAATGAATTCAACTAGTTCTTAAAAAAAAATTATAATATAATAAAATTATGGTACAATTTTTAGCTAATTGGAAAATAAATTTATGTACATAGTTATACATTTTCATTCAAACTCTATAAATTATGGTGGGTTTGTATATTATCATTGTAGCGTTACAGTGCTCATAACAAAAACTGTAAGAATAAAATCATTAAATTAATAAATTCATAAAGACCTAAAAATAATTGAGCCTTATTTTAAAAAAAAATTATAATAATACGACTTAATTTTAAACAAAAAGTTTAAAAATTGTTTTTGATGTCGTATAAGTTTACTATATCTATACCTAACAATTCACAATTCAATATTACATGTAATTTACTTTATACAACTTTAGGTGAGGTATTATTAAAATATTTTAATAAACTTCAATTGATTGCTTGTGGTCTGTTGAAAAAGTAACCTGAAACAATGAAAAATTAAATAATATTAATGAGGTAATGAAATTATTTTTTCTTCCAAGCTTTGCTATCGGTTGATTATTTTTAAAGACGAAAATATTTTTACAGTTTTAAGTGATATTTCAAAATATTATTCTTTATTTGTCATTTATAAAATTAAATAAAATTTATGCGAAAAGTCGAAGAGTATAAAGGAAGCCATAGGAGAAGTCCTATTTAATCCAAAGAAAAATGTATACATACTGCAATACAGTTTTAGTGTCAATAAAATGATTTTACCTTTCAACATTTCGTGTAATTGTTGTTCTGTACCGCAACAATTGAATTCAGATGGCCGTACACCTTGGAAAATAGACATAACACTAGGTTTTACTTTGTAAAATACAAGTGGCTGTTTTCTTCGAACAAAGTCTTCGATTAATGATTTAATACCCTGCAAAGTATATGTATGTGTTTATTTTTTAATCATCGCTGAAAGAAATATTTAGCATTTAAACATACCTTAGCTGCTGTAAAATCAGCCCCTTGTATATGTTTACAATCAATGACGACGGGTATAGAGCTTAATCCTTGCCTAAGTCCAGCTTTTGTAACTACTGCTCGAACATATTCCACAGATGGAAATACTAAACTGCGATCTGGTGTGATCATTAAGTATTCGTACCCAAAATCATTCTAAAAAATATAGACATTTTTAAATAAATTCCTATTAATTAGTTGGACTATGAATAATGCAAGACAACAATTCTACGAATTTTTATATGTTTTCAATAAATATTTTTTATATTTTTTATTTTTACGATGATTAAATAACATCCTATCTCTTTTTTGCGATACTGATGTTGACATCAACTCGAATAATAATTATAAAATTATTATACAAACCTTTTGCTTTTCGATGTTAACCCTGGGCCTGGCCAATGTGTACAATAAGATTATCACATTAATGGCAATACCAACTACAATACCTACTTCTAATCGGATCATTAATGAACATAGGAACGTAGCAAACGCAGGTATCAGGTCAATTTCTGAAAGAATTAAAATTTATGTTATTAGTGTAGACTTTAAAATAGGAAGACATATATTTTCGATTATGATAGTCTGAATAAATACATACTTTTTGTACGCCACATTGGTTTAATGACGTGCAATTCGACCATAAATACAACAGCAGCTATTATAACAGCAGCGAGAGCTGCTTTAGGTATGTAGACAAAATACGGAGTGAAAAATTGTAAGGCTACGATTACAATTATTCCTGTAATGATAAGTTCGATTAGTGTTATAATACACACATATCTTTTTTCTAAAAAAGACTATACTTCAAAACGCATATATTGCGTAAAACAATAAACCCTTACCTGTATAAATACCACCAAACGTCGTTTTAACACCACTGGCATTGTTTACGGCACCCCGTGATAGTGCTCCAGACACAGGCATTGATCCGACAAAGGACGATACTAGATTGCTGACACCTAGAGCGAGCATTTCTTGTGTGGCGTCAACGGTTTTACCATCAGCTAAAGATAAAAATAATAATTACATATAAAATTTAACACAGGAATTTTAGTTTAGAAATACCAGTTGACTACAATGGATTTCGTACCTCATCAATACCAGCATTATAACAACGAATTAATACAACATCTTTATATTTTAGGTAATCATAACTTAAAATTCATAAAATTGCATCAGAAAGGAAGCTTTGGATGATACAACACTTATGATAAAATCTCGAATTTTTGTTCAAATACTAACCGAAAAATTTAGCTAAAGATATGTTTTCTAAAATTGATAATAGTGGTACGACTAGAATTCCTGAACCCAATTTGGACGCCATATCAATGAAGGTGTACGTTTCGTTTTTGTAGGTGGTCTCGAATGCTGGAACTTGGAATTTCGGTAGACCTGGTTCCACGTTACCTGAGAAGAGTAAATCGTTAATGCGTTTACAAATTAAAATATAATCTAAAGGATTTTACTTACTGGAAAGTTTAAAAGGCAAATTTCCATTTTTTTCATAAAAATATCCAAGAATGGCGCAGAAGACAACAACTATGATATTTCTAGCAGTAGAAATAAGCCATATGGCAGATAACATTACTCGCTGTGCTGTCGATTTTTCCTTTGTGTCGCTTGGACCGATTTGTATGTCTTTCATTTTCTGAAATATGATTTTAAATAACTTAAGTATTGTTTTTGACATAGATTAATTGTTGAGCTTACCCGTAACAACAAGAGAACAATCATACACGTGATACCCAGAGTCGCATCGCCAGTGCTTATTTCTCCTATACGATTCGCCAGCTGATCCCAAACTCCAATAAAAGAACTTGATTTAATATTAATACCTAGTAGGTCCTTCATTTGCGATGTGGCTATTACGATCGCTGCTGCGGATGTAAAACCAGCCGAAACGGGACCGGATATGAAATCTATGAGGAATCCTAAAAATATGACAATCGAATAAAAATCATGAATGTTTTTTGTTGAACACCAATAGTAAATTGGTGTTATACTGTTTACACTCTGAATAAAATGTAAACATTATATTCAAAGTGAAAAATATTGTTTGATGCACTAGACTTTCATAATGGACAGTCATTTCAATTGAAAACTACCTAATTGAGCGAATCCCATAATGAGTTGAATAATTCCTGTGATGAAAGCTAATAGAACAGCAAACTCTGGGCCCATACCGTGTATATTCTCCCTTGTCATAATTGCCATAATGGCTGTGGGGCCGATTGCTGGGTCCTTACAGCTACCAAATATCGTGTAAACAAAACACGCCATAAATGATGAATATAAACCAATCTGACAAAAAGTAAAAATAATAATTAACATAAGGAAAGTATTATAAAATTATTCTGCTCAAATAAGTTATTAACTTTTAGCTATTTAGTTTCATTAAATCTGTCTACAAAGCCATAAAAATTCGCACGTAACCGCGACGGTTTCAAGGTCAAGTTCAATAAAATGAGATTATAAGATAACTCGTCATTGTAATACATTACATTAAGTATTAATACCCATTGTGTTATTAAAACCAAAAAAATCTTAAACTTGACGGTATATTGTGACCACAAATATTTAAGACGTATTCAACGTCGTAGTTCTCGGTTATTAAACAAATTGTAAAAATAATTATTTTGTCTTTGCATTAATATTTTAAAATAGTTACTAAAATATATTATGTATAGAAAATGGTTAAACATTTGATCAAAAACCATTAATTTTTTTACGTTTCCTCTTGTATGGCCGATATATCATTGGATATTAATCAATGCATTATATTATTACATCGTTATTAAATTTTATTTTCTTTCATTAATTAGTTATTAAAGTTCTTCATAACAAGTTTTTACTTTTGCTATTTGTTAACTTTTAACTTCAATGTACATAACACACTCCGATTGATTGTTTTACTTTTTCTTTGATATACAAATCCGTTATGAAATAAATAAATTCAAATGGTAATGTTTGAAATAAAAGTTTAAAACCGGATGCTGACGTTGCAATTTAAAACACAATAACTTATGATGATTGATTAATGACGTGACTTTTTTCTTATAAGAAAAGGAAAATTTATAATCAACTACTTTGACTAACTTATAAACTATTAAACATTTCTTATAATAAATATTAAATAATTACAATATAGATAGTGAAGCTATTAATTCAAGTTCAAAACGATTTACATAAATTAAAAAAATGATGGAATTTTATTATTTTTTGCAAATTATCTTCTGCATTTAATTATGATAACATTTATATTTGTAAATTTAGGTGCAAATTTATCAAACAATATCAAGTAAAAAAATAAGGACATTTGTTCACCTTGTATAGATGTAAATACAAGTATTTCTGACAATATTTCGTAGAATAAGTTCTACTGACCCCGTTCTGCCCTATAATTCCTTTCAATTTTGTGCGCGTCACTGATATTCATTAATTGTTAAATATAGCTCAATTCTATTATGAAAATATAATGAAATTTTAACTATTACTTGTGGAGGAACTCCAGCTACACTTGCAAAAGCTATTGCTTGGGGTATAACAGTCAGACCCACTGTTATACCAGCTACGAGATCAGATATTCCATGGTCAGTAATTGAATACTTAGGTAACCATTGAAGAATAGGAAGACGTTTATACAGTAATTTTTTGGTACAACAACGATGTATTGTATCGGAACAAATAGGTAATACTGTTGAGTCGTTGTTGTCCTTCCCTGTAATCAAATTGTTGTACATTAACAAGATTATATCTAAAATTCAGCACGAAAAATTGTAAAAACATTTTATGTCATTATTTTAAAATGCTATTTCTATTAAATCAATATATTTATATAGTAAACGTAACTGAACAAATACATTAGATATTTCTTGGCCTCACTGCTCCTCCCGCTTAGGTATAAAAAGTTTAATATCTTTTGAAATACTGATCCAAACATTTTTATCGACCAATCATTTTCCTAACTAGATTATTTTCTATTTTATAAGTTAGTAAAATATGTATCTTTCCATAAAAAAAAATAAAGTTGACATGCCTATAAGACATAAGGGGTGAACATAAAAAATATTTTATAACAGATAAATGAAGATACATATGTAACTAAGAAAAACCAAAAAAATAAAAATTCATAAAAAATTATTATTTTAAGAGAAATTAAGTGGTTAGTGTTAATAAATATCGCTTTGTATACGCATTGGTTTTTATTTTATTAAAATACAAAATTGATTACGATTCAATTTTTTTGAAATATAAATATACACTTTCTACATCTTCACATGATACACGATAAATATAAGATAACAATTTTTTTTCTCAAACACGTGTTGTTACTTTTTGTAAGACTATTAACATAGTAGCTTTATATGATAAAACCCATGACCTCTTTTCAGGAAAATTAATAAGCGAGTGTAACCTTTACTGAATAATTTATCACAGTAAAAAGTTTAGCATAAATTTTTGTCTCATATCGTGATCATCATGTACAACAATTATAATTGATTTATTTTTTAAATATTATTGAGTTGCCCTGAAGATGGTAGAAAACATTTTATGCAAGTTATAAAAAGGTCAACAATTTACTACAAAGTTCAACGTAAGTTTGCTGTGTATAATTGAAGCAAAGAATTCTTACAAAATTAATACGCAACGTTAATAATAGTAGACAAATTTTAATATAAGTTAGCTCTATTATTGTATATTATACTAATTATCATACAATTATTTAGTTGATACAAAGAAATGTATTATTTTTTGGTTTTAACATACAATTACAAGGACATTCAAAAAGAAGTTTAATCGTATTATTTATATATATTTCCAGGGTGTAATTTGTAAAATCTTAAACGTTTTTTTTAATAGTTTTAAATTAGTCTTATCCACTTGTAAACATTATACAATATTGCTAATTTACAATATTTGTGGTGAGGGAAAACCAGTTTTTTTGCTTGCCTAATGGTAAAACCTATATTTTATACACGTACTACGGAATTATTTCTGACGCGATCATTGAGTATGTAAGCTCTTTTTATTCAAAATTACACACAATTAGATTTAACGTTTTCGTTTAAAATAATTTTGCCTGTAAAAAAAAATCCGATAATATAAGACTATTCTACTTACACAGTGAACTATTTTATTTGTTAAAAATATAAACAGTCATGTTAACAGTTAACTGTTTAAAGATTCAATTTAGTAATGAAAAAACTTGCTATCGGTTCCTTTGTAATAATTACTAACTAGAAATTTTAATTATAAGAATCTAAACGAAACTTTTTTTTTTTATCAATATAAATACAATATAGTTTGTATTTCACAAAGAAGATCTTGAGTGCGTCGACCGCTAATAATATTTAACATCCTTCAATACTCTCACGATATTAAACAATGACAGGAAAAAATATGAAACATAAATAATATAATACTAATAGATAATTATCGATTAGGTCAACACGTTCTGTATAATTGTTTAATAAATTTTATAGAGTCCATACATTTTTTACTATATAAATGTATTTATGTGTTATTATTTTTTATATAAATTATCTCTTTATTCGTCAATAATAATTAGTTTTCTAGCAAGTTTTCTTATAAATAGTAATACAAATTATTATGTTTGGATCAGTATAAAAAAGTATAATAATATTATACTGTATTGTAGGCTTTATGTAAATAAAATTTATCATGTGAAATGGTTCATAATTAAGAATATACATATATATTATAATTTAATTGAAGTAATTGTAAATTTACTTTAAACCTATAAAAATACTTAAATATTTCATACTAATATTTTCAAAATAATTGTATGTTAAGACATAAAATATGATATCAATTCAAAGTATTAAAATCAGTGTGGTATTTATTACTCTAAAAAAGGAATAAACTTTTTTCTTTGTAAAAATTAACTTTTTTTAATAAAGTATTATATGTTCTATACATTTTTCACATATACGTTGAATGTATAAAACCAATCGTCATAAAATGATTAACTCTACAAATTACACACTTACTCGGAACAAAACTATTTTGAGATGAATATGATGGAGGGTATCTGGATAGATCGTCAGACGAGTTCCATTGAAATCCTTCGTTTTTGTATCCTGGTACAGTTTCAGAGTCTGTTTTTACAAATCCAATTAATTTGACATTCTTGTAAAATTCATCATTATGATTATTTGACTTGCCACCCTCCATTTTATAACTTAAATGATTACTCATCATGACTTTTTTACTTTTCGATAATTTATCGAAAGTATTTAAAGTAGTAATTTAACCAGTGTTCAGTGACATTGATACAGATCTATAAAAATAACTACTGTTAACATTTTAGTACTTAAAAATTTGTACAGATAAATTCCATACGTGTAACAATTTTCAAAATAAGTACATGAGCAAAGGTAGTAGTTATAAATAATTAGTGATTAATAAATAACGTTTGTGAAAAATGTAAACTCAAGTTGAATTATTGTTTAACTTTTATAGCGTATTTAGATCAATAAGTATTCTCGAAATAAAAAATTGTATAACATTTTTTATTAAAAAAAAAAAAATTATATTTATATTGTTTGTCATGTCAAAATAATTTAATAATTAATTAATTTAAATTTAAATGAATCTTAAAATATTCCTATAATGAAATCAAAAAACCTCTTTAACAAGTATCTAAATGTTCTATTCAATTTTAAATTGTGGACTTAGTAGTCCGAATTATTTCCCTACGTTTATCTATCGTAAGTTTACTTATTATTAAGTAATTTCAAAAATCTTCATTTTTATCTCATGAGGTAAATTTCTTTTTTGTAGAAACGAAATGTAACTGTTGAATATTATTTTAATAATTATAGTGCTGACAAAAATTATAATTTGTAGTAACAATGAGCTTATCTAGGATTTAACATATGCAATGAGAATATATAAATATCATGTCAATATTCAATACTTTCAAGGCAAATCTAGTTGGCTAAATTATTCACTTCCGTTTAAATTTTTTGTTTGGGAAGAGGATAAGGTATAAGAATTGCTGAAATGTATTCAATCTCAGGAATTTATTTACAAATTTTTATGAACTTAAGAATATTAAATCAAAATAAATTTCATAAATTATCCTATATAAAACCCATAAGATACCATTCATTATTTAATTTGTGTAAAACTAGAGTAGTTAAACAATAAACAATTAAGTGGAATCAGATAAAAAAAAATGGATAGGTATCAAATTTCATGGGATCTTAAGCATAGTTCGAATACTTTACAATTTTACCTGTACCGCCGAAGTTGGTTATTTATTCATTATTGGACAAGATTTATAAATAAATAAAAAATAAAATACCAAGGTAAAAGAATTACGTGTATTATTTTAATACAATTAAATGTTATTAAAACATGTATAACTGTTATTTGATATTTAATCATTTAGTCCTGAAGTCATAAAAATTATTTTTATGATTTTTACGTCAAGTGTTCTTTTTAAGTTATTACTGATTTAATTTGAAACAATATAAGTACATATACCTTCTTGAATATTTTTCGTATTATAATTAGTTCGTGAACAATGAACGCGTTTATGATAAGTTCCAAACCAGTTTGAATGAATTGAGTTCCATTAAAATATCATATCAGTTTTTTTTAACTTAATGGTTTCTTGTAATTTATGTTATGGAGAAACTTAAAAATTTTTTGTAATGTAAGTCACATTTCTATTACTTTATTTAGTATTAATACGAAAATATAAAATAATATTTTCCGTGTTTCGTAAACGAGATTTTCTACCACGCGAGTGAATACTTGTTTACGGAGTGATTCTTTTATCATAAATCACATAATTTATATATAAATGTATTCATAATTTCTTTTTTTTTTAAATTCGATAGTTACATGTTTTATCTAATTTATCAATAGCGAAGTATTTTTATATTCATCATTTATATTTTATAAGAGTGTCAATTTTTTTTAAAGCAAATATAATTAATTAGCTTTTTTATTATTTAATAATCTAATTAAGAAAATATTGGTCGCTAACAATTTGTTGGCCAGAAGTTATTAACACAATTTAAAATAATGACTAGAGGTGAGACGCAGTTCAGCTATATTTATCACTAGATATTTTTCGTCCTCACTCCTCTCGCTCAAATGAAACATTGATAATTTTCTTAATTAGATCATTATCTAATAACACATTTTAGTCAAATATGTACATTGCTCTTTAAAAAATTAATAATGATTTCCTTATAATAAGGGTAATAACATTATTTTTCTTTTAGTTAATCATGAAATATTTTATTTATTATAAGGGATGAATATCAAAATACTTTTTAATTATTGTTGCAGTTAAATTATTTGCTAATTGAAAATATAATTTTTTTTTTATGGCTGGTTTCTCATTATAGAGAATTTGTGGGCATTTTTTTCTAAATTTCGAAAGATGAGCTATTTTTCAGTTTTTGATACTGATATGTATAACTATATTAAACAAAGGGTTTTTTTTGACGTATGTATCATCAAAATCGGCGCTTCGAGAGCTGAGTATTTACATGGATACACACAAAAAAACACATAAAATACCTTAGCAGCCTCGTTTTGAAGCTAATTAAATAATTATCAATGTTATTTTTAATTTTTCGATTAAATAAGTAGATTGTGATAAAAAAATCATTCTGTATACAATACTATACAATGTATACATATATGGTGTTTATAAATTATAAAATTAAAAAATTTATGCAGTTAATAAAATATTGCCGTTTCCGTAGTAAAGAGTTTATTATTTTCAGGAAATTATAGATTTTAACAAATTGGTGCCTAAGGTCAAAAGTGTGAATTTGATGTCTATAAATGTAGAGTTATGATTTGAATAAACAGGTTATATATTCTTTCTTTAAATATCTTGAAGTATATTGCCATAAGAAATCTTCCACTGATCAATTGGATTAAATCAATAAAAAATCATTATTTTAAATCTCAACAAGTTTTTTATCGCACTTATTGATGATTATTTGTTACGTTGTATTATTAATTAGGTATAAAAATATTTTTATAAAAGTTTAAAATTAAGATATTATCTTTTTGATTTAGTTACTTTTTCCTGAATACTTAATTCTTCTATTAGTGCATCATGCAGATAATATAAATTACATTAAACCAATTCCGACAATTTATTAGTTGACAATATAAGTGCTTTGTTATCACCTATATATGATGAGTCAAGCATCTCTTAGTCTACAGTAATTAAAACAAATTGTCATTTAGTCTCAATGTTTTTATCGTAAATAATGATCTTGTAGTTAATGTCTGATCGGATGCATGAAAAATTTTGAAAAAATATTTAGAGAAGAGAAGAAAAATTATTTTTAATTAGTTAACTTAAAATTTTTGTTACATAGATTATTCAATCTTGAGGGTAATTAATTTTAAAACTAAGAGTATAAATCACTTCAATGAAGTCGTGTCTTATGTGTTTATATTGGTGCAATTTAACTTTTTTATTTTTTATACATACCATTGATATAATATCACTTATATTATTTAGTATATTATATTTTATAAAATAAAGTAAATAGATATTAAAAAGAATATTTTATTTTTGAACATGATATTTAAGAAATCAAAATTCTATCTTTACTATTAACAACATATTGTAGAATAATCACGGAAAGGTTTATTTGTTAACATTAGGCTACACAATGAATTATTAGAAAGGACTATAATACTTTTTTAATATGAAAACTAAGCATAAAATGTATTAAACGTGTTTATTTAACAATTTTATTTTTATCGACGCTTATTAAGTCGGTTAAAAAAACAAACTCGAACATTGCAAAGAGGTATTTTAAAAGCACAATGATTTCGCATATAATTTACAGTAAAATGCTAATGAATATTATATTCTAAAACTACAGACAAAAATGCCCTTAACGAATTTATAAAAATATCTATATGTAAACAAACTGAAACAATAACATCAAATCTTCTATTTCATAACCCAAGTGTTCAATTGTATTTTGTATTTTTTTTAATATAAAATTGCAGTTAAATGATAATTAAACATATATATATATATATATATGTTTACTGAATAAATACTAAAATTTTGAAAATTATTGAATTCAATGTATCAGAAACATAATTAAACATTTCTGCCTATATACCACTACTTATTTTAAATAAAATAGTCGAGCTATCTAATAAATTTTGGTTTCTAGAGTTGACACATCATACTTATCAATACAAGTGTATACAATACATTTAATGTAAAAGTACAAATAAAAAATATTAATAATAATTGTTATAAAAATAGATAGTCTCCTCGTAGATACCAAACATAAATAAAAAAAAAAATTGTTTTAAACTGAGATTCAAAGTTTTTTTTATTAATATGTAAGCGGAGGATTTTGTTAAACCACAACGAAAATATTTTGGAATAAATTTACTTCTCTTGCATAGATATTACAAGGAAGATTTTGTTAAAATTTTTGTTTTTATAAGGAATCCATCGAACTTTATTAAATGAAATTGTACTATCAATTTTTTCTATAGAAAAAATAAACTATAAACCCTGAGATTACGATAACCCCTATGACAGCTTAGCTATTTTTGAAATTTATAGCGATATTTAGAAAATTATCGAGTTTAAGACCTTTAATTTTTTGCTAATCAACTTTTATTTAGAGCAATTTTTTAAGACTGTTAATGCACATTTAGCCTCCTTGGAGGTAATGTCTAAATTCAACATTATAAGCAAAGCAGTTTTAAATCTTTTAGATCTATCAATATTATATAGATAAAGTCAATAATTATTAGATAAATCATACAATATTATAGCAGACTAAAAGAAAATAAAATAAATTATTATTATACGATCAAATATTTTAAGTCGTGACAAAAATTGTATAATGTGTATTTTGTGTGGTAAATTACGAATTCACCTAATTATTTTTAATTACAGAATGTAAATAAACGAACAAAGCATAAATTACCCGCGACCTTGTGTGATTTCCTTGTTTTTCAGAAGCCGAGTATTTTTGGATTTTTGTAAAATTAAGGCGCTTCATATAGGCAAACCGAATACATAATTGGAAATTTAAAATAGATTCATTAAAAAAAAAAAAAAAATTCTTAAAACTGATTAAAAACTTGTAGTAAAAACGAATGAATATAATATTTAATAAGACGTTCGTTTGAGTAAAATTATTCAGTATCACAACATACGAGCCGAGAGATTCAGTGTAAATGATGTCGCGTAGAATGTCTCAAAGATAATTAATATGACTAGAAACCGATTGAAATTATTCGAAACAAAACATCAATTAACTTTCGAATAACGTTTCTAACGATAACATCGTGTTATTCTTTCATAGAAGTTGACTGTTAATAAGATTTGTGTTCATGCACACCTGCCAGTTTGTTTGGTGACAATTATGCATTAAATTTAGGTACACGTTAAACGAACAATAATAACGTTTTCGTGTAACGTCACTCGCGTTGAAAAAATACTTGTTTTTGATTTCGTTCCAAACAGTTTACAATAATGAAATTTAGTGAGAACAAAAATTGTTTATGCGAGTGTTTATCCACAAAAATTGTTTTTTTTTTTATAAAAATTTAACGACTTACCTTTTTTCAGATTTTTGTTCGGATTAAAAGGACCTGACGACGTGTCCGCGGTCGAATTCCGGGTAGTATTCGGAGCAGACTAGAGTACAAGTGCATTAGATGTAAGATATGTACACTCGGACCGGGTTTGTATAGCACTTAGGTACGTACAAAGTGTACAGCATGTGGTTAAGCATGTACCGAGTGTATTCAACATGTATCGTTCAGGTCTTTCTCGGTACGAGAGGGGGAGAGTCCCGGGTGCGGAAGAGGGAGAAAACCTGAAGGTCAAGGGACTGCAGTGTAATACTTCAATGACTGAGTCATCAATGGTAACTTATCATGCCAAATGCCAATCCGCATCAAAAATGTCTTACCATGTTTCGATACTATTTATTGGCTATTTTGTGAAGTTTTAAGGTAGTAGATTTTTCAATATAATTAAAAATTTAATTTAATATTCCTTACTATTTATAAATATTGTTTTAAAAACTTGAATTAATTAATTTTAGGATGGCGACTAGTTGAAAACCAGTTATTAGTTTCGACGAGAGCACATTAATATTTGGCAAAAAGACAGGGTAGTCCAAGTATTATAATTTTTATGCGAATTTTCTCCTTCTATTACTCGTCGGTAATTCCCAAGGATGTTTTACAATTTCTACGCACAATTTAATCATTTTACGCGTATGAAAAATTATTTAAATCGTGAAACTATAGAATTATTTTAGAGTGTATAATTAAGTAGATACCTACATTTAACATCATATTGATGGTCCCGAAAATTTAATAAGTCAATTTTTTTTTAATGTGATTCAATTGGTATAAGTTTAATTAAAATATTAAAGGGGCGAAGAATATTCAAATGACTTTAATTTGCTTATCAATAGTACACGGAATTATGTATACTAGTACATTTTATTAAGTTATTTCGAACATACTGTAATACAAACATAGTACAAATTTTTATTGATTGATTTAAAAACTTAGCAATGTGTTGTTGCCGAGGTTGTATTTTCAGGAAATCAGTTGGTTCACCCCTCTAAAATGAAAAACAATTTTATGCTAAGTGATAATGCTTTTTCATAACCCACTTAATTACTCACAAAAAAAAATACAATACCGAAAAATAAATTAGATTTTTTTTTAGTTACATATATATCTTAATTTATCAGTTATTAATCGCCTTTTAGTATTTTAAAAAGTAATAAAAAGAATGATACAACATTCCTTTTAATTTATAAGGATGTTAACTTATTTTTTTAAAATGGTAATACATATTAACATAACATATTAAATAAGCTTATAAAATAGGAAATTATCTAATGACGGGTTGATAACAAACTTCTGAATCAATACTCTGAAAACTGTTATTTCATTAATTGTTATTATTTTAAATTAAATATTCTTATGCCATGATGAGTACAGACAATTAATGTCTAATGATAGAAATAGCCATATCCGCGCCTATCTCCCAGTCTACATTTTTAAAACGTTATAATATTTAAAATACTGGTCAAAAGGTCGACCTTTCATTTTAAATTAAATAATTGTTTATTTTATAAGCTAGTAAAATATGAAGATTGATTATAAAAAAAAATTGACATTTAAAAGTTAGATTGATGATGATTAAATTTATTTAATAGCTGATAAATAAAAAATTATATGAATCTAAAAAATAATTTTTTTTAATAATATATTTTTTTGACAGTAATTGAGTAGGATATAGTAAACGGATTATCTTGTACATTTCTATGACAATGTTGCACAAACTTCACAACGAACAATTCAAAGTGGCTCAAGTAAAACTTATAAATGCCAATATTTTACTATTCATATAATCATTAATTAATTTTTAGCAGGTATTAAAAGGTTTTGATAAATTAAAAAATAAATAATCAAACTTGATGCTCTCGGTTAATTAAGTGAAATTTATATTGTGAATTATAATTTATACGTGAAGCATGTGTAATTTACTTAAAGATTTTTAATAATTTTTTTGTGAGATACGGACAATATTTCAACTTTTCATATTTGAATACTAAGTAATGTGTGTTAATTAAGCTTTCAATGGTCACGTACACGTATGATTCTATTGTCAATTTTAACTCATTTAAAAAATGTACACAATACAAATATAAACATAAATTTTATTAGTTGAGGAAATTGTCCAGTTCTTTTAACAGTTTATTTTTATTTATTAGCTATTTATAATTTAAATTATAATGTATTTAAAAAGACGTCCAGACTTTACTGAGTGAAATTTAATTCTATTATCAATTTACTATTATGAGTGAAAAAAATATAGTAGAAAAAGACGTGTCCATTAAACCTTTAAGTAAGCTGATTTTTGTTTAATTCATGAATTATTTCATACAGTTAATTAAAATACACCTCAGTAAATATGCTTATAATAAAAAAGAAAGCGCTTTTTGTTTAAAATATAACAAAAAAACTTTAAAAATTATTTAAGTACCTTTATTAATTATAAACATTTAGTAACAATATATTATTTGAAACTACTAGTTTTTTAATTACTAACAAAATTAAAGTTTTTTTTAGAAACAACAGTTTAATTCAATCCGATTAAACGGGTTTGCTTAGTACTGGTTTAAACTACAGTTTTTTTAGTTTAGGAGTTTGAATTTCTTCGGTAAAAAATGTGACTATATAATAAATAAATTTGTTATAATTAAGTGCATACTTCAAAATTATGGACAATAAAATAAATTTCTACTTTAGAGTTTTTTTTTTTTTTAACAATCATTATACTATTACACTTATGGTAATTACATGAAACTGACATTTTGGTACAACTGAATTAAAACCATAACCACAGAGAAATATCAATCACAATACATTTAACTCCAAAAAATTAATTGTAATATCACGAGTTATTTATATAACATATGCATTATTATTATAGCTAATATCGTCTGTATTTTATTCCCCATAAACATTTTTAAATTAGTCCATATGTGATATTTCCACAAGTGTTGTGATATGAGTTTATTAGGAAACTTTCAATTATTAATGATAAAGTAAATAGATGAAGTGTAATGTGACAATAAGTTAATTATCTAAAATATATCATTATATAATAAAATTTAATGACTTAAAAATGCTTGATGTTAAGTCAAAATAGCAAATACGTTGTAATATTTTTATTTGTTTATTAATTGATTAATATAAATTATACAAATAGTATATTATTGGAAAAACAATTATTACTTTGGTATAATTACATTTTATTTAATCTAAAATCCAAACATTTTTAACACATTAAAAGGTATTTAATTTTTTTAAGTATCTTTTTCAGTAAATAAACAAAATGGTTACCTTAGAACTATGGATTTTGCACTTAACTTCCAAAATAATTCACCAACCATAGATTCAAGAACAAAATTTATCTTTATGCGTACCATGTTTTTACGTAATAATGATCACAATTACAAACTAAATATATCACAAATAATATTTTGGTTCATTATATAAAAATAAACGTGCTGAAAATTAAAAAAGAATGTACTTCACTATTTAACTTTCACACCTCTTTTTAGACTTATATTTTGTTCGCCTGATCTTAAAATCAAGCTTAATAATCTCGATAAACAGTTAACATCCATTTTTAAACACCTTACAATAACTGAAAAGATTTTCCCAAACATTATTGGCGTTGAATCCCAGTTATCATTATGATAACATTAAATAACCTTTTTATCTATTATGACTCAATAAGCTTTACGTTCAAAGAATTTGTTGATAGTACAATTATGTCACGTAACTATTATCGTTATGGCAATAGAAATGCATGTCTCTATACATTGCTACAGTGAATTGTATGTCGAGTGCCATTATTTTTTAGTAACACACAGAATCAGTTGATTTTAGGTGACCAACGAATTATCTCACATTTATTATAATTAATATACTGGCAATCCAAGAATTATTGGATTGTCCTTAAACAATATTATATTTAATATTTAATATAATATTTATAAGTGACAACTTTTAGTATAAAAAAAAAAAAAATTTTGAATAAAATTTTTTTTAAATAAAACCATTGTTCAAAAAAATGTCTCATCTAATAATTAAATTAAAAATTCTATTGTAATTAATTCAGCAAAAGGTTAATAATGTAAATATCTAAAATTATAACACAAATGTGAACACCAGTGATATTTGATGTATTGTAATATTCAAGTTTGCTGTATTCTCGAATATTCATTATAAAAGAAAAAACAAGAATCGAGTGAAATCATCAATAATCAAAAAATGTCTATATTTTAAAATTTAAAATAACTTTATTTTTAATTAATTTATGACTCGTAACAAATCACTTGCAACGTTACAAATAGTTATTTTATTATATAGTACACTACGCTAGTTTAATGTTTACAATTTAGATAAGTAATTGACATTTATGTAAACGGTTTAAATTAAACTGATTGGTTGTCATAATCACCTTTGATTATAATCTAAAATATTTATTAATAATCAATAGTTAATAATGTGCTAATATAAGTAAAAGTGTAACACGAAATAAATGGATGAAAATAATTAATGGTACTTATTTTACATAAAAAAAGAGTAAAATAACATATTCTATATTATTTACTTATAAGTTTTATTTATTTTATTTTTAGTCTTTTAAACATCATATTGACGGTTTTATATGTTAAGATAAAAAACTTAGCTACTTACATAGTAAACATACTCGAAATATATCTGATTACTTAAAGAATTGGAGTAGTGTATTTTGATTATATCCCACCATTTAAAATGTTTGGACTTACTACTGCCTATAATTGTAGTTAATTTTCAATAATCAATAATTAATGTTGTCTAAGAGAATAAATTAAATTTATCTGTAATTAAATAAGAGTTAACTTAACCGACTGGTAATCCATGTTGGAAAAACGCTTCTTCATCGCTAGTATTCAATTCAATTTTTATAATTTTATTAGTTCACACATCACGAAGACACTATCTTCTAAAATATACATTCATGCATTTGAGATTGTGGAAAAATGTACGATTATGGTTAAAAAATCAGTGCAATAGGGTCATGGTATAGTGGGGACGTGGCATAGTTGGAATAACTAAAGAAATCTGACAATGATTAACATGACAATCATAAAAATATTTTCACGCGAGTCTGTTAAATTTCACAATAATTTAAATTTCACTTAAATATTAAATGTTTATTAAATGATTTGTTTAATTGAAAGTAAAGTAATTTTTGGAACGAAGTTTCTTACGACCGGTTGGGTTTGGCTCAGAAAAATGCGAAACAAGTCGAGTAACGAAATTTTATAACGAAAAAACCTATGATTTGATATGGTATTTTTTTATTTAATTATTTTTCAATATATTTAATTTTATTTAATAATTTGAATCAATATTTTATCTTCCTTTTATTTTATGTTAAATTTTCCAAAGTACTGTGCTTCAAAATCAACAATCAAAATTTAATTAGAAAGCAAAAGAAACTACAATTTTAGCCGGAGGAATTTCGCTATAGCAAATGAAAAAAAAGTGGCGAATTATTACTGAAATTTTACGAATTTAGGATTTTAAGTCAAACAACTCAGAAATGTCGTGGAAACGTGTTTATTTTTTTTATCTTATGGAACTCTTTGAGATCTTTATAGATTTTGATTTCTTAGACGTCCCGGAATATTTTCAAAATTGAAAATAAAGCTATTTTTCTGTAAAAATAGCGACTTTTTTTATTTTGACGGCAAATTTCTCATAGTAGAACAATCGTGAGATGATATTTTTAATTTTGTAGTACTATTAAAAAGTTATAATTTGATTTAGTTTAAAAGTTGTCAGATATTCCGGAACATTTTTAAAAATTGAATTGAGAAAAAAATTTTTTCAAATCCTTCCTTTAATCTTGAATTTTCATTGGATTTGATTAGAGAGCATAACTTCAATAAATAATTATAGCAGTTTTGAATTGTGGATTGACATTAAGAGTTGCAAAAAAAATTCTCCACTGTATCAATACAACATTTATTTTTAGATTACAAAAAAATGAGGGTTGCTAAGCATTTTATAGTTTTATTGAATGTAGTGATGTTCAACTATAAAGATCAATACCAAAATAAATTATATAGAATAGTTTATATTTACTGTTTCTTAACGTTAGCCATTATAAATAACGTGTATACATATAAAAGCATTTAACATACAAAATATTATCGAACACACACGTTCATTATTTGAAGTCAATGAATAATTTTTGAGGCTCATACTCAAAAACTGATATGCCACTAAATTTTTTAAATTTTTTATAATTTAGTAAGATAAATTCGAAAAACTATTAAGATAACTAGTTGTTGCACATGATCCTCTAATTTATTTTGATGCACAAAATTAAGAAAAAAAAATGTAAAAGCAGTGATAGATCTTAATGGGGTGGAACATCCCTGTTCTTACAATTTCATAATTCAATCTATTTTATTTCTATTCGCCAAATTGATATATAGTAATAGACTTTTAAAAAAAATATAAATTGTATTCTTGTGTAGATTATTAAATCAGCAAATTTTGGCAGAACAGTGTACTTCAAAAATATATTACAGTTACCATCCAGTCTATAGAGTATTAAAATTAAAAATGCGTCATTTTTTTATTTTTTGTATTGTATTTTTATTTATATAATATATTATAAATAGTACTAAACTATGTACTCCATCACTTCGGAAGAAAAATACATTCAACTCAATATCTGAAAATAACTCAAAAACTGAATATCGATAAATATCGGTAAGCCACGTACAAGATAGACCGCCATTTAGAAATGCTTTTTAGTTCTGACGTTTAAGTGCTTGATTTTTAGTTATTACTTTACAAATGTGACTTATCTCCACTTGTGTAAACAAAACAAATTGTTTTTAGAGTTATATACACTAATGAGTATACTAGTATTATAGCTTATGTTTATTGTACTTAGTGATCATAAAATACAATCTTTAATTTCTAATTTTCAAATTACAAGTTTAATACGCTTGACCCTTACTATTATTTTAGTGTATAAAAAAATTACAAATGTTTCACTAAAAATTAAATATTCTTATTCCAAGTTGTCCGCAACAAACTACTTGCCGTTGCGCATATAAGGGAATCTACCTAATATATATAATTATGTAGTTAATAAGTTTTCTCTTTAATAATTAGTTACTTTATTTTACCTGTGTATATAAGTATGTCATTTCTTTTAGAAAAAGTCGTGGAAACTTACAAAGAAATATGTTATGCAAAAATCCTATTAATTTCATATGATTTGAACTTAGTAATAATAAATGATAAAAATTATAGCTGACATTCCAATAAGGTATAAGGGATGAACATAAAAAATACTTCATGACTGATAAATTGAAAAAAATATTGAAATAAAAGAAATCAATTAAATTTATGAATTTTTTTAAATAATTAAGTGAATCATCCTGTAGACAATAATATTCATTAAAAATACTATCTAATAATTTCATGAAAAAATGTTATACTCGTTTATGCATTATATTTGGTCAAGTTTAAAATAATTTGTATTCTTGTCCGTGAAGGTCTTATAGCATACATTTTTTCAAAATATCTGAAACCTTCCAAATATTTTGATGTTTCATATTGTAAAAAATTGATTTGCTTGTTTGCATGAGATTTTTAAATGAATATCCAGAACAAATCGTTTTAGTTGTGGTTAGGCGTTTGTGTAGAAAATGAACACGCCATGAAACTATGTTATTTTTTTATCATATCTTTTATATTGTCCAATAAAATATTAGTCTAAGATTGTAAAATTAATAACTATTAGTGTTTAGGTAAAATAAATATTTGACTTAGATCAATAAATCAGCAGAGTCGCGCAACTAAATTTATGTTTTGAGGGAACTAAATTATTTTTCTCCTTCGTCTCTGTGAAGTTTTGAGGGGTATACGGCGTATAAATAAGTTTTGATTTTGAAAATTAAAGTATATTATCTAAAAATACTACAAATACGAAATTATACGTTCTTATATATTCGTATAACTGTATTGAATATATAAACTTTATGTATTAAAATGCTTGTAACTCAATAAGTAATTATCCTAAAATTATTTCATTATTTTAATATTTCATTTATTTGAAGAAAAAAAAATGTTTTTCATGTTGTATCACAAATAGTTACACAAACATATTTATATTATTTATAACACTGAGACCCTCTAATGTTCGTTCAAACGATTAAATTTTTCTCAAATAATTGAAGATACGTGTAAAAAAAAACTATTTTCTGGACCGGTAAATATAGCGATGCGAATCGAATTTTTTTTAATAGTAGATCAAATACTCTTTAGTTTGTTGTTTTTGCTCCCCTAAAAAGTTAGGTATTGGTTAATAAGCTTCTTCAATTCTAAACCCTCGAATGTATATATGAAGTATACTTTTAGTAACAACTATTTATGTTTTTTTAATCATATTAGCATTATGGTCCTCATCGAAATGTAGTCCAGCAAACACATTAAAATTAAAATAAAGATTACTAAAGGGTAACATCAATAGTTCCATAAATAATTAAAACTAATTTTAAATTGCAAACCTTGATAGTCGAAATATTTATTGCACAGTAATTGTTCATTACATGATATATAGATAAATAAAATGGCCCTGATCACTTTTTTTATTTCGCGGAAGATTTTATTTTGTTTGTTTCAAAAAATATACCGCCTGTGTAGTCTATTAAAAATTTGTTCCTTCATTTAACTATTATAAAAAAATTCAAATTGTCAAATGACTCAAACTTTATGGTTTATAATCTTTTTATAAAACTATGTATCAAATGTAATACAGTTACAGAAACCGGAAATATTATTACCACTCGGTATCTATATTGTTATTGCCCTTGGTCGATGTTTGCGAAAAGAATAATTAAACATCGTGTGTGTTTATGTGATTGAAATACAATATATTTGAATATATGTTACAGAATTAAAGTCATAATAACAACCGTTGTATCCATAATCATATATGATCTTAGATTTCATTATACAATTTTAAATAAATAACGGACATAAATTACAAATATGTAAAGGAATTATTAACAATTTAGTTTTTTTTTATTTAATTGTTTATTTATTAATTAAATAATAATAATAATCATTTTTTAAGAAATTTTACATTTAATTTTGATTTATCCTGGAGGAATATAGAAAAAATATGTTCAACTAAAAAAAAAATATTGTTTTTATATGTAACAAGTAAAATCTTGGAAATCTGACATCCGTAATTACATCAATGATGTGTAGTGGAATGCAGTGTAATTATATACTTCTATTAGTTATGGAAATCTCTATATTCTCTATTTCTCCAATGACGGACGTCTGTGTAGAAAAACAAAATATATCATTTTTTTACAGGTCTCTTTACGAGTATAGGTGACGTTGGGCAGAATCCATCACGAGATTTTTTGATAAAAATATTTCTAGTCTATTATTTAAAAAAATTGAAATTTTATTAATAGATTTTGTAAAGTTTAATATATATTAGGTAATATTTAATAATTTATTGTTCTAAATTATATAATTTTGATTCTCTAAAAATGAGAGTTAGTTTGATTTTAGTGTATAAAAAAATTATTTTTACTGAAAAAAATTGAAAAAGGTTATTTATTTTTAAAATCACGAGTGAAAAGATTGAGATTTTTTATAACTAAGTCTATATTAAAATATAGTTTAGTTTACGACCCTTGAAAATTATAAAAATTATAATTATAATATTTTATTTTTTCAAGAATTTTTTATAATATGTACATTTTCTCAAAAATATTTTGTTCACATATGTAACTGATTGACCTAATGCCTCTATCTATAGTGAAATTATGTTTCAGTAAATAACCCTTCCTTGGTTATTATGATTATTTATATTATTACATTTTACTGTAATGAAATAAATTCAACTGTTCAATAGATGCTATCTAACGGTAATTTTTCTAACTATTATTTTTATCTGTACTGATATCGCCAAACCCCAGATATACTCTTTTATCATATATCCGGGGTGAAATCATTCTTCTCTATGATAAGAGATAATGAAAATTGTTTACTTTTAATATTTGTGAATCTAAAAATGATACCGTACATATTTTTTATTCATATTTGTATTAATCTTCAATTTTTTACTGTAAACTATGTTATTTAATTTTATGTATTATGGACATAAATAATTTTCGATTAATTGAGAATATTTAAATAACTGTTCATGTGTAAGTATTGTAGTAATTATTGATTGTAAATTTTCTTTTAAAGAAAACACGTTCCTCTGAATATCATGTGGGATATTATCATTTATGCATTCTCAATGCTCATCACTGGAGCATTGCTTTTTTTGATGGTGTATTCTGTATCCTTTAATAGACTATAAAGAATTATTTGTTTTGTTATGGTTAAACTATTTTTAAAGATCAAATAAGTTATATAAATTGTTACAAAGTTAACAAATAACATAATTTTATATGTTTATTACAAGAAAATAACCTTAATTATATATATATTTTATAAACATTTTTTTCTACAATTAAAATTTTTCATTTGCATACAAAATATAAATATATAAACATGTATAGCTGCAGTAATTATATCTTATTTTAAAGCAGGTTAATCATATATGTTTCCATTTAAAAAATAATAGTTTAAGCAATTTAAAGTGTGGTAGTACCAAATTTTTATTTGAAAATTATAGAATGTTGGATACAATAAACTTTTGAAAAAAAAGATTATATTATGTTTTATATTTTTAAAATCGTTGCGTGTGTCATAGTTAATAAATTATCCTGTATATATACATTTTAATGAATAAAAAAATAATGAGTGAATTTTCTTCACTGAATATCATTAAATTATAGATAATTACGCTATCAGATTTAGAATGTGATTATTTAAATGCTCAAGAATGCTGTTCCAGATTAAATTTTGTAAGTACAAAAAAATATTTAGTACTATATGCAGGGCTGTATTTAGAATTATTTAGGAACAAAAGCATTCTAAAAAATCCTTAAGGTCTAATATCAATAAAAAAAAGTGATATATACAAATATATCAAAAATTTTTTCTTATTTTCATATTTGTAGTTTGTTTTGATGCAATAATTAATGATTTTATTTCTTATAGTATCTTATATTTTTCTTTAAAACATCATTAGTAATGATGATTTTTATATTAGCTCATCTATCGATCAATGATTTTAGAAAGTGACAAGTTAACAATAAACATTTAAAAGGTATCCCTTAAAAACTTAGAAATCAAAAAATAGCAATAAAAAGTATGTAATTTTTTAGTTATAAAATCTGAGATACAGCTTAGGATATATATATTATAGTATTAATAATTAATGTTATAATTGCATACAATTTAATTTAGTTAATGTAATCGAGCTATTTAGAAGCTTTAATTGTTGACTTACTAATTTTTTTTCAGTGGGTGATACCAAAAATTGTAGCAGAAGTATTGTTAGTCTTAGGATTTTTATCAGATTTCAATTGGTGGTTGGTACTCGTAAATTTACCACCAGTTGGATGGTTAATACATGAGTATGTTATTACAAAATTAAATATTAATTTTAAAAATTATTTTTACATTACGTTCAATCTTGTGATAGTATAAAATTTTCTATATTAAATGATAAGTTCATTAATTTACTGGATATTTTATTGTTTAAATCAATAAAATAAAGAACTATAATTTTCAGAAATTATATTAGATATAAAATGTATTTTAAAGTTATTTGATAGATATTCTTATACAAGTACAAATATACAATAAACAGTTTTTACGTATCTTACTATTAAGTTTCCTACTCTAAAAATTATTCATAATCACTTTAATATTTTTATATAATTATATCTATATTAACAAAAGCATATAATTTTACATCAGATTAAAATTATATTATAAAATTAGTTTTTTGAAAAACTTTCTGTAATAATTTGTTATAATTATATGTTTAGATATATAACTGTTCCTAGAGGTAATACTGGATTATTTGATCCTACAGAAATTCATCACCGGGGTCAAATGCGTACTCATATGAGAAATTTTGTAATATTTACCGGTTGGTATCTGATCACATTTTTCTTTTATTTATACTTGTAAGTTCTATTTTATTTTTACTAGTATTGATACATTCACTTATAAATATATATAATAAATATTTTTTGGTATTTTTTTTTTTAGTATGATATTAACTGTACTGAAAGGCAATCCGTTGGAAACTGAAGATCCTATGCATGTTAATAAATTCTAGTCTAAGAGTGTCAAGTATTGAAGTTTAAAAACGATTTGTATTTTTACTATTTATTTAATTAATATTGAAGTTTTTAAGGTCATAGAATGTAAAACACCTTAGTAAATAATGTAATATTTCATTTATTATTTTTTAAATGTGTTACTGTGCCACACACTGTATAATTTTTATTTTTTTACAAATTAGTAATTTTTAACTTATTGTTTGAAAACGCTACGCAATAAGCTAGTCAATCAATTCAAATGATCAGTCATAAAAATTTCCAGTATTACTAAATTCATCAATGATTAAAAAGTTTTAGGTGTTTATTTTATCCTTTTTACTCATTAATTCAGACGACTTTTTGTCCAATATACCAGTTGTCCCTTTATCATCAATTGTTTTTGCAATTTTCACATCAAACCAACTCATCATCCACAAAAATCATCTAGCAAGGAGCTTGATGTGGATGTTACCTTTTATATTTGTATATATATAATTAAGATATATGAAAATTTCCAATTATACGATCCACATTTACTAATAAACCTAAAATTATAGCATACTATTTTTGAGTGGTTTTAAATATTCTATTTTTTATGATTATAAATTGTATTATATTATAAATAATGACAAATATAATGTAAAGTGTATGATACATACAAATGATTTATCAGAAGCTCTCAGTTATATCTTTAAGAAGTAATTCTATATAATATATAGGATTTTGTATATTTAAAAAAATGAATATTTGACATAACTGTGTAATATAATTATTTATAATATAAACGTTTCTAAATAAACTTTTTTGATCTTGAACATTTTCTACTTATAAAAATTTATTTTAATGTTTGTTATATAAGGTGTCCCACTAGGTTTTGACAACTTAAATAACTTTTATTTATATTTTATGTTAATTTTTTTAAATATTTTTCAACTGCATTAAAAGGATTATTTGTCTCAAATAAAAAAAATATTATAACGCTTTCCTCAATTTTTTTTAGAAATTTTAAAATAGTTATTTTTTTGCTCTTTTCTTATAAAAAATGTTGATGGATTCAAAAAAACTTAAATATAAATACTATTAAATTAAAAGTGGAAGTGTTATTTTATTTTATTTTTTGAAGGAAACAATATTTTTAGTGGGCTACTTGCTATATTTTCACATAATTCCATTTACAATTATACTCGTTTTTGAAAAATAAAGGGTAATTAATTTTTTTTTTCAATTTTCATGTTGCAAGTAAGAAATTTAAATGAATTTTGTTTATTTTCTTTAAATGTATATGATTTAAAAGAAAACTTTCATGTTTAGCTGAATAAAACAATTATATATATTAACATAAAGTTCATTATAAAATATATAGTTTATAATGTAGAAAACTACATCTTGGAAATATAGTGAACCAAAAGTAAGGTTTTAGTTGTGAATATAATAAATAAAATTGGGTGTGTTGATTAATTAATTTGAATTTTTGAGCACTTGAATAAAATCACTCATCTTACTTTTGGTTACTATAATTCAGTTTACTTAATATTATTGGGGTCGTGGAGTCCGAGGGTTTTAGAGAATGACAATACAATTTAATAAAGGGTTATGATAAATATTGAGATTTAATGTGTATATCAAATTTATTAACTTTGGTGGATCATTTGAATAGTCTCACGTTTCAAAGGCACGAGCTTAGGTCGGCAACTATGAAACGTAATAAGAAAATGCATAGGTACGATCTTTGGTCAAGCACTTCGAACGCATTTAATAATTCTCATGAAAAACCAGTTAATAAATTTAGTATGTGTAAAGATAAATTAATTACTATTGTTTTGTCATTTTCTTCTCGGATTAAATAATTCCAAATTATTGGAATTAAAATGTATCACCTACTTTATAATGTTTTACGGAATTGAAATGGATAAGACTGACAAGTTTTTCTTTCTGAATATTTGAGAGACTGGTGGTCTATTGCTTCATTTGACTCTAGGCTTGAGAAGTGGAATGTCTTATTTTATAGCTTTTTACGGCTTTTTATATGAAATCTATGATCTATTTATGTCACCAAAATGTAGGAATTGACCACCAGGGCTCTCATCTTTATTGAAACGAAAATTATAAGCAGGGAGAATACATTACATTGGTTGTGGGACATTTGATTTTTGTTAGGGATACTGTTACTTAATACATTGTCTTTGTAGATTAATTTACAGTGTTTACATTTATGATACATATATTAATTTTAAACTGAACAAGTACATACATTGTATTAATTACATTAGTGATTATGCTATGATATCAATTTAAGATAATTATTTTGTTTTGTGATAAACATTGCGAATAATATTAAATTTAAGCGATGAACGGTATCACAGAAATATCCTTTGCGTGTGTACCTGTCAACCATAAGATACTATACCAATTACCTATCGGTAACGTGTATGCAACTGGTGTAAAGGATAGTAAGCTGTGTATTGAAATAATATTTAATATATATTAATGAGGCTAACTGTGTCTGCGCCAGCCAAGGCTTTACGAGGAGAAACGCTAGGCCATCAAAGTCTTGTTGATTATATTTTGAACATATTATTATATTTAAAATTTGACAAGTTTAGAATGAGTTTTAAAAATATCGATGTCGACTATAAGGAATTCATCAGAGATATTATTAGTAAAAACATAGTATAATATGAAAAGAGTTTAAAAAGTATAAAAAAAAAATTTAATCATGATTGAAGTAGGTCCCATTATAGAGAGTCCTTTTTAAACCTAATATACACACAAAGCTAATTAATCGAAATAAATGAAGATCCTACAAATGATTGTAAACACTGAACCGAGATGTTATCTTATGATCAATTCAGACAACGACGAAAGGAAATGAAGGTAAGTGCGAATATTTATTTGAAGAGGAAGAGGAAGCGCCGCGATCGCCATCCAGTGGTAACACCGTAAATGCGATGCGACATGTATATGAACGAAATGGAAAAAAATTTGCTTCAATGAGCATATTTGATTGGCTGCGAGGAGGCATTTTATATCACAAAGTAAAGCAAAACGTACTGAGAAAAATGCTTTGGAAAAATCCACGAAAAAGTTTAGTTATACCGTTTTATGATTTTGCTGTAAGTCAAACCACGAAGAAACTATCAGAAAAATACTATTTTCCCATAATGAAACGATACATTTCTTAGCTTACGTCCAATATGTACTATGTACAAAATTTCTCGAGGAAAAAGCCCAAGAATTCTACACTCTATAACGCCTGGAGACGGGCTATTCCAGATTTTAACATAATTAACGTAGATCACATTAGACCATTCCCAGTGAGCAGTTAGGGTAAACAATGTGTATTTGTAATTATGAATAATTTGACTAAATTTGTCAAACTTTAAGCATCGAGATGCCTAAGTACAAATAAAGTAATTCAGCTCGACCAGTTTGCGCTTACTTTCAGTTCACCAAAGTGGTGACAAACTGATTCGCGGTCTCTCACCAATTTGTATAAATAATGGTATTCATCATCATGCTGTAGCCGTACGGCATCTCCACACCAATGGTCAATGTGGCCATTGGTGGAAAGTACGAATTTCACTGTATAGACGGTAAAATTAATATATAAAAAAAATTTTTTTTCTCCTCATTATTTTTATGCATGATAACATTATTTCTGGTCCTCTAAACGCGAAATTTACCATGGAAATAAATATACGTTCTTGAGCAACTGGTACTACATAATTTTGGCAGATAACTAATTACTTTCATTGATAGACAATCTAAAATAAAGCTGATTAACTTTTTTGATCAGATCTGTTATTATAAATTGTTTTTAAGGTAAATCACCACAAATTTGGCAAAAACAATCTGTTATTACCTAAAATTAAATACAATTTATTTAAGACAGTTTTAAATTTTGATCTTATATTTATTGATTTTGTTCTTAGAAAAATACATAAACTACATATAAAATACTTCAATTAAATACATAGAATATGGACTTAACGTAAAACTTAACAAAATATTTTATATAGAATATAAACAATTAACTAATTGATGTAAAGTCATAGCAAAAACTGCGTATGTGCATATTCTTTCTTTTACTATTCGCTTAACTCAAGTTGATATGTAAGAAAGTATTTTTACTTAATTCAATTTTAATGAATATTTGTATTAATTATTTCACACCCTATAGTGTATCAGGTATTTTTTAAGCGTATATGTGTTTGTGTAATAAAAAATAAATTAAGTTGAACATTTTTTTTTTGCGTTAATCAGAAAATATATATTACCAAGAATTATTTATGATTTTATACTTTGTATCATGTGGTAAAGTCATAAAGAGGTATGATTAGTACACTTATTAATTATCATCATTTAAGAAATAGAAATAAATTACATTTATTAATAAATATTTTTACAAAGATTTTTGCAGCTTTTAATTAATTAAAAATTAAAGCATTCATTAAATATATTAAAAGGAAGGAAGCTGCTTTTGCCAAAAAAAAATGTTCTATTAAATCAATGTTTTATGATAAAGGTTGGGTTCTCTCTAGACGAATTTTGTTGGTTTACGTGTCAAAAGAACACGAAATATTAATATTGTTGAACCTATAAATGCCAAAAATTTGATTTATTTCCTTCTATTTTTAAATTTGTTTAAAAATATACCATTATCACTAAAATCAGAAAAGGTTGAACGTGTAAACTCATTTTAAACACAAAATAGCTTATGATACGTCATCAATATATTTATATCTGAATAAAGTAAATTAAAACATATCATAAGATATAAAATATATCTATATCCGTTATTATAAATGATGTACAATATTAATAAAAAAGTAGAAAATTTAAAAGTTGACGTTTTTTAATCATTTACATTTCTAACACTGTATTTTAATTAGTTTTTTATTAAATTATGCATGTCTGTTTCACTAAGATGTTGATTAAAAACAATTATTTTAATTATATAATAAATGTAGCTGTGGTGATATTTTTATTACTAGTGAACCGTGGTGATACACTTAATACTGGATACAAGAATTATCAACGAAAATGTATCGCAAATGGTCAGCTTTTAAAATGTTCTTATTTACTATATGCTTTTAACTCTATGCAACTAGCTAGATTTGAAATTTATCACCCTAATTTTGAATTAAATAATGCATATTACTCATCATCAAGATTTATTAATGTTATAAAAAATATGATGTGTACGTTGTTTAGTTTTAAAGGCGTTGAATTAGGTTCTTTGTGGTTATTTAGCATTTACATAGGAACTATTAGTTACCATTCTAATAAACTCAAACTATCAAAATCTGTTCAGTATTTAAACACTTATCTTAAAGATACTCATGATTTTGTAATAGATGCATTAAAATGTGAGATATCAGCCATGGCATGTAATGTAGAAAAAAACCAATTCTATGTGCATGAAGATGAATTAAAACAATTAGAAAATCAATCGTTGAAAGATATATATAAGTTCATGGTTGGAGAAAATAAATTCATGAACAGTTTTATTTTGAAAAATACTGATTTATCAACAAAAGACGTCGCGAAATTTACAAAAAGAAATATTCTATTTAAAGACATTGGAGATAACGCTTATAGAATAAATATATTAATGGCCGAGTTCAACGTACAAGTTGATTGGGAGTTACATCCTAATAAAAGCGTTTTACAGAAATTACAGAAAAATTACGAAAATGCACATTATATTAATTGGAAGGAAAACCATTTGGGAAATATTCAAATATACTATGATTCAGTATTTAGTTTTTTCAAAATCATTATGTTAAGGTTAACATGGAAACATTTCTTATACGTAAAAAAACAAGAAAATGAATCTACTAAGGAAGTTTTGATTGAAAAATGGGTAGAAATACTTAATGATTTTGTGACGTTCTTTCATTTAAAAGACAATGATTTTGTTTACGAATTAAAAAAAACAATTGAAAATCAGCGTGACGTCGATGATCACCTTCTCAAATCATATTTAAAAACTTTATGTTTGGATTTAGGATGCAATGCATTAAAAGAAATGGTATTAGACGGCAAGGAACTTCCTTTTACAAAAGATGAAATATATATACCAGTTCACAACGAAATAGAACTGGATACTGTTGAGTTTTATAGTTTGGGTGTTGCAAGAAAATTTATTTGTAGTATACAAAAAGTATTTGTGGATTCAGATTTTAATGTTGTTAAGTCATTTATTGATTATGCGGAGAAAAATCAATTATTTTTTCAAACTGAAAATAAAATAGAATATTTTTTTTCATTATTAGACATTTAGTAATTTAGTAATTTAATATCATTGGACTGTTTGTTTAAATTATTAAATCACTTCTTAAGTTAAAATAATATTCATTGAATATTACTACTATAACTGGTTATATTCTTTGAAATAAAAATATAATAAAAATAGATATTTTCATGTAAAATTAGTTTTCTTAATAAAATTATTATTTTAAAAGTTAACAGATGACAAATATTAAAAGAATTACTCTAAAAACATCAGGGGAGGAGGATTCAATTTATATGAGATAAGTGATAAGGTAGGCGCTTCATTACCTCTGGACTTGCCTTCGTGGTGAAAATGATTACCATATGCAAAAATATGCTTTTTTTGTAATAAAATTCTTGATATTATATTTTACATTTTAGCTTCGATGCGAAGCTGAGAAGGTATTGGTTTTACTATGATGTGTTTTTTTTTTGTGTCTGTTACCACTTTTTCTCAGCTCTCACCGAACGGATTTCTTTCAACGATACGTCAAGAGATCACAAATCGTATCTAGTCGAAGACATTACCCTTAGAAATTGAAAAAATTTCCCTCGTTCCCTGTAAATGGGGGAAACCTCCAAAAAAATTACAAATTTAAAAATCGCTAATTCTCGATATTTTTTCATTTTTTTTTACTTAAATTTGCCATAACTTTTTTAAAAATGAACAAATCAATATAATTTTTTTTAATAGATGCATGATATCATTACCTCTTATTTGGTATATTTTTTTTATAAATCTAACCCTTTACTTGCGCACAGAAGGGGATTCAAAATGACAACTTTTTCACAAAAAATTAACTTTTTCAACATAACTTTTGAAAATGTTCCGAAAAAACGGACACTTTTATATATATCTTAAATTAAAGCTTATGTAATATATTTTAATTTAAAAAAAAAAAATTGACCTCTGGACTAACGGTAGCACAGTGGGGTCGCGGCATAGTGGAGACATTGCATAGTAGGGTCCAGTATAGATTTAATCTGACAGTGATTAAAATCACTATCATAAGAAACGCTTCGATGCAAATCTGTAGATAGTGTTTAATTTTAAAAAATTGATGGATAATTGCAAAAGCAACATCAACTTCTATTAAAATAAAATACAAAACCCATAATTATCATACAAAAATAGTATATTTTTCAATATGGTA
>NW_026099575.1:22264598-22279183 GCF_025091365.1 Daktulosphaira vitifoliae | reverse complement strand
TTCTTTCATTCGACATACTTTTTTTTAAAATCGGACCATTTCCCTTTATACAGGGGGGGTGCAAACCTTTTAAAATGCGTATAGAAAGTAGAACTTTTTCAACTTAACTTTTGAAAATGTTCCGGAAAGACTGACACTTTTATATATATCTTAAATTAAAGCTTATGTAATATACTTTAATTTGAAAAAAAAAAATTTGACCTCTGGACTTGTCTTCGTGGTGAAAACGGACATCAAAGTTAAAGAAAAACGTACGATTTCCGTGAAAAAAATCTCGATTTTATATGTTATATTATTTAATTTATATTTTATATAACTTTTGGAAAAATGTATGGATCAATATTATTGTTTTTTTATAATAAATATTTATATACCCCTTTCATCTGGCACGCTTTTTTTGTAAATCGGATCATACCCCTTTAACAAGGGGGGTCAAAACTTTAAACATGCGTATTGTTACTAAGATATTTTCAATTTAATTTTTGAAAGTATTCCGGAAATACTGACACTTTTATACAGGGTGAGGCGCAGCCGACTGACGATTTTTGAAGGGCTATGAATAACGAACAGTTAAACTTATATGAAAACAAATTGTATTATTAAAATCAGTTACAAGTCTTGTAACCTAAAACAAAAGTGACTTTTTGTTTTAGGTCTTCTATGGTATTGGGGCGATGTCTGAAAACCTTATCCTTTAGGTAGCCCCAAAGGAAAAAGTCACACGAGCTTAAATCGGGGGAGCGTGCTGGCCAGCCTATGTCACCCCTCAGAGAGACTATTAGATTTTTATCTCATTTAGATTCAATAACTTCAATAAAGATCAAGGATCCCATCATTTTAGTCGCCCCTTGTAAGAAGAAATTTCTTATTCGTATTAAAATTATTTTACTCTTTTTTAAGCTTTAGCTTCGATGCAAAGCTGAGAAGATATTTTTTTGTGACTATCATTTATTTTCTCTGCTCTAACTTGACCTACTTTTTTCAACGATACGTCAAATTACTACAATTCGTATCTAGTTGAAGATATTACCCTCAAAAATTGAAAAAAAATTCTAATTTATCAATTAAACAGTTAGTTATTGCATGTTCTCCATAAAGACAATTAAAATCATTCATTTCTAATGTTTTAAAAGTATTTATTGACGAATCAAGTTTGATATGATAGGTTTCAACTATAAAATTAAATCATTTTACTTTGTAATTTAATAATTTTTTTACTCTATTTGTGTGTGCTACTACTAGACTATAATATTACAAATTTTTTTGTAACATGTTGCTATATAAATCATTTCTAAAAAAAATGATTGTTTTTTCTCCTGAATTAACAATTGATTTTTACAAATATAATCAAATTTTATAATACACTCAATTGAGTAAATCTTTTTAACAACTTTGTTTTGATTGGTTCATTTAGTTAAAGTAAATCATTAAAATTAATTAAGTTCTCAATATTTCAATTATAGAATCTTTTCAACAAACAACAAAAGTTCCTAGGAAATTATTACTATTACTTCTATTTAAGTTATCTATTACCATAAAAATGCAAAAAAATATTGAGCTTTTCTGATAAATTTACAATAAATAGTAATTATAAAACTTTCTGACTGCATATTGATCTTAACGATACAATTTTTTTAATTGTCATAAAATTTTCTATTTAATTATGTCAATGTCAAACTTACCAATTGAGCTAAAAGTTATGGTAAAATAAATTTTTTTTTTTTTTTATAAACATTTACAACAATCAACTTTAAACGATTAACAAAATAGGTTAAATATGTCATTTTCCTTATTTTTAACTTATTAATAATCAAATTAATATTAAATATTATATCAAATCAGTATTAATTTAAAACAATTTTTTTTGTTCTTAATTATTTTTTTTTATATGTAAAAACTATTTTTTAATAATATTAAAACTTAGAAGTTATAGAAAAAGTCTAATTGCACATTTTAAAACATCGCGAAAAGTTGATTTAGAATAGTATATTTTTGTTTCTGATGGAAGTTCCTTGTAGTACAGTGTATAAAACTTATAACTTTGTTAACTGTTATAACTTTATCTGTCATTTGGTTTTTTTTTATAAATCTAACCCTTTACCTGCCCACAAGAGGGATTCAAAATAATAACTTTTTTTTTTTTAGTTAAAGTAAATCATTAAAATTAATTCAGTTCTGGATATTTCAATAGTAGAATCTTTTTAAATATCAAAAATTACTTAGAAATGATTACTATGATTTCTATTTAAGTGTTCTATTACGATAAAAATGCAAAAAATAATGAGTTTTTCTGATAAATTTACAATAAATAATAATTATAAAACTTTCTGACTGCATATTAATCTTAAAAATAACATTGTTTTAATTCTCATAAAATTTTCTATTTAATGATTCATTCTAGTCAACGAAGGAGTAATTTTGCAGAATAGCAGAAAAAATTCCCAACAAACTTTTTTTTTTTTTGTTTTAATTAGGCAATTGGTGGATTATTCCAAAAGCAACATCAACTCTTATTTCTTTAATTATATCATGATTAGTAGTTCTTTGATTTTAAAATATAATATATGAATAAATACTAATTATAGTTTTTAAATTTAGTATGAAATTGTGAGGCCAGCTATGATGTATGGTTCATAGTGTTGGGCGGTTGATAAGAAAGTAGAGCAGAGAATAAGTGTAGCAGAGATGAGAATGCTTAGTTGGATGAGTGGAGTGACTAGAGAAGATAGGATAAGGAACGAGCATATAAGAGGAATTATAGGTGTTGCGTTAATCGTGGATAAGATGACAGAAAATAGACTTAGATTGTTTAGTCATGTTATGAGGAGAGAAGAATCGGAAGCTGTAAGAACAGTTATAGAAATGAATGTTGAAGGAAGAAGAGATAGAGGAAGACCAAAAAAGAGATGGAGGGATGCTATTGAATGCGATTTGAGGACAGCTGATGTGAGCGTAGAAGATGTGGGAGATCGTGTCAAGTGGAAGCTTAGGATAAGGGTGGCCGACCCCAAGTAGTTGGGATTAAGGCAAAGAAAAAGAAAAAGATTAGCAGAAATTCCGGTGGCAATTGACATAATATGATTGTTGTTTCGGAATGTACAATTTAGCGTTTAGTTGGGTTTAAATAATATAGCGTCAAATCAATTACCTACTCTATCGCTTGTATATTAATATACACTACACTTTAATGATACAATAAATAAATAAACTCACACATACACACATATGCATTTATAACATTGTGTCTAATGTAAGTATAACATGATAAAAAGTAACCGTAAAATGAAAAAAATGGAATATAAATTTTAGTACTCATATTAAATGTAATGTAACTCGAAAAATATTTGTTTAAATGAAAAAATATAAGATACTTTTTTTGTTTAAAATTGTCTTTTAAACAAATTTTGTACGAAACTTTTTTTGTAATTTAAATATTTTTTGACAAAATTAAAAAAGCTCATATTTTTGAACTTTTGCGAGGCTGTAAAAAAAAGCTCAATTTCAATCAATGAGGACTATTAGTATGTCATTATACATATTTTAATTCAACTTTTAAAAANCAATCAATGAGGACTATTAGTATGTCATTATACATATTTAATTCAACTATTAATAAAACAAAATTTGGTTGGGGATTTTTTAAGAAATTTTTCCTTTGTTGACTGGCCTAGATGTCAATTTTAAACTTGTAATTGAGCTAAAAGTTAGAGTAATATATTCAATTTTTTTTACTATAAACTTTCATAAATCTTTATTAAAAATTTTTCATCAACTTTAAAGAACCAAAAAAATAGGTTAAAAATGAAAATTTGGACTGATTATTTTTAACATATTAAAAATCAAATCAGTAATAATTTNTGAAAATTTGGACTGATTATTTTTAACATATTAAAAATCAAATGAGTAATAATTTGAAAACAACTTTTTTTTTCTTTTAATTATTTTTTATATGTAATTAGTAATAATATAAAAATTTGTGATTACTATTGAGTAATACAGTTATTATTATGGCTGTATTTTCATTTTTATATTCATAGAAAACGTTATTTGAAAAAGATAACATTCTAGAAGTAATAATAAATAGAATAGCAATTACTCCAAACGTGGTTGTAGGTAAATTTTTTTTAACTCTGGTCCAACAAATGATAACAAACTAAGAAGTATCTGCATTTATTAGAATCTTGTTGACTACAAAATTCGATAGAGTATACTCTATGAAAATTTTTTTGATAAATCTTATCTTTAATTTGTTTCTTTTTTTATAATTTAGTAGTTACAATAGGTAATTTATTTTTGTTAATTTGTTATTTGCGTGCTCCAAATAAAAGTAATAAAAATATGACTAAAAAAACGCAGGAATTGTTTTTAATTTTAAATAAAATAAATTTTACAATGTTTATAATTTATATTTATTTAAAAAATTTGTATAACTTATTAGCTTCCATGCGAAGCTGAGAAGGTATTAATTTTACCATGATGTGTTTTTTTTTTTTTTATGTTTGTTGCCACTTTTTCTCAGCCATCACTGGACCGGTATCTTTCAAAAATACGTCAAAAGATCACAAATCGTATCTAGTTGATGATATTACCCTTAAAAATTGAAAAAAATTTCTTCGTTCCCCGCAAATGGGGGAAATATCCAAAAAAATTACAAATTTAAAAATTGGTAAATTTAGTCATTTTTTTCACTTTTTTTTCTTAAAACTTCCATAACTTTTTCAAAAATCAACAAATCAACATAATTTTTTTTATGCTAAAACCTTATATATTTCCCTTTCATTTGATATCATTTTTTTTGAAAATCTAACATTTAACCTGCTCATTGAGGGGGATTTAAAAGAGCAACTTTTTTACAAAAATTAACTTTTTCAACTTAATTTTTGGAAATGTTTCGGAAATACTGCGTCCTTCATACATATATATAATTAAAGCTTATTTTATGTACTATAAAATGAAAAAAAAAAATTTGTCCCAACACTTTATTTTCTACATTTAAACGGCTGCCATAGTTAAAAAAACACTATTTTTTGTTAAAATTTTCGATTTTAAATTTTCAACTTAAAAATGCTAAAACTTTTTGAACAATGTATATATCAACACAAATTTTTTTTTCTAAATACATTATAAGTACATCTTTCATTTGACATACTTTTTATTAAAATTGGACAATTTCCCCTTATATAGGGAGCATTCAAAACTTGAAATATTGTATAAAACATAGATCTTTTTCAACTGAATTTTTGAAAATGTTCCGGAAATACTGCGTCCTTCAAACATATATCAAATCAAAGGTTATGTTATATACTATAAAATGAAAAAAAAATAATTTTTCCCGACACCTTATCTTCTATGTGCAAATCGCTGTCGAAAATTAAAAAAAAATGTAATGTTTGCGATAAAAATCACCTTCTATCGGGATGTTTTTTGTACTTAAAACTGCCATAACTTTTTCAAATATTAACAAATCAAAATAATATTTTTTTATATTGAAACCATAGATAATTACCTTTCATTTGATATAATTTTTTTTGAAAATCTAACATTTATTTTGCTTACAGGGAGGATTTAAAATAGCAACTTTTTTAAAAAAACTAATTTTTTTAACTTAGTTTTTGAAAATGTTCCAGACATACTGCGTCCTTTAAACATATGTCAAATTAAAGCTTATGTCATGGGCTATAAAATTAAATAAAAAAATTTGTCCTGACGGCCTATCTTCTATGCACAAAGGGCTAGCGTATTCAAAAATATGCTATTTTTGTAATACAATTCTGTGTTTTGTATTTTATTTTATTTTAAAATATCTTATTAGGGGAATATACTGACTTTCATGAATATTGTTTTATTAAAACTTTCACTTTTAAGGACTAAAAAAAGTACGTTGAAAATGATTACTTTTAACCTATTAAAAATCAAAATCAATAATAATTTGAAAACAATTAATTTTAAAAATTATATAATATATAATTAAAAGAAAAACTAATCTAGGTATAATTAAGGAAATAGAAGTTCATGTTGCTTTTGTCCATCAATTTTTTAGAATTAAACACTATCTAAAAATTTGCATCGAAGCGTTTCTTATGATAGGGATTTTAATCACTGTCAGATTAAATCTATACTGGACCTAACTAGGCAACATCCCCACTATGTCCCCCGACTTACTTTTATTCGACTATTTGTTTCTTTGAAGTCGAGAAAAATAACTTTAAAATTTGAACAAGCTAAATTTCCATTTTTATTAAGTGACAAATGCGACGTATGGTTTTTGAGACGGTAACACTGAAAAAAATACGATTTTTGTAAAAAAATTATTTTTTATATTTTTAACTTTATAATGCTATAACTTTTTGAAAGATGTATGGATCAATATAATTCTTTGTTTTATAAATCTGACCCTTTACCTGACCACGGGGGGGATTTAAAATGACAACTTTTTCACAAAAAATTAACTTTTTCTACTTAAATTTTTAAAATGTTCCGGAAAGTCTGACACTTTTATATATATCTTAAATTAAAGCTAATGTAATGTACTATTTTATTTAAAAAAATTTCGGACTTTATTTTGTCTTCACGGTGAAAATGGCTACCGAATGCTATTTTTGTGTAAAAATTCTCGATTTTGTATTTTACATTTTTAACTTTATAATGCTATATCTTTTTGAAAAATGTATGGATCAGCACAATTTTTTTATGAGAAATAATATTTTTTAATAATCCCTTTTTCATTCGACATACTTTATCTTAATCAGGGTATTAATAAGAAACTAGCAGATAATGTAGCTTTTGTAATTATCCACCAATTTCTTAGAATTAAACACTATCTACTGATTTGCATCGAAGCGTTTCTNATTAATAGAACGGGATACTGTCTAAGGAGGAGTGGAGGGAGCCCCCCCACCAGCTTTTCATGGGAAACAAATTATGGAAATTGATACAAGGGCCCAAAATTGTTGGCCCCTCCAATAAACATTTTCTGGCTACGTGCCTGTATAGTCTCAACGACGGTTAGTGTTCAGAATCAAGTAAAAGAAGAAGGACGCAGCAAATATTCCCTTTTTTTATATTTCATATTTATTTAATTGTTGTTTCATTTTTTGTTATAAGTTATTTTTTTAATAAAGCAAGTTGGTTTGTGTTTGATCATTCACTATAAGTAAGTTTGTTTTTATTTATTGCATAGAATAAATTTGTCTACAATAGACAAATTTATACATAACACAACATTATTGATAGTAACATTTAGAGCAATTCTAAATAAACTAGCTGCATGACTTCACCTGCGCACAGCTACGTTAGGCATAATTCACGTAATCAGAAACATGAGTATAGTGCCCTAACTATATTTTAATTATTTTCGTTTTATAGTCATCGTTGTCGGCGCACTGCGGTGATCGACTGATGTCTAGGGTACTCGTGCAAGGCGGTACTCTACTGTTATGTGTCGATGGTACTCTGCGGATACCACGACATGTTAAGAGCTATTTGTGCAATATTTATAGATTAAGCTACAGGACGTAACGTATATAGTATTACTTGTTAACCAGCGTAGGTTACTCATTTAGTTAGGCTATAACGACATTTGATATATTTTACACATGGTAGNTTAGGCTATAACGACATTTGATATATTTTACACATGGTAGAGCTTCATACTCTTTTTTTTTGTTTAATATTTTATGATTACAGTCCATTCACGAGTATTAACACATATAATATATAATTTGAATAGTACATATATAAAATTACATAGTTGAATAAAAAATATTAAGAATATAATTGTAGTTAACAATTATTGGATTTTTACCTAATTCAGATATAATTAACATTTTTATTTCTAGGAGAGAAGTAGAGTGAGGCTAGAAAATGTCTAGTGATAAAAATAGCAAATTAATAAATATCTCATTAAGAAAATAAATATTCTACTATATTTTCAATTTGAAAAAATAATTGATTTTTCTCCGCATAATCAATAAATGACTTAACAACATTAAAATCTGAATCCACAAATACTTTTTGTATACTACAAATAAATTTTCTTGCAACACCCAAACTATAAAACTCAACAGTATCCAGTTCTATTTCGTTGTGAACTGGTATATATATTTCATGTTTTGTAAAAGCAAGTTCCTTGCCGTCTAATACCATTTCTTTTACTGCATTGCATCCTAAATCCAAACATAAAGTTTTTAAATATGATTTGAGCAGGTGATCATCGACGTCACGCTGATTTCCAATTGTTTTTTTTAATTCGTAAACAAAATCATTGTCTTTTAAATGAAAGAACGTCACAAAATCATTAAGTATTTCTACCCATTTTTCAATCAAAACTTCCTTAGTAGATTCATTTTCTTGTTTTTTTACGTATAAGAAATGTTTCCATGTTAACCTTAACATTATGACTTTAAAAAAACTAAAAACTGAATCGTAGTATATTTTAATATTTTTCAATTGGTTAATGCTCCAATTGATATTATTTGCTTTTTCGTAGTTTTCCTGTAATTTTTGTAAAACACTCTCTTCAGTTACACCCCAATCAACTTGTACGTTTAACGAGGTCATTAGGAAATTTATTTTAAAAACGTTATCTCCGATATATTGAATTAGAATATTACTTACGGTAAACTTGTCGTATTCTATTGTAGATAAATCAGTATTTTTCAAAATTAATTGATTCGCGATTTCGACTTTTTTTATCATATAATTAGTTATAACTTNAAATTGATTCGCGATTTTGACTTTTTCTATCATATAATTAGTTATAACTTTTAATGGTTGATTTTTTAATTGTTTTAATTCATCTTCGTATACATAAAATTGGTTTTTTTCTGTATTACATTTCATAGCTGATGCTTCAGCGTCTAATTCATCTATAACATAATCAAAGACACTCAAATCATTTTCATAAGCTTTAAGATATTTCGCTGAGCATCTCTTTGAATTTGATTGTAACAATTTATGTACATGACGGCAAACTATACCTATATATAAGTTTAATAACCATAAAGAACCTATTTCAACACCTTTAAAATCATATAATGTACTCATCATTTTTTTCAAAACTCCAAGATATCTCGACATTGAATTAAATACATTTAAAAGTTTTATATTCGGATGATATAATTCTAATCTAACTATTTGCATGTAATTTAAAGCATTAAATAAATAAGAACATTTTAAAAGCTGAACATTTTCGATCGACTTTACTTGGTTATCCTTATATCCAGTGTTAAGAGTATCATTATGGTTTACTTGCATTAAAAGTAACACCACAGTTACGTTTATTATTCTCCTTGAGTAATTACTTGTAATTAACATCTTAATGAAACAAACAATCATAGATTTTATTAACTTAATTATAAGACACTATAGAAAAAGTGTAAATTATTGCAAACTACAACTTTTTAGTTTTATACTATTTTATATATGTTATTTATTGTTTATAAATTCAGATATAGAATCTATAATTTATTTTTGTATGCTTTCAAAAAATGATAGTCTGACTAAAACTGTTGACATTTATTTAATAAACTATTGTTCATAAAAGTTAAATTTATGAGCGATTTAAAAGTGGTGGAAGAATATCTACCATTTGCAAACGACAAAAATAGTTATGTGAAGGAGATTGTAAATGCCATTTTCTTAAATATCCCTAGGATAAAATACATAACTAGTTACTATGTAATCTAATTTTAATTAAAATATAAAAACATTTTTGTAGTTCCGTGTTATTTTAACAAATTAATTTTTACAAAAATCAGTATTTTGAAAAAATAGTTATTTTCTTAATATTTATTCTAAAAATTATTTTTATTGTACTATATAATATATACAGAGTGGAACAGATATAACTGACAATTCATATAATTTACGATCTACGAAACATATAAAAATTTTTTTTTATTCAACTATATAATTATATGTATATATACGTATTATTCGAATTGTATATTCTATATTAAGTTCTTTAAATTAATTTTTAAATAATACTGTATTATACGTAAGTTAAATTAGTATAGAGTTAGTACACCACATAAAAATGAATATGATAATATAGATTTAAAATACCATCATACCTTAAAATAAAATAAAATTAAAATTGTATTTTAGAAAATGTATTTATGTTTAGTATTTTTGATTATAGAATATTAAAATAATTAATAATTGTAAATGAAAAAAATTAGCGTAGGTTACTCATTTAGTTAGGCTATAACGACATTTGATATATTTTACACATGGTATAGCTTCATACTCTTTTTTTTGTTTAATATTTTATGATTACAGTCCATTCACGAGTATTAACACATATAATATAAAATTTGAATAGTACATATATAAAATTACATAGTTGAATAAAAAATATTAAGAATATAATTGTAGTTAACAATTATTGGATTTTTACCTAATTCAGATATAATTAACATTTTTATTTCTAGGAGAGAAGTAGAGTGAGGCTAGAAAATGTCTAGTGATAAAAATAGCAAATTAATAAATATCTCATTAAGAAAATAAATATTCTACTATATTTTCAATTTGAAAAAATAATTGATTTTTCTCCGCATAATCAATAAATGACTTAACAACATTAAAATCTGAATCCACAAATACTTTTTGTATACTACAAATAAATTTTCTTGCAACACCCAAACTATAAAACTCAACAGTATCCAGTTCTATTTCGTTGTGAACTGGTATATATATTTCATGTTTTGTAAAAGCAAGTTCCTTGCCGTCTAATACCATTTCTTTTACTGCATTGCATCCTAAATCCAAACATAAAGTTTTTAAATATGATTTGAGAAGGTGATCATCGACGTCACGCTGATTTCCAAAAAAAAATTTCCAAAAGCTAAAAACTGAATCGTAGTATATTTTAATATTTTTCAATTGGTTATTGCTCCAATCGATATTATTTGCTTTTTTGTAGTTTTCCTGTAATTTGTGTAAAATACTCTCTTCAGTTACACCCCAATCAACTTGTACGTTTAACGAGGTCATTAGGAAATTTATTTTAAAAACGTTATCTCCGATATATTGAATTAGAATATTACTTACGGTAAACTTGTCGTATTCTATTGTAGATAAATCAGTATTTTTCAAAATTAATTGATTCGCGATTTCGACTTTTTTTATCATATAATTAGTTATAACTTTTAATAGTTGATTTTTTAATTGTTTTATTCATCTTCGTATACATCGTATACTGCATTACATCCTAAATCCAAACATAAAGTTTTTAAATATGATATGAGCGTAGATGATGTGGAGATCGTGTCAAGTGAAAGTTAAGGATGAGGGTGGCCGACCCCAAGTAGTTGGGATTAAGGCAAAGAAAAAGAAAAAGATTAGCAGAAATTCCGGTGGCAATTGACATAATATGATTGTTGTTTGGGAATGTACAATTTAACGTTTAGTTGGGTTTAAACAATATAGCGTCAAATCAATTACCTACTCTATCGGTTGTATCTTAATATACACTACACTTTAAAGATACTATAAATAAATAAACTCACTCATACACACATATGCATTTATAACATTGTGTCTAATGTATAACATGATAAAAAGTAACCGTAAAATGAGAACAAATTGGAAAATAAATTTTAGTACTCATATTAAATGTAATGTAACTCGAAAAATATTTGTTTTAATGAAAAAATATAAGATACTTTTTTTGTTTAAAATTGTCTTTTAAACACTTTTGTACGAAACTTTTTTTTGTAAGTTAAATATTTTTTGAGAAAATTAAAAAAGCTCATATTTTTGAACTTTTGCGAGGCTGTAAAAAAAAAAGCTCAAATCCAATTAATGAGGACTTTTAGTATGTCATTAAACATATTTTAATTCTACTTTAAAAAAAAAAAAAATTTTTAAATTGGTTGGGAATTTTTTCCACCATTCGCCAAAATTACTCCTTTGTTGACTGGCCTACATATGTTAAAAGGAAATTCAAAAACATATCATTGTAAAGATCATAGGCGAATATTTTTTTCTGAATATCAGTATATTATAAAATACTATAAGATAAAGTTATACGGAATATAGTTCTCAATATTTCAATGATAGCATCTATTTCAACACCAATAGTTACACTGATATGATTACTATGGTTATTATAAAATTATTTATTTTGATATTAGTATTAATATTTTTAAATATTTTTTTATTAATACAAAAAATAGTGAATTTATTAAGTTTTTTTCAGAAGTTTACTGTTAATAAAAATCATAAGTTACTGACCACATAATAATCTAAACAATACTATTTTTTAAATCAACGAAAAATTTCCTATTTAATCATATCATTTTAAATTTCTAAGTTGATCTAAAAAAGAGTTAAAAACGTTTTTAGCTTCGATGCGAAGCTAAATTTTACCATGACTTGTTTATTTTTTTTTTTGTTTGTCGCTACTTTTTCTCATCACACACTGGACCGATTCTTCTCAACGATATGTCAAAATATCACAAATTGTATCTAGTTGAAGACATTATCCTCAAAAATGAAAAATTTTGCCATAGTTTTCCGTAAATACTGAAAATCCCTAAAAAAATTACCATTTTTAAAATCGATAAATTTCCACATTTTTTAAACTTTTTTTCCTAAAATTTGCCATAACTTATTAAAAAATAAACAATTTAAAATAACTCTTTTTTATATTGAATCCTTAGATGTTTCCCTTTTATTTGATATAAATTTTTTGAAAATCTGACCCTTTACCTGCCACAAGGGGGATTCAAAATAGAAACTTCTGCACAAAAATTTAACTTTTTCAAGTTAAGTTTTGAAAATGTTCTGGAAATAATCCGAGCTTCAAACATATGTTAAAATAAAACTAATGTTATGTACTATAAGTTCAAAAAAATTACTGTAATTAAAAAATATGCAATTTTGGTGTTAAAATTTATTATTTCAGCTTTAATTTTTTCAACTTTAAATTACTATAACATTTCGAAAAATATATGGATCAATACAATTATTTTTTCATAAATACTTTATGGTTACTTCTTTTATTTGATATACATTTTTTGAAAAATCTTGACCTGACCATTGGTGGAATTTAAAAATAACTCAAGTTAAACTTTTAACTCAATTTTTAAAAATGTTCGGAAATATTGACACTCTATTTAATATTACATTAAATCTTATGTAATACACTATACTATGAAAAAAAAAAATGTCGAGATATAATGAACATGGTTATGATAACCATTGTTTGCGGCCTGCGATCCGGACAGTTTCGGCGTACCGAACGGTGTCCGGAGTGGCGGCGGGTATCCTGTCGTCACTGTCACCCGCCGACCTGCTCGCCGATGAACGCGCCGCCGGGCATGAGCTCCACCGAAAACGCGGCCGGTCCCTCTAACCCGAAGACCGGCTGGCACTTAGGCGGATAACCATGCTTCGGTAGCGGACTCACCTCTCGGAGGAAACGACGAGAGGCGAGTGGACCAGGTCCCTCATAGGACCCGATCGGCTGGACAGGTGGGTGGACCGGACTCACGGTGAGATGACTTGTCGTCAACAAGTCATGTCCGGTCACAGCTGCTTTAAAGAGTACTTGCACCGTATTCGTAAAGCAACCGCGCCGACTGTTCGGATCGCCCGGGAGAGGCTGATAGCGCTCTGCACACCCTCTTCCGGTGCGAGGCATGAGCTCAGGAAAGTTTAGAGTCCACGTTCCGAGTCGAGTCCATGATGGACCTGATGTTGAAGTGCCAGGAGACGTGGAGGCTTGTCTAGGCGTTCGCCGAATCCATCTTGTTAAAGAAGGAGGAAGCGGAACGTCTGAGACAGAGGCAGCCACATTTCTGTCCAGGAGGACCTGAGGCGCTGGTTTAGGCCGGTGCCTTAGGTTCTTGTTCTTGTTTTTTGTGTCTTTGTTTGTGAGTTATTTTGCCAACCCTCCCTAACGGTTCCCACTGCGGGATCCGGTTAACGGGAGGCCAATTAACTTGTACGTTNAACGGTTCCCACTGCGGGATCCGGTTAACGGGAGGGGGGGGGCACACCACGTTGCGAATTAGCTCTTGATTAATTTCGGGTTGACTCACAACGCGGTGGTGTGAATTATTAAGACGGTGTGGGCCGCCCTGAAGTAATGCCTAACAGCAGTTCAAGGGCGGTTCACAATAAGCCGGTCGAGAAAAAAAAAGGTTATGATAACCATGTGTTACAAAAATATGCTATTTTTGTGTTAAAATTCTTGGTGTTGTATTTTAATTTATTTTAATATACATTATATTGAGTACGTTGATTTTCATGAATATTATATAAATTATAATGTAAAACTAATCGACATAGAATATACAATTAAACTTATTTCATTTTTTTTTTAAGTCGATAAAACTAATATTAACCTTTGGATCAGCTTGAATTACTAATTTTATCAAAAACAAATGCGACGAACGTTTGCCGATTCAGTAAAAATCATTGACCGTGACAATGATTTTCTATACTAATTCCAACTATGCCATACTGTGCCGCGATCCCACTGTGCTACTGTTTTTAGCTTCGATGCGAAGCTGAGAAGGTATTGGTTTTACTAAGATGTGTTTTTTTTTTTTTTTTTTTTTTTTTTTTTTTTTTTT
>NW_026099575.1:22262594-22263495 GCF_025091365.1 Daktulosphaira vitifoliae | reverse complement strand
GGTGAAAATGGCTACCAAATGCTATTATTGTGTGAAAATTCTCAATTTTTTTTTTTACATTTTTAACATTATAATGCTATAACTTATTGAAAAGTGTATTGATCAATATAATTTTTTTATGGGAAATACTATTTTCTAATAATCTCTTTTTTATTCGACATACTTTGTCTTAATCAGGATATTAATAAGGAACTAGCAGTTTATGAAGCTTTTGGAATAATCCACCAATTTTTTAAAATTAAACACTATCTAAAGATTTGCATCGAAGCGTTTTTTTTTGATAGTGATTTTAATCACTGTCAGATATCATTATACTTGATCCAACTATGCCACGTCACCACTGTGCCGCGACCCCCCTGTGCTGGGTTTTTAATTATAATCTTTAGTAAATATCAACATTAAAAACTCAAAAAATTTGGTTAAAAATGACTTTTTAAATCGAAATTTTACACGAATTATTTTTAACATATTAAAAATCAATATCAATTTTGGACGATTTTAGATTTTTTGTATAGAAGGACTTTTTTATGTCAAAGTCGATATTCTCTTACATGATTTCTGCGTCAGTACAATTAAAAATTTTTTTCCTATGACTTAATTATTTAGATGTTTTTATAAGAATAGAATTTTAATTCCTTTTTATTTAAATCAATAAATCTAATATATTTGTTAAGAAAATAATAGCAGAGAAATTCCGTGTAATTTTATGTTAAAATCATTCGAAATAATATAAAATACAAGTGTAATTTCTTTAGATCCAATTTTTAAATTTCTTATTATTATTGTTATTAGGCCCGTTTCACACTAGCGCGTATGGTACGCGCGTATACGATATTCTCATACGCCGCGTTTTAAAACGCGCGGCGTTTTTTTTTTTTGTTTCACACTACCGCGTTTTTGC
>NW_026099575.1:22257426-22262494 GCF_025091365.1 Daktulosphaira vitifoliae | reverse complement strand
TTAAAATTTCAGTGTCTATAATGAGAGTCATTTTTCGAGAACTTGCTAGGGATAGAAGTCATGACAAAATGACGAAAAAATTCAAGACGCGTACGTTGTACGCGTCAGTGTGAACATGTTCATTCATATCAATGTTTGGTNGACGAAAAAATTCAAGACGCGTACGTTGTACGCGTCAGTGTGAACATGTTCATTCATATCAATGTTTGGTCAACGCGCGTATCATACGCGGGACCGATGAGCCTCGCGTACGGATTATGAAAAACGCGCGACTTGAAATCCGCGCGCGTATCATACGCGGTGCTGTGAAATGCTACATAGTAACAACGTATCCATAAACGACGCGTAAGAAAACGCGCGTTTCATACGCGCTAGTGTGAAACGGGCCTTAGGGTTACTAAAACTATTGTTATTATTAAAATTATTATTACTGAATTTGGTTTTTTAAAGTTAATTATTTTAATTTGATTATTATGAATATCTCTTTTTAACACTCTAATGGTTGTTTTTTTATTTTACAAGCTAATTTATTAATAAAAAGTAATATTTATTATTAAATAATAGGAGTTTTATTTCTCACCTATCAACACTATCATAGAAATCATATATTTTTTCATTTTTATGTTGTTTAATAGGTTGAAACTCTACACATAACTGAGTAGGACGAATTTCTTCGCCTTAAATATATCAATAAGAAGGATTATAAGTCCTGACCTGTCTTTAATTTCTACAGAATTAATGAGTCCTCTAGCATTATCTTTAATTTTAGCTTCGTTGCGAAGCTGAGATGATATTAATTTTACTATGTCTTAATTTTATCTGTTACCACTCAAATCAAATAATGTCAATTTAAAATGATTTTTTTAAAATTTTTTTACTTGTTGAACTTAAACGATGAATTAGGTTCTTAATGTCTCAAAAGTATTTAATTAGCCATAATTGTTTACTATGTTGGCAGCAAAAGAAAAAAACTGAACACGTAAAATGTTTACCTTAAAAAATTCATGATGACGTCATTGATATATTAATATGTGGATAAAGTAAATTAAAATAAGTCATAAAGTCCATATTAAATACGTAATCAATGAATAACAATTATTAAAAAGGTAAGACTAAAAAGTTGCAGTTTTCAATCATTTACGTTCCTAATACTTTATTATAAATAATTTTATAAAATTACTACTCATTAGGATGTTAATTCAAAGTAATAATTCAAGTAATATAATAAGAGTAGTAATGGTGCTACTTTTATTACAAGTGAAACGTAATGACTCACTCAACACCGGATACAAGAATAATCAACTGATGTGTGTCGAAAATGTTAAGCTTTTGAAATGTTCTTATTTAATATATGCTTTGAATTATATGCAAATAATTAGATTAGAAATTGATCATCCTAATCTTAAATTAAATAAAGTATTATTCCCAGTATCAAGATTTTTATTTGTTTTGCAAAAAATTATGTGTACGTTATATGGTTTCGAAGGTGTTGAAATAGGTTCTTTGTGGTTAGTACACATTTATTTAGAAATTATTAGATGCCAAATTAATGAATTAAAAGTATCACTTGAGTATCTAAATACATATATCAAATACACTCATGATTATGTAATAGACGCATTAAAATGTGAGTTTTCAATCATAAAATGTAATGTAGAAAAAAACCAATTCTATGTGCACAAAGATGAAATAAAAGAATTAAAAAATCAATCATTGCAATATATATATAAGTTCATTGTTAGAAATACACAAATCATGCACAATTTTATTTTGAAGAATACTGATTTATCTATAAAAGATTATAGGAAGTTTACAAAAAAAAATATTCTAATTAAAGTATTTGGAAGTAATTCTCATAAAATTATTTATTTTATAAATGAATATAACGTACAAGTTGATTGGGGACCAACTAATAAGAGTATTATACAGCAATTGCAGGTAAACTATGAAAATGCACATAGAATTGATTGGAGAGAAAACCAATTAAAATGTATTCAAAAATACTATGATTCAGTTTTTAGCTTTTTTAAAATCATTATGTTAAGGTTAACATGGAAACATTTCTTATACGTAAACAAACAAGAAAGTGAATCTACTAAGGAAGTTTTGATTAATAAATGGGTAGATATACTTAATGATTTTGTGACGTTCTTTCATTTAAAAGACAATGATTTTGTTTACGAATTAAAAAAAACAATTGAAAATCAGCGTGACGTCGATGATCACCTACTCAAATCATATTTAAACACCTTATGTTGGAATTTAGAGTGCAATGCATTAAAAGAAATGGTATTAGACGGCAAAGAATTGCCATTTAAAGAAAATAGACCAGTTCACAACGAAATAGAACTGAAGACTGTTGAGTTTTATAGTTTGGGCGCTGCTAGAAGGTTTCTTACTAATATAAAAAAATTATTTTCGGATTTAGACTTTAATGTTGTTAAGTCATTTATTGATTTTGCGGAAAGCAATAAATTGTTTTTTCAAACTGAGAAAAAAATAAAATATTTTTTTTCATTATTAGACATTAATTAAATTTATTGACAATGAACTGTTAAAATTATTAAACCATTACAAAATATAATATAATATTCATTAAATATAACTGGTAATTTTTTAAATATTTTTTTAATAAAAATATAAGAAAAATAGATATTTTCTTGTGCATTAATGTTAAAGGTTTAGTTTGCTTAAATATTTTTTTTTTACAAATAATACACAATATGCATATTCATAATATGATTCTATGAGACACTATAATTTCAGTAAATTAAAGTTTATTGTTGCCATTAAACATTGTTTAAGCATTGTTATTATCAATGGTAGTAAGGTACATNATATTAGCAGGTACACAGCATTGTTATTATCAATGATAGTAAGGTACATTGTTGTGAGTTTATAAATACACTAACTGACAATACAAAAAGTATATCTATTGATAGTCATAATTGATAATAAACAATCCATGACTGTGATAGCAATGTCATAAAAAACCAATGAGCTTCCTGTATTTGTAATCCCTTGTGTANCCAATTAGCTACCTGTATTTGTAATCCCTTGTGTATTATACCTATATATTAACTCAAAATTTTGAAACTTTAAATGTTTATATCTAATAAACAAATTAAGTTTTATTAAAAATTCAAATGCCATTTATAATTAAATTAAAAACTCAAACATTTTATTAAATTCAAAATATGTACTCTCATTAAAAAAAACAAAAATGACACCCTTACCAGGCATAAAGGATGAACTTAAAAAGTATTATATAGTTAATAATTCAAGAATAATGTGTAACTAAAGATAATAATAAAAAAAAATTTTTAAATTATTATTATTCTGTAAGTAATTGAGTGGGTTATGACAAAAAAATCACCCTGTATATGTATATTAACTCAAAAATTTGAAATTTAAAATGTTTATATCTAATAAACGATTGAAGTTATATTAAAAATTCAAATGCCATTTACTATTAAATTAAAAAGTCAAACATTTTATTAAATTCAAAATATGTATTCCCATTTAAAAAAACAAAGTTGACATCCTTCACCCATCGACGTTTTTTTTTGGTTNTAAAAAAACAAAGTTGATACCAATACAAGGCATAAGGATGAACTTAAAAAGTATTATATAGTTAATAATTCAAGAACAATCTGTAACTATAGAAAACCAAAAAAAAACGTCGATGGGTGAAGGATGTCAACTTTGTTTTTTTAAATGGGAACACATATTTTGAATTTAATAAAATGTTTGACTTTTTAATTTAATAGTAAATGGCATTTGAATTTTTAATATAACTTCAATCGTTTATTAGATATAAACATTTTAAATTTCAAATTTTTGAATTAATATACATATATAGTACACAATGGATTACAAATATAGGTAGCTCATTGGTTTTTTATGACATTGCTGTCACAGTCATGGATTGTTTATTATCAATTATGACTATCAATAGATATATTTTTTATATTGTCAGTTAGTGTATTTATAAACTCACAACAATGTACCTTACTACCATTAATAATAACAATGCTGTGTACCTGCGAATATTGATCGAATATGTGATGATAAGACTCCACCTACATTATCGCTACCATACACTCCGTACCGGCAAAACGTGTCAATTCTTTCTTCGAGCATGAGGTTCGTACCTTTTAGCTTCGATGCGAAGCTGAGAAGATATTGTTCTTACTAAGATGTGTTTTTTTTTTATTTATTTTTATTTGTGTCTGTTACCACTTTTTCTCAGCTCTCACCGAACCGATTTCTTTCAACGATACGTCAAAAGATCAAAAATTGTATCTAATCGAAGACATTACCCTCAAAAATTGAAAAAATTTCCCATGTTCCCGTAAATGGGGGAAACCTCTAAAAAAATTACAAATTTAAAAATCACTAATTTTCAAAATTTTTACAATTTTTTTCTTAAAACTGCCATAACTTTTTTAAAAATAAACATATCAATATAATTTTTTTTTTATAGATGTTTGATATCTCTACCTATCATTTGGTATAATATTTTTATAAATCTAACCCTTTACCTGCCCACAGGAGGGGATTCAAAATGACATCTTTTTCACAAAAAATTAACTTTTTCAACTAGACTTTTGTAAATGTTCCGGAAAGTCTGACACTTTTATATATATCTTAAATTAAAGCTATTGTAATATATATATCAATAGATATACTTTTTGTATTGTCAGTTAGTGTATTTATAAACTCATAACAATGTACCTTACTACCATTGATAATAACAATGCTGTGTACCTGCTAATATCGATGTCATAAAAAATCAATTAGCTACCTGTATTTGTAATCCATTGTGTATTATACCTATATATTAACTCAAAAATTTGAAACTTTAAATGTTTATATCTAATAAACAAATTAAGTTTCATTAAAAATTCAAATGCCATTTACTGTTGAATTAAAAACTCAAACATTTTATTAAATTAAAAATATGTGTTACCATTTAAAAAAACAAAGTTGACACCCTTACCAGGCATAAGGGATGAACTTAAAAAGTATTACATAGTTAATAATTCAAGAATAATGTGTAACTAAA
>NW_026099575.1:22219319-22253768 GCF_025091365.1 Daktulosphaira vitifoliae | reverse complement strand
AGGTGGCGATGTCTGAGCCGTTTGCAGCGCTGAGTGTGTATGAAGATCGAAGGGTGCGAGTTGCAGTGCGTGAGCGAGGAAAAACACATACGTCAGCACCTGTGTCGATCAAGAATCGGAGTTGGGAGTTGGTGTCGGTTATGAAGAGGCGGCTTGTTTTCGGGCTCTTGTCATCTGTTGCCGCGTTTAATGACTGCCCTTCTCGTTTCCCTGGTTGAATTGGCAAGGTTGGCTGCATTTCTTCGCTTCCCTTCCATATGTGTGATGGTACCAGCAGTATTCCTTCTCGGATTGACGTGAAGAGTGGGAACGGGATGACGAGCGTGAGCGTGACTGGCCGCGATGAAAGGATCGGTTCCGACCTCTGCGAGGAGTGTTGCGTTGGGCGAGTGCTGATATTTCTTCCCGCAGAGTGAACGTCAGCTGGGCCATTTTAACGTTGAGCAACGCGTCGATTTGTGCGTTAATGCTGGCTAAGCTGACGGCCTCAGCGATTTGCGGATGAGGGAGAGTCGCGTCAGCTATCACATCGGCCAGCTCCGACAATTTTTCTAGCTCGGCGTCCCTCTGAGCAGCCAGGGCCACCTGCATCGCTTGTGGAAGTCGGCTGATCCAGATGGTCTTCAGCATCGAGTCCGGAACAGATGTACCTGCAAGGTCACTTAAATACCTTAAAAATTGTGAGGGCTTGCGATCGCCCAGAGTTTCCTTCTCCAACAGCTGTAGTGTTTTCCGTTCCTGAGAGGTGCTCAGCCGTTTGATCAGCTCTTTTTTCAGATGTGTGTAAGGCTCGGCTGCTGGCGGGTTGAGAATGATGTCGCGGACCTCGGTTTGGTATTTTTGGTCGAGTGCACCGATGATGTAGCCGAATTTGGTATCCTCTTGGACGATCTTGGATACCCCGAAGCTTCGCTCCACGACGGCAAACCACAATGTAGGGTCCTCTGGGTTGAATGGCGGGATGCGGACACCTATTGCGTTCACGTTGGCGTTGGCGACGGCGTTGGTGTTGACGTTTTCCATTTTGATAGTGGCTTCAGAATCCGGGTGTTGAGCGTTTCTTCAGATCACGTCGAGGTCACCAATTGTGGGAAATATGATTTATTTCAACAGTAAATTTACAGTATAACAAATAATAATTTAAACTGATTAACTATAAACAATGAACAACGAACAAAATGAACAATTTATGAAAATGATAACTGATCACTGATCACTGGACACTGTGGTTTGATGATTGCTAACTAGGAGCAACGGTCCCACTTCTTATATAGGCGGTAGAATGTTCCAGAACAATCGACCGCCGAAGAATCTTCTAGAATCTTCTAATTTCGAACTATATTTTGTCTTTATGGTGAAAATAGCTACCATATTCAATAATATGGTATTTTTTGTTAAAATTCTTGATTTTGTATTTTATTTTATTATAAGGGGATTACACTGATTTTCATAAATATTATATTAATCTAATTGACATAATATAAAAAATTAAACATATTTAAATTTTTTTGTTTCTTTGAAGTCGATAAAAATAACTTTAAAATTTGAACTAGTTAAATTTCCATTTTTATTAAGTGACGAATTCGACGTACGGTTTCTGAAACGGTAACACCTGGGTCTTTCATGACTGTGGCACTGAATTTATTCTTAATTATTTTTGAGTTAGAAAATAATGTTTAACTCATTTGATTTTCATCTCATTTAGATTCAATAACTTCAATAAATATCGAGGATCCCATTACGGTAGTCTCCTCTCGTGAGAAGAAATTCATATTAATATTATTTTACTATGTGGTAGCATTTTTTATGATAGTGATTTTAATTACTATCAGATATCATCTATACTGGACCCAACTATTTTACTTANAATATTATTTTACTATGTGGTAGCATTTTTTATGATAGTGATTTTAATTACTATCAGATATCATCTATACTGGACCCAACTATGCCACGACCCTACTGTGCCCCCACCCCACTGAGCTGGGATTTTTTTTTTCCACACCCTTGTGGAACTGCCGTTAGACATTACTTCAGGGCGGCCCACGCCATCTATATAATTCACAACGTGGTGTGGCCTTCCCCGTTAGCGAGATTTCAGAATGTGATCCGTTGCCCAGGTTGCACCGCGAAAAGGTGGGGGCAAGACTTTGCGAAGCTTGGCAAATAACTCACAATACATTTAAACAAAAAGACACAACACAAGTCTTTATGGTGCTGGTCGAAACCAGCACCGCAAGTCTCTCTGTCTAGGGCTTTGGAGTAGTCTCTGACTGAGGCGTTCTGCTTTCTTTTTGTGGCTTATCGCATAAAGTTCGTACCTTACGTGATACAAAGTTAGTGCTTAATCGTTTCGACGATAAGCGATACACGCCCAACAACTGAGTTGATACGCTGGCTTACGGTCATTATTCCATTCCACTGGAACATTAATAGTATTATATAGTTTTAAGTTAATATATTTGGAAAAAAAATTGTTATTATTAAAATATACGTGTTGTATATACAGTTTTAAGATTNGATAGTGATTTTAATTACTATCAGATATCATCTATACTGGACCCAACTATTTTACTTATTTAATATAATATTTTACTGAATTAAATTGTAAATAAATGTAATGATTAAGATTTAATGATATTGAAACACCAGAATAATTCAAAATAATTATAATACAAAATAAAATTAGTAAAATTTTTAATATTTATCATAAAAATATTTGTGTAAGGTAATGAATTTACACAAAAAAGATCTTAAATTTAAAAATATAATCATTTTAAAATTAATGATTGAGTTTATTTTAAATCTAAAGCTTAACTGTCAACTTTGATATAATAATTATAATTATTATTAAGTTGAAAATTGAATTATAAAGAGTAACAATGATTTATTTAATAGTGTTTAGAATTATTATTATTATTACAGATACCTAATTAATATCTAACTTATAATTTAAATAAAATAATTACCCATTTTTGTAGTTTGATTATTATCAGATTATTATCCAATAGATATTAAATCCTTTATGTAAATACCATACGTAATTTAGAAACATTTATTTATTTTTTTAATGATAACATGTATGTTTAAGTGATTATAAAATAGAAAATGATTTAATTGAGAAAAATGGCTCGTCGGTAACAACTTTTGGAACAATATTTTGAAATGTATTAATGTTTTAAAATATAGACTATAAGTGAAGTGCGGGTATACTATAATTTTTATCATTAGATATTTCTTAGCCTCCTACCGAAGTATAAAAATTATAGTTATACCACTAAACCCTAAATACTTAAAACTCTCCACCTCTCTAATCACGTCCTCGCCTATTGTCACTGATCTCCGCATTTCACCTACCTCGTGTTCTCCTATGTCAAACTGGTACTCTATATACTATGTCTTACTCCTACTTATTCTTAAACCCTTTTCTCTAAGAGCTAATTTCCATACCTATAGCCTTTGATTAATTTCCTACCTATTTTCTCCTATTAACACTATATCGCCAGCAAACAACATGCACCACGGCACCTCTCCTTGTATTTGTCTAGTAATTTCATTCATTACTATAGAGAAAAAGTAAGGACTTAAAGCAAAACCATGGTGCACTCCTACTCTGATCCGAAAACCTTCTGATACTCCTCCTACGCTTTTTACCATCAAGTGCCATCATACATATATCCTATTATATTAATGTACCTTTTCGGGACTGCTTTTCTCATTAATGCCTATTTTAAAACCTATCTAGGCATTCTATCATACACTTTCTCTAAATCTATAAATACCATACATAGCTTTTTCTTCTTTTCCTTAAACTTTCCTATTAGTTGGCTCACACAAAATAATGGCTCCTCATTTGCTCGTTAACTATTGAACATTTTAAATTTTTGGTAAGGAAAATATTGTTTGATTCAAAAAACTGTACAATAATATGTAGTAAAAACCTAATTTTTTTCATCCCTTCAAGGTTAAAAAACATTAACTTGAATTTTCTTAAATACAAAAAACTTTGCTCTTATAATTTTTTTTCCCGATCAACCGTTTGTCTATTACAGCTTGTTAAACTTAAATGATTTTGGACTAAATTTCTATTATTTTACTGTTTTGAATACAGGAGTCACTCATTTTCTATGATGTAACATAAACTAATTAAATTTAATTCAGTTAATGAGGTTACGCTACAACTTTTAATACGTTTCCGTCAACAAAAATAAAGAATACTTTGTGTAAGCAATGATTACGATAATATTATCATGGTATTCAATTATTTTAAAAGTTATTATATACTACGCGTAGAGTTGGGGTTTTCAAAGAAAATGATTCTTCAATATTACAGTTTGTCTTAAAAACCAATAGACTGTACTATTAATAATATAGTTAATGATTTGAATCTATTATAATTATGTCTCAATTAGTGTGTCGTAAATTATTAATGTTATCATGTCATATCTTGGTCAATAAAAATTAGTTTATATTAAAAACAGTGACTTCTGTATTCAAAACAGTAAAATAATAGAAATTTAGTCCAAAATCATTTAACTTTAACAAGCTGTAACAGACGAACGGTTGATCGGAAAAAAAAATTATAAGAGCAAAGTTTTTTGTATTTAAGAAAATTCAAGTTAATGTTTGTAATGTATTTTACCTTGAATCGCAACCTAAATAATGTAATATAATTATGATTTCAAGAGATAATCATTTATGTTATTCTGTTTTAAAAATTTTTTTTACCCCATAAACAAAATCTATGTATTTTAAATGAAAGAATATTCTAACATAGTAGTTTTAATAATTTTTTAATCAAATATTTCTTAATAGTCACTTTTTTTGATTTTTTACTTATAAAAAGTGTTTTCAAGTTAACCTTCATTAGGCAATATTTGTCGTGTCGTAAGTCGTGTCAATATTGACACGACTTACGTAGCAAAAATGTGGTCGACACTGGTTTTGAGGGTAGAGACCCGTGGGCCGTTTATTAAATGAGCGACAACATATTATTTTAATAAAAATAGAACAAACCGAAAAGATAAACACAGTAATAAAAATCTTCGCATAATATCGCGGCACTTTCGCTGGCGTCGACGACGCGATGTCCGGCGTAACCTTTGGACGGCAAATGGTTAGCAGCGTTGTAGGCGACGGTGCGCGGGTGCGGATCGGTGGTCGACGTTGTCGCTTTCACAACGGATGGAAGACTCTCGCATCATTTGCGGCGGGACGTCGTCGGCCGTGCGGCATTTGTTGGACTTTGCACCGTAGCGTATAACACGCGGTGTTGGTCAGTCAAATACTCATAGTAGGGCGACGGCTGATAAAGGTGGCACGAGTCGCGGGGCATCGTGTATAACGAAGCGACGCGGGCCGTGTCAACTTTTAAAAGAATTAAAATTTTAATATATGTCAATAAAAAAATACTTGACAGCCGAAATAAATATTATAATGTACTTTCTTGACTTAAAAAAAATGAAGTATTGAATATAAGTTTAATTTTTATATCTTTTTTATGTTCCAAAATCATTTTGATAGCAATTTTCAGTTGATAACAATATATGATAAAATACTCTCTAATACTTTTAAAATTTTTAATATTTGTGAGTGGTCTCAGAGTTTAAATTTATTCTTGCGTTATAGTTTTTGTTCGCTTTTAGCATTAGGAGTCACTGTCATCTAAATTTTTAATTATTTGCCTTTTAAAGATTGAATTTGTTACACCTNAAATGTTTAATTATTTGCCTTTTAAAGATTGAATTTGTTACACCTAATTAATGAGTAAACGCTGCATTTTGTTTTTCTTCAAGTCTTATTACATTTTCTAGTGTCTACATATACTACTCTATCAGCTGTTTATTCTGGACTAATTCGTCAATTTTAATTAATAATGAGTTAATATCAGAAATGATCGACAGACAATCAAGGCTAAAAATATGTTACTCTTTCATTTACCTGAAAATCACAATGATTCATATAATGCTAACTCCGATTCTAATACAATTTAAAATATACTTTATTTTCTTAAACTCAAGACTTAACCGATTTCTGTCATTCGCCTGGGAAAACTTTCTTCTTCTAATACTACCAAACCTCGACCAATTAAATTATGTTTTTCAAAAAGATATCTTTGAATTATTTTCATGTCAAAATAAACTAAAGTTAAATCCTACATGGAAAGACCTTCGATTTTCTTCTGGCCGGACCAAACAACAACAAGAGCACATGTCACACTTACGCCAAGAACTTCTTAATCGTAGATCTAATGGAGAAAAGGATCTTATCATTAAATACATCAAAGGTATTCCAAAAATCATTAATTCAAAAAACTAAGTTCTACCTATGAAACCTTAAACTGCTACTATCAAAATGTTAGAGGCCTAAATACTAAATTTAACTTACTGAAAACTAATATAGATCTTTTAAATTATAAAATTTTAACTTTTACTGAAACTTGGTTGCATAATAATGTTAATTCATTAGAACTTGGTCTTTTTAACTACGAAATTTATTGATGTGATAGATCTTATCTATCTAGTTCGTTAACCAGAGGAGGAGGTGTCTTGATAGTAGTTAATAAAAGATATGTTTCCTCGATAATTAACATTAGTATCAATTCATTAGAGTCCAGTTTTGTTTCTGTAAAAATAAGTAATACAAAAAATTTAATTGTGGGTTGTAGCTACTTTCCACCAAATTCTCCATCTTCTATGTACATTGAATACTTTACTATTTTAGATAATCTAATTTCTTCTCAACCAAAAGATGATTATCTATTGTTTAGTGATTTTAATTTACCAAATTTAAATAAAACTTCACTAAATAATAACTTAAAACTATCATCTCCTGAAACTATTATTTTAGAAAACCAAACTTTTCTTAACCTATTTCAAATAAATATAATACCCAATAGCTATGATTCAATACTTGATCTTATTTTATCCAATTCCAATTCTCATGTTATATCTTTAAATACAGATGCTATAGTTCCTGTAGATAATTATCATCCTTCTATTAATATTAGTTACAGTCAACCAAACTCACACTCTACCCTATTTTTTGCCGAAGAAATATACGACTGGTATAGAGGTGATTACTATAATATTTTATTTTTCCTAGGTTTTTTAACTAGATTGAGTTTTTCTAATCCAGTTATGATATTTAAGTAATTACTGAGAACTCTTATTCACTCCTATTTTATGCTATAGATTCTTTTATTCCTAAGAAAAAATATTTCAAATTTAAATTTTCCTGTTGGTTTATTAAAAACTTAATAAAATTTATCAAACTAAAAAAAAAAAAAATGCTATTTTTAAATTGTCTAACTCTTTTTTTTTTTCCACCGCCAGCATGCTGTGGACTGCCGCGAGGTATTGCTTTAGGGCGGCCCACGCCTTCTAAAATTCACACCACCACGTTGTGAATCACCCCGAAATTAATCAAGAGCTGATTCACAACGTGGTGTGGCCTCCCCCGTTAGCCGAATCCCAAAAGGCGGGATCCGTTGCCCGGGCAACACCACGTGGAGGTGGGGGCAGGACTTCGCGAGGGTTGGCTTAAATAAATAATTCACAAAACACATATCACACAAATAGGGTGAGGAGGACAGGAGATACATTATGAAGGCTTCTCCGGCCCTCCCACCTTCTTGGGACAGTCCCTTGACCGGTGGCCCTCCCCTTTGTACGAGAAGCACGCGCCGGTTCGGTCCGGACCGCTACAGGCCGTTTGCAAGTTACCCCTTTCGGGACACCTGTAGCAGCACGGACTCTTGTCCNTTGCACGTGACCCCTTTCGAGGCACCTGTAGCAGCGCGGACCCTTGTCCTTTGGGACCCGGATCCGGCACGTGCTCCAACCCACCCTGAGTCGGGTCAGTCCGACCAGCGGTTGCGAGGCCCTGATGGGAACCTCGCACCACGCGAAGCGGCCCTTGCCGCTCCCGTGAAGTCGTACTGACACTGAACCGACGGGTGCCGTCACTCTATCTTTTGAGAGGATAGTGGTCAACGCCCCTACATCCAACAGCATGAACGCCTCGGACATCGTTGGGCGATGTACGCGGACGTCCATGCCGTCCAGGGTCTCTCTGACCTGTGCCCCGAACCTCCAGGAGCACTGTTCCCGGCTTGGTCCTGCGGGTACCGGAGACCACGACGCCCAGCGCCTGAAGGTCAATATTCGCCATGACCCTTTTTATGATGGCCGAATATTGTTGGCCTCCGAATCCATCTTGAAAAAGAAGGAGGAAGCTGAACGCCTGAGACAGAGGCAGGCGCGCCGCCTGATACAGGAGGACCTGAGGCGCTGGTTTAGGCTAGCGCCTTAGGTATTTTGTGTTTTATGTTTTTGTTTCGTGAGTTATTTGTGGCCCCTTCACAAAGTCCTGCCCCCACCACCACGTTGTGAGTTTTAAAGACGGNTCCAATTCTCATGTTATATCTTTAAATACAGATGCTATAGTTCCTGTAGATAATTATCATCCTTCTATTAATATTAGTTACAGTCAACCAAACTCACGCCGATTGGAGAAAAAAAAAATATTGTTGGTCTTCTTTAAGAGGACCAATAATAATGGCCTACGTTTTCGGGGCCCTTGCTTTAATTACGGGCCGCGTAATAGCAGGAAGCCCAGGGTTCGGATGGGGGTCCGCCATTGTGTTAGGTGTCTTCCGCCGCCTAACCACCTCAGACCAATCAGCCGGCGGCGGAGCCACAGGTGCTGTCGCAGTCTGAGTCGTAGCGGGTTTCCCTTCCTCATTGCGGCTCTTCGACCTCTTCTTCCTGCGCCTTTTTCTAACCCGTTTGATCACCTCAGCGGTGACTGGCGGAACGATGTGTGGCGCACTCACACACGGTGTAGCTAGCACGCCGACGGGCTACATGCCCAGGTCGTCGACGCTAACCGTGTGATCGGTTTGCGTAGCCTTTTCCGTAACCGTTTTCGGAATCGCTCCTTCCGGCACCCGTGGATCATCCCCCATCTCCGATGAGGCTACCTGAGGGATCCTGGGATGCAGAGACGCTCTCCTGCATTTTTCCTCATCCAGGATCTCCTATAGCCGCTTCGTGGCCGTTTGCACTTCTTTGTGCACGCCCATTCCTCGGCGTTTGTCGAAAATTCCTCGAAGCACCGACACTTGCTCGCCTACCCTTTCGACCATGGCCGACGTGGTAATCGTCTCATCCGCCGGGTCATGCCACCTCTTCCGGCAAGGCTGCACAGAGCTCCTCAACTCAGTGAGGGCCTGGCATGAGAGGGATATCTGCTGGATGAAATACTTCAGGTTGGTATCTGGGACCTCATTCATCAGACTCCCCTCAACTTCCGCCGTTCTTGCAAGGGCAACAATATGGTTGAGACCGACGTCGAACGTGGCCTCGTCGTCACTTTCGTATTCTTCCCCCAGAGGCGCCCTCCTTTTACCAGGATAACGCAATGGAGGAGAATTCTCCGGCAATGGGCTTAGCACCGCGAGTCTGTCCAGTGGTGGGTCGATGTGCCTTCTCCAAGGGACGGCTCCGCCCTTCCACCACCTGGTCGGTCACCCGTCCTCATCGCCTCGTCCTGGTCTTCCAACGCAGCAGCATCGGGAGACGACGATTTCTGTTTCTTGTGCGCCTCACTGTCAAGGCGTTGCATGTAGACCATGAAGTCCACAGCTTGTCAAAGCCCACGCCCCATGCTTCTCAACACCCGGCTGTCACTGCAGCGGGATAATAGCTCCGAGGATACGAGCCGAGCCACGCCTATGAGGCGTTTCGCTGCGGATTCCCCTAGGCGGCTGGAGATGCATTCGTCAATGAATTCAGCCCTTTGGCTGGGATCATCGATACCCTCTAGAGGGTTATACTCCTTGACCCTTTCTAAAGCAAACGGACGCCGGTCGTCCAGGTCCCTCTGCATCATCCCTAATATAGTGGATACTGAACTCCGGAACGCCTCAGCCGTCCGGAACTGGCCACACGGAAAACAATCCGATGTCAACTCCACAGCTTCCATGCAATGGAGCCAGTCAACCCATCGAGTAAACTCCGATTGGGTCAGAGGCATACTTCTGGCGGCAATTCTCCATTCGGAGAATTCAGGGCGGCGCTCAGTGCTTGGCGCACATCTTGCTCCTCCTGCCACTCCTCCACATTCAGGAGGAGGACAGTGCAGGTCATCGAGGGACGTTGTACCCGCACGTCCATCTCCTGTAGGGCCGTCAGAAGGTCCGCTTGTTCCACTGACCCCCTGACCTCCAAGAGGACTGCCCCCATCTGTGTTCTTCTGGTCCCGGACACCTGGATGCACAGGGCCAGGAGATCAACCGCAGCCATGGCTATACCCATAACTGTGGCATATTTCTGACCCTCCCTCAAGGGGCCGATAACCACAGCTTCCGTGCGTGGTACTTTTGACCGCAGCTTCGCTGCATTCTGGCTTCTTTTTGATTCGGAGACCGGATCTTGGACAGCAGGGCGCCCGTCACGTTGGCTTCCTTCGGCTTGACGACCGGTGGATCCTCGACGCCGGTTTGCGTCCCAGCTTCCTTCACTAATTTCTGAGGCGCTACTTCCAGGGCCCTTGACTGGGCTACTGCCTCTGCTGGGGCTTCCAGGGGGTTCCTGGACGGTGGAGACGCTCTTTTGCGTTTCTCCTCGTCCAGGATCTCCACCAAGCGCTTCGTCGCTGTTTGCACTTCCTTGTGCACCCCCATTCCACGACGCTTGTCTATGACGCCTCGGAGCACGGCCACTTGCGCGCCTATGCTCTCCATCGTAGTCGACGTCACTTCCTCCGACGGGTCGTGCCGCCTCTTGCGGCATGGCCGCACCGAGCTCCTCAGCTCGCTGAGGGCCTGGCATGACAGGGAGATCTGCTTAACGAGATACTCCAGGTGGGTACCCGGGACCTCGTTCATCAGGCTCCCCTCAACTTGCGCCGTTTTGGCAAGTGCGACGACGTGGTTGAGGCCGACGTCAAACGTGGCCTCGTCGTCGCTTTCGCCTTCCTCCCCCAAAGGTGCCCTCCTCTTACCAGGATACCGCAGTGTGGGAGATCTCTCGGGCAACGGACTCATCTCTGGCGAGTCCGTTCTGCGGCGGTTTGATGAACCTTCCCCGAGGGACGGTTCTGCGCTATCAACCCGGTCGCCCGTCCGCATTTCCTCGTCGTCATATACCACAGCCTTGGCATCCGGAGACGACGGCATTTCCAGCTTCTTTTGTCCTTCCTCGTACGCCATAAACTCAACGGCCTGACGAAGCCCGCGCCCCATGCTCCTCATTATCCCGCTATCGTTGTGGCAGGATAAGAGTTCCGAGGCGACTAGGCGGGCGATGCCCATTAGTCGTTCTGCCGCGGGTTCTCCTCGACGGCTAGCTATACATTTATCGATGAGTTCCGCTCTCTGCTCAGGCTCATCGATACCTTCTAATGGGTCATATTCCATGACCCTTTCCGGTGTAAACGGACGTCCGTCTTCCAGGTCCTTCTGCATCAGCTTCAGCACCGTGGAAACTGAATTGCGGAAAGATTCGATCGTCCGGAATTGGCCGCACGGGAACGAATCCCGGGGCGGCTCATCCGTCTCCACGCCGTTGAGCCAGCCACTCCATTTAGCGAATTCTGATTGGGTCAGCGGCATGTCGTCGCGAGAACGATCACGCACGCCTTCCCAATCTTCCACCATCTCCTCGATGGTAGCAAGGCCACCAGCAGTTACCTCAGTGACCTTCGGGTCACTGGAGGGTGCCTGCTTGGCACACCCTCTGACAGTTACTTGGGCGCGAACGCCCCCTGGACCCTGCCTCACCATTCCCACGGTTTCGACGCAGTCGCTAGATGACGACCGGGTCAAGCCTGCAACAGAACTCTTCCCAGCCGGTCCTGAAGGATCCGAACCTTCTGGAACCGTAACGGTTTTTTTACAATGGTTTCCTTCCATAATTGGTTTTTACGGGTGTCCTTCCCTGCGTTTTACCTACCGCCAGGGGATTTGTTTTCGGTGTTACCTTCACCTAGGTGGTCGCCTTACCAGGCTATCGGGCCAACCCGCTCGTATGGATTTACCCTCGATCGCTACCGCTTATTCGTCCACTTTAAAGTGGCTTATATCACGGCTACTCTGCATATCTGCAGGGTTAACGAGCGAACGAGTAGCTCATTATCAGCGACCGCTTATTCGTCAGTCCAAATGAATGGACTGCTTATTTCGCGGTTAACCTGCATATCTGCAGGCTGTTCCTCTATCCGCAACCTGAGGACGCCCCCGATTCCCCGAGCTAGGGAGACTGTGCTCGTGCCGACGTTTCGTAGCCCCGTAGAGCCCGATCACGCCGTCACTGTAACGCAACGAAACGGGAAATTGTCTAACTCGCACGATAATTATTTAAAATTCTCTTCTATACGTGCCCAATATAAAACCTTAAGCAGACTTGATAAAACCTTAAGCAGACTTGATTACTCCTGATATGTAAACCATTTTCAAAAATATTTTAAATACCATCCTAAAAATTTTGGTCTTTCATTAATAACCTTAAAAAGTCACCTGGTCTGCCTAACTCAATATCATTTAATCAATCTAAAGCTAAAAATGGCCAAGATATAGTTGATTTATTTAGTCAGTACTTTTCTTCAGTATATATAGATACAGCTTCAACTAACATAAACATTCAACATAATAAAATTCAGTCTACTGATTCGTTTAATATACTATCGATTGAACTACTTGACGTATTCAATGAACTAGATACTCTGTCACACAAAAATGCTATTATTCCTGATGGACTCTCTCCTATATTTTTATTTAACTGCAAATTCATACTCTCTCCACCTATAGCAAATCTATTCAATATTTCTTTAAACAGCACTTTGGAAATCTACATATATCAATCCAATTCTCAAAAAAGAAAATAAATCATTAATTTCAAATTATCATCCCATATCAATAATATCAATCATACCAAAAATATTTTCTAAAATAGTAAATAATAACCTTACATCAATGTTTAAAATTATCCTGGTATCTCAACATCATGGATTTAGAAATAATAAATCATCTCTTACTAATTTAATAACCATAAAACATCATATAATAAAATCATTTTTCAATAATCATCAAACCGATGTTATTTATACTGATTTCGAAAAAGCCTTTGATAGAGTTAACCACGTTTTATTAATCAATAAACTACATAAAATATGCTTTGCTGACCGCCTTGTATCATGGTTTAACTCCTTCTTAGGTCATCGAATCCAATTTGTTAAATATAAAAATTTTATATCAACGCCTATAAAAGTAATTTCTGGAGTACCACAAGGTGACCACCTTTTCCCTCTCCTATTTAATTTATTTATAAATGATGTTGTATTCTCCATCACACACTCCAACATCCTATTATTTGCTGATGATGCTAAAATCTATAAATCTATAATTTCCATTGATGATATCAAACAACTTCAAGATGATTTAGTTGCATTTAACAAGTGGTGCATTTCAAATGACCTTTCACTGAATATAGATAAATGCCAAATTGTTACTTACTCCAAAAAACACAATCTCCTTCATTTGAACTATAATTTAAGTGACATTAACCTACAACGTTCCTCATTAATTAAAGATTTAGGAATGTTATTTGATTCCAAACTGTTATTTAACGCCCATGTAGCAGCGATAAAAAATAAAGGCTTAGCAGTTTTTGGAATTATTGAAAGAAACTGTTTCAATTTTCATGAATCACTTGCTTTTAAATGTTTGTATACCTCTGTAGTACGTTCCTTATTAGAAAACGCTCCGTTAATTTGGGACCATAACAATACAGGACAAAATGATCAATCGGAAAGAATACAAAATAACTTCCTAAGATTTATATGTTATAAATGTAATTTCCAACGCACTTCTCACTCTGGGTACGAACAAATTTTAAATTTGTTAAACTTAGATACTTTAAAATCTCGCAGAAACATATCATATAAAATCTTTCTCCAAATGATTAAATAACAAGATTGGTGACTCATTCATATTAGGCCAACTTAACTTTAAAGTTAATAACTATTGCACCCGAAATAATGATTTATTTTATATACCTTACACAACCAAAAAATATGCGTCTAAAGACCCAATAAATATATTAATGTCCGTAGGAAATAGTCAATAATTTCCTTTATTATTATTTTTATTATTACCATATACTCTATTTAACTTTTATTATGCTTATATTATTATTTTCATAGTATTAAATTATATTATATAATTGTTATCATTGAATTATATTATAAATTGGACATTTGTACGTAAAAATGAATGAATAAATAAATAAATAAATAGTGCTCAACATACCACATAATATTTGTGTCAAAAGACCTAATGAATGGTAAGACTATCAGTAGAAACAGACTACTTCACTAAGTAATTGTTGCATTTTTAATATGAAAGACAACATCAAATAGTTAATCAGAAAATAAATCTTTATTAAGAAATAATATAATTGTTAATAATGTGTGTATGTTGGTGATTGCACCCGCGAGTAGTGAAAAATCACCACTACTAATTTATATAATATTTATCAAAAAACGTAACACCTCTTTCCTTATGACATTGTAATACACTAATATTTAAAATAATTACCAACAAATAAATAAATATTGCAATTTAACGAGGAAGTAAGATTTAACTTACAATGTACCGTTCATAACCAAATAATATATTCATTCAAATAGACAAAGATTTACATACTGTAAACTGAGTTGCTATTATTTGTAGTCGGACAGAGACCCACATAGCAATTTCAATATATTAATATTGTCAAAATATTCTTACAAAATACTTTTTAAAATATTTTGAATATAATATTGTAACAATATCTCATAAATATAATAAAAAATATATTCTATTGAAATATTTCCATAATATGCTCACAATATAATTTTTTAAATATTTGTTTATGTATATTTTGAAAATATATTAAAGAGAATAAATACAGTATATTACACAGAATATATTTCTACAATGTGCTTAAAAAATATATTTTTAAATATTTGCTTATAAATACTATGAAAATATATTAATTAAAATAAATATAGAATGTTTAACTTGAAATATTTGTTGAATATATTATCAATACAATTTTTTAAATATTATAAATTGACACGGCCACGGCGTTGTCACACGTTGACACCCCGCGATCGTATCAGCTCCTTCTCAGCCACCGCTTCACTGTAAACCGGACCGTTACACACACGCGTTATCGTCGTGGTGTAAAGTCCAACAAATGCCTAGCGTCGAATACCCCGCCGCAATAATACGTCCAGTCAGTCTTCTTCGTGACACCTTTGACACTGTTACACGCCATCCACCGGATCAACAAGAACGCCACCGCGATTTCGATTAACTTGTATTTTTTCTTTTGTCAACGGTTATTCAAATCAATACTAGTGTTATTATCATTGTTCGCATATTATTTTTGTGTTACAACTCTCTTTTTTTTATTCTTTTATTAAACGGCTCGACGCCAAGTAGAACTACAACCGGTGTTACTTCATTCCTCACCATCTTTTACCTTAACAAAATATATATCTTGTTGGCCAACTGAGGTAACTTAAGAGACACAAGCCATCCTCTTTTCTCCATTTAGTTACATCTTTGGATGTTATTGGTATCTTGTTATACAGGGTGGCCCACCACTCACNGTGGCCCACCACTCACTGACAACTTAAATAACTTTTGATCCAGTTAATATTTTTAGCTGATTTTTTTTTTAAATAATAGTTATACGTTAGGTCTATAGCTATATCTCAATAATTAATTTTTTTACATTTTATTAAAAATATTAATTATTTTTAAATTTTAAATAAAATGTAAAAAAAAAATCTAAGATAGCTATTTTGTAGAGTAGAATTTAAGAAAAATTTTAGTAAAAAAATATCTTAAAAATATTCAATAGTAAATATTCTGTAGCGTTTTGAAGTTTGTGAAAATTTGAAATTTCATATATTATTTTACGGTATTAAACATTGAAATACGTATTGAGAAAAGGACAGAAGAAAACGCTATCTTTTCATGATTACTGTGTATACATATGATGATAATGTGTATACATTACAAACTTGGCATTAATACCTTGATAAGAAATTAGATAAGGCAATTATTACTTATCACTCTCATTCATCAATATTATAAAGTAAACTGTGAATATACCTAAGTATTTCGTAGTCATAATATTATTTTTTTAATTATTATATAATTTGAGAAAGGCCCTTTCTGGAAGGGACTAAATTTCTGATATCGTCACTGGTGTAACCGTATAGTCTTTATGGGACCAGTGGTCAACCTGTTAAAACCAAACCCAACCCAACGCACACGCGGTGTGTTAGTTCTACAGAGCACTGTGTCTGAGTCTAGCCCCAGCTAGGCGAAGTCTAGTAATATTTTAATATTTATTTAAACGCAATGTTACTAATATGTTCATCATTACCTCTAATCATCATCAACTATCGTACTCCGGTTCACCCATATGAATATATTTTTGTGGAAAAAATAATTATTATAATTATAGTAATATTTAACGAATATTATATTAAATTTTGGTGTCGTTAAATAATTTAAATTAATAGTTTAATAACGTTATAGTTTATTTATTATACAATACATAAAAATAGTAAATGTTGGCCGGTATTAATATTTTATTTATTTATAACGTAAACCCATGACAATAATAATAAACAAATTATAAGATTAATATTAATACACAAGAAAATATCTATTTTTGTTGTATTTAAAAAAAAAAAATGAACCAAATATTGTATTATTTATTGAATATTATTTTAATTTTGAAGTGGTTTGGTAATTTTAGCAAACAGTTCAATAACATTAAATTATTAAATGTCTAATAATGAAAATGAATATTCAATTTTTTTCTCAATTTGAGAAAACAATTTATTATTTTCCGCATAATCAATAAAAGACTTAATAACATCGAAGTCATCCTTTATAAACAAACGCTTTAAATTACTGATAAATCTTTCAGTAGCGCCTAAACTATAAAACTTAACAGTCTCTAGCTCTATTTCGTTGTGAACTGGTCTACATATTTCATCTTTCACAAAATAATTTTCTTTGCCGTTTAATTCCATTTCTTCTAATGCATTGCACCCTAAATCCAAACACAAAGTATTTAAATATGATTTGAGCAAATGGTCATCGACATCACGCTGATTTTCAATTGTTTTTTTTACCATATTAACATAATCATTGTCTTTTAAATGAAGGAACTTCACAAAGTCCCTAAGTATTTTTACCCATTTATCAATCAAAACTTCCTTAGTAGATTCATTTTCTTGTTTTTTTACGTATAAGATATGTTTCCATGTTAACCTTAATATTATGACTTTGAAAAAGCTAAAAACTAAATCGTAGTATTTTTGAATACTACTCAATTGGTTTTTCCTCCAATCGATATTATTTGCTTTTTCGTAGTTTTCCTGCAATTTCTGTAGAACACTCTTTTTAGTAACATTCCAATCAACTTGTACATTGAAAGAAGTCATTAACAACTTTATTCTAAATTCGTTATCTCCGATATTTTGAATTAGAATATTATTTACAGCAAATTTTTCGTAGTTTACTGCAGGTAAATCAGTATTTTTTAAAATAAATTTGTTTATGATAGAGATTTCTTTTTTTATGATATTAAATATATCTATTAATGGCTGATTTTCTAATTGTTTTAATTTATATTCATGTATATAAAATTGGTTTTTCTCTGTACTACATTTCATGCCTGATGCCTCAGATTCTAAAACATCTATAATATAATTATAACTATCCTTAAAATAAATTTTAATATACTCTACAGAATATCTTTGAATGGAATTTGATTGTATCAATTTATGTACATGACGGCAAACTATACCTAAATATAAGTTTAATAACCATAAAGAACCTATTTCAACACCTTTGAAACCAAATAATGTACTCATCATTTTTTTTAAAACTCCAAGATATCTCGACATTGAATAAAATACATTTTTTAGTTCTCTGTCCGGATGATATAATTCTAATCTAGCTATTTGCAAGTAATTTATAGCATTAAATAAATAAGAACATTTTAAAAGCTGAACATTTTCGATTGACTTTACTTGGTTTTCCTTGTATCCAGTGTTAAGTGTATCATTATGGTTTACTTGCATTAAAAGTAACACCATAGTTACGTTTATTATTCTCCTTGAGTTATTACTTGTAATTAACATCTCAATGAAACAAACAATCATAGATTTTATTAACTTAATTATAAGACACTATAGAAAACGTGTAAATTATTGCAAACTACAACTTTTCAGTTTTATATTATTTTATATATGTTATTAATTGTTTATAAATCCAGATATAGAATCTATAATTTATTTCTGTATACTTTCAAAAAATGATAGTTTGACTGAAACTGTTGACATTTATAAAATAAACTACTGATAAAAAATCAGACATCCTCATGATCAAATATTTAATCTGTTATTCTTTTATTCAAACATAATATAATGATTAAAAAATATTATATCTGTGATATTTTAACAAATTTATGTTGTAATAAATTTTGATTTATTTAATAATAATAAATATTTTAATACTTTATGATCACTACCATTTATAATATATCAATTTTAAAATATACAGTATAAATTTAATTTCATTTTAAAGTATGATGTTATTTTAAATATATATTACAATTTTTATTTTTATGCGTTTTACTAATTCTATACTAATTTAATTTACGTGTATACAGTATTATTGAAAAACTATAATTTTTTTTTTATTGATGTAAAACACATTTATATATAATATAAAATTGGACTAGTACATATATAAAATTTTATAGTTAAATAAAAAAAATTAAGAATATATCTTGTAGTTAACATTTACTTGATTTTAACCTATTTCAGATATTATTAACATTTTTAAATCTAAGAGAGAAGTGTAGTGAAGCCAAGAAATGAAAAGTGATAAAATTAGCAGAAATCACCTTTCATGTCGTAACATTTTCTTAGTAAATATTCTTATTACTTTTGTATGTTGCTATTTGAATCAATAAAGTTGAAACCTTTATAAGGTATTGTGATGTACGTAAAACACTTTTTATTGATAATAAATTAAAAAAAATATGGAACTAATGAAATCAATAAATAATTTCAATATTATTTTTATTTTTCTATTAACTGACTAGTTTATAATAAAATATTTTATTACTATCGAAATGATTCCAAAACATCACCTTGTACATATTTTTGTATAAGAGGTTAAATAAATCTCCCAGTGATTTTACTTAATCGTGAATAGTTTATTAATGTTAACTGCTATATTATTTAGGATAAATATTGTTCTATATAATATCATTATACAATGTATTGTTTTTAGTCAATTGTTGACAAATGACTCAAGAGGGCAACTGAGTAAGTCGACATCCTTAAGCTTTAATTAATCTCTTAAAGAAAAATTAAAATTAATGGCTTGAAATTTGTTAAAAATACTCTTTGGATACATTATGACCAATTGATATAAAGCGCATTAATTAATCATTATATTTTCTGGTTTGGAATGCAGAACTGTAAAAAATAATTACTCGTGCAAAGTGTAAAGTATTTTAAAATATAAAAAGTCTAGTATATCTAGTTAAAACGTTATGTTTCGAACTGGATTAATAAATAAAATAAATAAATCGTAAATGCTATTATTAAATAGTGGACTGTATCGTTTTTATTATAATATTTAATTTTAGGCCGACGATTTGTCTGCGCGAGTACTTAAATTGAACATTACTAAAATTATATTGGTCGGTATCCACCATTATTATTATCATTTACTAGTATGATAACCGAGCGCGAACACACCGCCTACCTTGAAGTAACACATTTCAATAGAAAAATATATGATACATATAAATAATAAGATTATGACTAACAATTGATCCACATTCATGGTCAGAAATATCAATAATAATACTGTAAAACATTCATAGATAAATAAAAAATATTTATAACTTAGAACTGATGCGTCATACTTTAAACCAATTACAAATAATTAAATTAATAAATAATATAAATTACGGTAACTAAATGCAGCATTTAAAAAACATTAGCTACAAGAATCTTAAACAATGAACATATTTTATTATAGAAATACAAGTAATAATTAATACCAATGGCGTATATACGATTATTTTTGGGGGGGTTTATTTCATATTAAATTTTTGACTAATTAATATTTAAAGATGTATTATTTTATTTAAAATTAATTGATAATATTATTAACAAAATGTAAAAAAATAATTTTAAATCGTACCTCTACTTTATTTATAAATAATTTTTTTTTTTGGTTCTGGGAAGTTTAAACCCCTAACCCTAACTATCGACGCCACTGATTGATATATTGCATACAAAAAACAAAAATAATAAATTTATATCACAATATTTTGACTAAATATGATTATTTTTTTATCAAATTTATAACTATATTTACATAAATTACCCAACATACATTTTTACTTATTTGAACTTGCTGTACAATCTCAAGATAATATCATTGCGAAGTTTTTGAGATGAATATTTACATATGGAGTAAGTATGCTGTACAAAATAGCTCCAAAAATATTAGATCTAATCATTAGATTTTCAAATGGCACCCAATTTTATCTTCGATGTGAAGCTGAGAAGGTATTTTACTATGATGCGTTTTCTTTTTTTCTTTTTTTTTTTTTGTGTCTTTGAATGCTCAATCTCAGCTCTGGCAGGATCAATTTTGATGAACAATACGTCAAAAGATTCCAGTCGAAGACATTACCCTCGAAAATTGAAAAAAATTCCCTCGTTCCCCGTAAATGGGGGTAATCCCCTAAAAATTACAAATTTAAAAATCACTAATTTTCGTAATTTAAAATTTTTTTTTACTTAAAACTGCCATAACTTTTTCAAAAATGAACAAATCAATATCATTTTTTTTTTATAGATGCTTGATGTCTTTACATATCATTTGGTATATTTTTTTTATAAATTTGACCCTTTACCTTTTACCCTTTTCAAAATATACATAAACAAATATTTAAAAAATTATATTGTGAGCATATTATGGAAATATTTCAATAGAATATATTTTTTATTATATTTATTAGATATTGTTACAATATTTTATTCAAAATATTTTAAAAGTATTTTGTAAGAATATTTTGACAATATTAATATATTGAAATTGCTATGTGGGTAGGGGGGGATTTAATGACACATGAGATAATTACAAATCATTTGGTATATTTTTTTATAAATCTGATCCTTAACCTACTCACAGGGGGGATATAAAATGACAACTTTTTTACAAAAATTAACTTTATCAACTTAACTTTTAATAGTGTTCCGGAAATACTGACACTTTTATATATATTTTAAATTAAAGCTTATGTAATATACTTAAATAAAAAAACCCAACCCAGCACAGGGGGTCGCGGCACAGTGGTGACGTGGTATAGATGGATCAAGTATAATGATATCTGACAGTGATTAAAATCACTATAAAAAAAAAACGCTTCGATGCAAATCTTTAGATACTGTTTAATTTTAAAAAATTGGTGGACTATTCCAAAAGCTACATTATCTGCTAGTTCATTATTAATATCCTAATTAAGATAAAGTATGTAGAATGAAAAAGGGATTATTAAAAAATATTATTTCNTACATGCATTTTTTAGATTTGAACCCCCCTCGTATATAGGGAAATGGTCAGATTTAAAAAAACAGTATGTCAAATGAAAGATGTATATAAATACTACTTCTCATGAAAAAATTGCACTGATCCATACATTTTTCAAAAAGTTATAGCATAATAAAGTTAAAAATGTAAAATACAAAATCGAAAATTTTCACACAAAAATAGCATTCGGTAGCCATTTTCACCGTGAAGATAAAATAAAGTCCGAAATTTTTTTTTTTCATAATAAAGTATATTACATTAGCTTTAATTTAAGATATATATAAAAGTGTCAGACCTTCCGGAACATTTTCAAAAGTTAAGTTGAAAAAGTTAATTTTTTGTGAAAAAGTTGTCATTTTAAATCCCCCCTTGTGGGCAGGTTAAGGGTTAAATTTATGAAAAAAATATACCAAACGAAATGTAATGATATTACACATCTATATAAAAAAGAATTATATTGATGTGTTCATTTTTGAAAAAGTTATGGCACTTTTAAGTAAAAAAAATTGAAAAAATTTCGAAAATTAGCGATTTTTAAATTTGTAATTTTTTTGGAGGTTTCCCCCATTTACGGGGAACGAGGGAATTTTTTTCAATTTTTAAGGGTAATGTCTTCGACTAGATACGATTTGTGATCTTTTGACGTATCATTGAAAGAAATCGGTTCGGTGAGAGCTGAGAAAAAGTGGTAACAGACACAAAAAAAAAAAAAAAAAAAAAACACATCTTAGTAAAACCAATACCTTCTCAGCTTCGCATCGAAGCTAAAAAAAAATTTGACCTTTGAACTTGTCATCAAGGTGAAAATGACTATTGTATGCAAAAATATGCTATTATTGTGAAAAATGATATTATTCATGATATTATATTTTACATTATGTTGCTATAACTTTTTAAAAAATACATGAATCAATTCTATTCTTTAATGATAAATACTTTATATATATTTCATTCATTCGACATACTTTTTTTTTAATCGGACCATTTACCATTATATTGTGGGGTGCAAACAATTAAAAATACGTATAGAATGTAGAACTTTTTCAACTTAACTTTTGAAAATGTTCCGGAAATACTGACACTTTTATATTACTTTAAATTAAAGCCTATGTAATATACTTTATTTTGACAAAAAAAATTTGACCTCTGGATTTGTCTTCATAGTGAAAACGGACATCAAAGTGAAAGAAAAACGTACGATTTTCGTGAAAAAATTCTCGATTTTATATTATTCAATTTATATTGCTATAACTTTTGGAAAAATGTATCGATCAATATTATTATTTTTTTATAGTAAATTTTTATATACCCCTTTCATCTGACACGTTTTTTTTTGTAAATCGGATCATACCCCTTTATACAAGGGGGGTAAAAACTTTAAACATGCGTATTGAATCTAGGACATTTTTAATTTAATTTAAAAGTGTTCCAGAAATACTGACATTTTTATATAAACCTTAAATTAAAACTTATGTATTATACTTTAATTTGAAAAAAAAATATTTGACCTCCAGACTTGTCTTCATGGTAAAAATGACTACCGTCATTAAAAAATATGTTATTTTTGTATTCAAAATCTTGGCTTAGTATTTTATTTTACTTTAAAATACCTGACAAGGGGAGTACACTGATTTTCATAAATATTATATAAATCAAATTGATATACCATAGAAAGTTAAACTTATTTTATTTTTTTTTGCTTTTTTAAGTCGAGAAAAATAGCTTTGAAATTTAAATTAGCCTAAATTGCCATTTTTTTCATTGGGTGAAAACGACGTACGGTTAATGAGTCGGTAAAACTTGTGTTTTACGCGCTTGGGGTACAGGGTTCCAACACGCATATGGCAAAGAATTTTTTGCATTTTTTTCTTAATTCTTTTTAAGTTAATATGTAAATGAGTGATAACAATAATAGATTCAAACCGGGTTTTCGGTGTATTATTAATAGCTAAGTCTATGGTTTTGTAAGACTAAAGGATCTAACAAAAATACCGGTTGCATTGCCACCGATATTATGAAACGTAATAAATGACAATATTTTTTCTAAAAGTCAAAATCTTTGAATAATTATAAAACGTAAACGGTTGTTCGGATAAAATAAATTATAAGAACAAAATTGTTTGTAATTTTTTTTTCTAACATATTCTCAAATCAAAAATAGTGGTTTCCATTAAAAAAATTATATACAAACATTTTTATCCCTGAAGGGATAAAAAAAAAATTATTTAACCTCATTTTATTGTAGAGTTTAATAAACTTAATAATTTTTCTTTTAACAAAAATTTTAAATTCTCAATAGTTTCTGAGAAAATAAGTGTCTTACCATATTTCGATCACTCTGTATATATAATATTGAAGACACGCATGTGTGTACGGGTACGAAAACCAAAAATAAAATTATACAGGAATAGTGTTGTCCGTTTTTAGTGAGTGGGGTGGGGTGAATGCGTTACGATAGTCTAGATTCAAGGCCATAGACGACGGGATACACGAGAATAACATGTGTCACGTGGAGAGTTACAAACAAACATACATACAGGTGAAACTATTATAAGCGTGTTAATAAATATAGTTTAAAAAAACTAAAAAAACACGCTTTTAAAGCACATCGAACAAACAAGTTAAAAATAAAAAAAATTTTTTTATATTGTCCGATTTTTAACTAGTTACATGATAGGCGTTATAATTTTTAAAGGCGGCAACATAATCTTGTTATATATCTATAAACGCTATCGTCAGCTTACTAATAATACTAGTATTTTTACGTTTACTACTGTTTTATATTTATTTTTTTTGACAATTATATTATATATGTATATAAGTATGCCACAAAATCGGGTTATACCGAATATAAATAAAAATATGTCACAATATGATAAATCGGACTTTGCTGAATATAATAAATATATAATAAATCAACAGACAATGCTGTAATGTGGTTAGGGCCCCAAGTTAATAACAAAATAATAATATAATAATACTATATATTTCAATAGTAATAAGAATTTAATTTTCTAGCTAGGAATTCTTATCCAATATTCAACAATAAAGGGAGGATAGAACATAAATATGTACGTTTCGTGGTAATTTGATGTTTTGGTGATCAAGTAGCTACATACGAAATTACACGAAGATGTTAAGGCCGTGGTTTAAATGTTCTATCAGAAAGGGACTGTGGCTCAAAATAAAATGACAAAAGTCATGGTAATGGTCGTGACATTGACCGTGGCAGTGGCGATGGCGATGAATTGCTATGAAAAATTGCGAGATGGCAACCAGATGAATGCAACGTATACACTATAGAGGTTAATAATTGACCTAGTTAGTCGACTACTTGATTATCGGACTCAAAGATAAACAAGAGAAATAAGTTTTGGAAATATTGAAATAAATGCTTACATGAGTAAGCATGTAATAAACAATTTTTTATTCAAAATATAATGATTTTTATATTTTATATTTTTCAGGGAGAATGATCGAGATTTAGATCGTAATTCAAAATAAAGAGGTATTGTGACAGCGAAAAAGTCTTTGATAGATTTATTGATTAAGATGATTAATGAATAATTAATGGATTTTAATTTAAGTAGATTTAAGCAAATTAGAATATAAGAATTAGAATATAAGATTATATATACAGGTATTATATATAATTTAAAGTAATAAGTATATAAAAGTAACACGATTTTCCCTGCTAATCCTTGTATCCGACAAGGGGGTAATTTTAAAATCGAAAAGTATCTAAATTTTTTAAATGTAACTCTAGGGAATAAATCGGATTTATTGAATATTCTCTACAATCACCACTGGGGTGTAATATTATTGTCATACCAATAACAAAATTTTTTCTAGTCATGATAATAATCAAGTGGTAGGTAAGCGTATTTAATATAATTAGTGTACTTTAATACAGCATTTTACCCTTAATCCGTTTTGGATTAAATAAATTCGAACACTTTAGCACCAAATTAAATAATAATTACACTTTTAAGAATTTTTAATAGTTGAAATAACACAATATTATGATATTAGTTACGTGTTAAGTAGCGAAGAGAACCGTTGTCGCAAATTAACCGATTTTCGGGCGTGTTGTCACACTGACCTTGCCTATAATTTATGTCAGCAAAAAAAAAGTAATAATATCGACAATGATTGTTATACACATAATATATTCTCTTTTCGGTACACCACAACTCTATTACCATCAATCTATGTTGTGTAGTTATACTCTCGCCTGATATAACTTTACAATCGTTTACTTGCTTTATGCTTTCTCTCTTCCACATAAAATAATCAATCTATGATCTATTCCTCTCACTCTAAGTTATATAATGTTCTTCCCTCTTTCTAAAATAAGTATTAACCTCAGCAAGATCATACGATACTGCGAAATCCAGGAATCTTTCTCCAGCCTCATTCTTCCCACTAAAACAATACCCTCCATGTACTTTTTCATATCCTCTCCTCTCATTACCTACTTGTCCATTCATATCTTTACCTATCACCGCATCCTCAATGCCAGATACCCCTTGCATCACCTCATCCTCTCTCCAAAACACTTCCTTATCTATTTCATCACATCCTACTTGTGGTGCATAGGCACTTATTACATTCAACACTTACTCTTCGAATATCAATTTAACTACTATAATTCTGTCACTTTTCCTAGCTACTTCTACTACTTTAATTTTCGTCTCTTCATCCATTATTATCCCTATACCATTCTTTGCACTATACTTACCTAAATATATATTATTTTATAACTCTCACCTATTTCCCTTGATTTCTCTCCTTTCCACTTAGTTTCCTGCAGCAAATGTTAACTTTCTCCTCTTCAATACTTCTACTAATTCTCTACTTTTGCCAGTTAATATTTCAACATGCCAAGTACCTATTCTTACTTTGTATCTATCTTTTATCCCTTATACACGAGTCCAGCCTAGAGTTAAGTGGTAATGTCCCTACACCGTTGACACTACAAGCGTTGGGAAGATTTGTATACATTACTGGTGAAACATCTACCGCACAAATTGTCCAGCTGGTATTAAACACTTTATTCCTTAGGTATTCTCTATTTTTAATTACTTTATTCCCTCTCACCTGTTGTCCTCGTACGTATTCAAGATGGCAAAATTCGCTGAAGTTTTGTTCAGGATACCTCATACTATTTGACAAAAATTTTCCGCGAGCTTTCGACTTGACGCAACCTCATTAGTCACCTCTTACGACTGGCAATTATAATTAATAAAAAAATAATAGTAGCGTCGGTGATCACTTTTTGTCATTGAAAATACCATCAAAATTAATATAAAAAGCCCAAAATAATGAAAATTCTGGCTCAGATGTCACTCTGATGGTGGTCAAAATACTCTCACTGGCTCAGATGCGTTCAGTTGTTTCTAGAAGCACTCAGTACGTTAAATTACGATCAATCAGTCTACACTCTAATTTCATAGCGAAATATATGCGAGAAGTGATTTCCATGTTTCCATCATAATTATACAAGAAAAATACATCTATTTATTTCAAAGTGTCATTGAAAATATCAAGGTAGGAAACTAATAAGTTCATCAAAAGTATATAAGGTTTAGAATTAAATTTTATGAGTACATAGAATAAGTTAGCATACAGGAAAATCAACTGATCATCAATAATAAAAAAATATACCAAGTAAATTTCATAAATCGATAATGTTTGTACAGAGTTATTTGGCAGAATTATATCTTTGATACGTGTCTATTTCAGGAGTTGGAGGTTCATACTACTTTGAATAGACACATGAGGTGACTTAATTCGACCTATCATCGATAATCGTTAAAACTCGTGGCATTATTGATATTAAAGAATTGTCAATAAATCATAATAAATCTCATATTCATAAAATAAAGATCACTTTATTTTAGCTTCGATGCGAAGCTGAGAAGGTATTGGTTTTACTATTTTTGAGATGAATATTTACATATGGAGTAAGTATGCTTTACAAAATATCTCCAAAAATATTAGATCTAATCATTAGATTTTCAAATAGCACCCAATTTTAGCTTCGATGTGAAGCTGAGAAGGTATTTTACTATGATGCGTTTTTTTTTTTTAATTTTTTTTTTTTTTTTGTCTGAACGCTCAATCTCAGCTATCATCGAACGGATTTCTTTCAACGATACGTTAAAAGATCACAAATCGTATCTAGTCGAAGACATTACCCTTAAAAATTGAAAAAATTTTCCACTTTCCCCATAAATGGGAGAAACCTCCAAAAAAATTACAAATTTAAAAATCACTAATTTTCAAATTTTTTTCTTAAAACTGCCATAACTTTTTTAAAAATGAACATTTCAATATAAGTTTTTTTTTTATAAATGCTTGATGTCTTTACATATCATTTGGTATATTTTTTTTGTAAATTTGACCCTTTATCTGCCAACGGGGGGGGATTTAAAATGACAACTTATTCACAAAAAATTAACTTATTCAACTTAACTTTTGAAAATGTTCCGGAAGGCCTGACACTTTAATATATATTTTAAATTAAGCTAATGTAATATCCTTTAATTTGAAAAAAAAAAAATTTCGGACTTTATTTTATCTTCACGGTGAAAATGGCTACAAAATGCTATTTTTGTGTGAAAATTTTCGATTTTGTATTTTACATATTTAATTTTATTATGCTATAACTATTTGAAAAATGTATGGATCAATACATTTTTTTCATGAGAAGTAGTATTTATATACAACTTTTATTCGACATACTGTTTTTTTAAATCAGACCATTTCCCTATATTTGAGGGGGGTTCAAATCTAAAAAATGCATGTAGAAAGTAGAACTTTTTCAACTTAACTTTTGAAAGTGTTCCGGAAAGTTTGACCCTTTTATATATATCTTAAATTAAAGTTAATGTAATATACTTTATTATGCAAAAAAAAAATTTCGGACTTTATTTTATCTTCATGGTGAAAACAGACATCAAAGTTTATAAAAAAAATACGATTTTTGTAAAAAAATTCATTTTTATATTTTTAACTTTATAATGCTATAACTTTTTGAAAGATGTATGGATCAATATAAATTTTTTTTATAGATGCATGATGTCTTTACCTATCATTTGGTATATATTTTTTTTATATCTGACCTTTTACTTGCCCACAGGGGGGGATTTAAAATGACCACTTTTTCACAAAAAATTTATTTTTTCAACTTAAATTTTGAAAGTGTTCCGGAAAATGGTGAAAATGGCTACCGAATGCTATTATTGTGTGAAAATTCTCGATTTTATTTTTTACATTTTTAACTTTATAATGCTAAGACATATTGAAAAGTGTATGGATCAACATTATTTTTTTATGAGAAATAATATTTTTTAATAATCCCTTTATCATTCGACATACTTTATCTTAATTAGGATATTAATAATGAACTAGCAGATCATGTAGCTTTTGGAATAATCCATCAATTTTTTAGAATTAAACACTATTTAAAGATTTGCATCGAAGAGTTTTTTTTTTGATAGTGATTTTAATCACTGTTATTTTAATACCATGTTATTATATTTCGTAAGGTTTGCATAAGTAACAATATTCCAATTAGTATTAGTGAACTTCAAAAGTACTTAATTTTTGTAATATATTCCAGATGAGTATAAAATTTACATTAATATATAAGCTAGAAATTTAGATACAATGCTAGGTAAATAAATTGTGTTATAAATTCGATGATAATTAAATTAATAAATATCTCATTAAGAAAATAAATATTCTACTATATTTTCAATTTGAAAAAGCAATTGATTTTTCTCCGCATAATTAATAAAGGACTTAACAACATTAAAATCTGAATTAAACGTTTTGGATACGACAAATAAATCTTCTAGCAACAAACAAACTATAAAACTATAAACTTAAAACTAATTAAATTTCATAGCTAATACCTCATATATTATTTCATCTAAAATATAATCATGAATATCTTTAAGATAATTTTTAAGATACTCAACTGAGCATCTCATTGAATTTGATTGTTACAATTTATGTTGGTGACAACTAACAATGCCTAAAAAAAATTTTAATAACCACAAGGAACCTATTTCAACACCATTGAAACCAAATAATATACTCATAATTTTTATCAAAACTCCAAGATATCTCGACATTAAATAAAATTTTATAAACTTAATTATAAGACACTATAAGAAACATATAAAAAATTATAAATTTTTTTATTCATTTTTTAACACATTTACATATAATATCAAATTTTACTAGTACATATATAATATTACATAGTTGAATAAAAAAAATTAAAAACATATCATCTAGATAACAATTCTTGAAATTTTTCAGAAGATATAAACATATATATTTCTAGATAAGAAATAGAGTAAGGCCGAGAATTGTCTAGTGATAATATTAGCAATTAATAAATATCTCATTAAGAAAATAAATATTCTACTATATTTTCAATTTGAAAAAACAATTGAATATTTTCAGCATAATCAATAAAAGACTTAATAACATCGAAGTCATCCTTTACAAATAAACTTTTTAAATTACTGATAAATCTTTCAGTAGCGCCCAAACTATAAAACTGAACAGTCTCTAGCTCTATTTCGTTGTGAACTGGTCTACATATTTCATCTTTCACAAAATAATGTTCTTTGCCGTTTAATTCCATTTCTTCTAATGCATTGCATCCTAAATCCAAACACAAAGTATTTAAATATGATTTGAGCAAATGGTCATCGACGTCACGCTGATTTTCAATTGTTTTTTTTACCATATTAACATAATCATTGTCTTTTAAATGAAGGAACGTCACAAAGTCACTAAGTATTTCTATNTAAAGAAACGTCACAAAGTCACTAAGTATTTCTATCCATTTTTTAATCAAAACTTCCTTAGTAGATTCATTTTCTTGTTTTTTTACGTATAAGAAATGTTTCCATGTTAACCTTAAAATTATGACTTTGAAAAAGCTAAAAACTAAATCGTAGTATTTTTGAATACTACTCAATTGGTTTTTCCTCCAATCGATATTATTTGCTTTTTCGTATTTTTCCTGCAATTTCTGTAGAACACTCTTTTTAGTAACATTCCAATCAACTTGTACATTAAAAGAATTCATTAACAAATTTGTTCTAAAAGCGTTATCTCCGATATTTTGAATTAGAATATTATTTACAGTAAACTTTTCGTAGTTTACTGCAGGTAAATCAGTATTTTTTAAAATAAAGTTGTTTATGATAGAGATTTCTTTTTTTATGATATTAAATATATCTTTTAATGGCTGATTTTTTAATTGTTTCAATTCATTTTCGTTTATATAAAATTGATTTTTATCTGTATTACATTCCATGCCTGATGCCTCAGAGTCTAATTCATCAATAATATAATCATGAGTATCCTTAAGATAAATTTTAATATACTCAACAGAATATCTTTGAATTGAATTTGATTGTATCAATTTATGTACATGACGGCAAACTATACCTAAATATAAGTTTAATAACCATAAAGAACCTATTTCAACACCTTTGAAACCAAATAATGTACTCATCATTTTTTTTAAAACTCCAAGATATCTCGACATTGAATAAAATACATTTTTTAGTTCTCTGTCCGGATGATATAATTCTATTTTACTTATTTGCATATATTTTAAAGCATTAATTAAATAAGAACATTTTAAAAGCTGAACATTTTCGATTGACTTTACTTGGTTTTCCTTGTATCCAGTGTTAAGTGTATCATTATGGTTTACTTGCATTAAAAGTAACACCATAGTTACGTTTATTATTCTCCTTGAGTTATTACTTGTAATTAACATCTCAATGAAACAAACAATCATAGATTTTGTAAACTTAATTATAAGACACTATAGAAAACATGTAAATTATTGCAATCTACAACTGTTCAGTTTTACACTATTTTAAATATGTTATTAATTGTTTATAAATCCAGATATAGAATCTATATTTTATTTTTGTATCCTTTAAAAAATGATAGTCTGACTAAAACTGTTGACATTTATTTAATAAACTATTGTTAATAAAAGTTAAATATATGAACGTTTTAAAAATGGTGGAAGAATATCTACCTTTTGCAAATGACAAAAATAGTTATGTGAAGGAGATCGTAAATGCCATTTTTTTAAATATCTCTTGGATAAAATATGTTATTTGTTACTGTGAAATCTAATTATAATAAAAATATTAAAACATTTTTTATAAATCTGTGTTATTTCAACATAATAATTTTTACAAAAATTGTTGTCTTAAGTTATTTTTTTAATATTTATTTTAAAAATAATTTTTTCAACTTTATAATACTTTTATAACTTATTATCTACGTTTAAATATATACTTCTTTTTTTATTACTATATAATCATATATATATATATATATTATTCAAATTTTATTTTCTATGTGTTAGAGCGCGGGTAGATAATATTAATGCGCTTACGCATTGCGTTTGCAACACCTTTCTTTGCAGTGGACTGTATATATATATTTTTTTTTATAGAAAGGGAAGGGATTCTATATATAAATAAATTAGTCCTAATAAACTATTGCTCAGTATAATAATTAATAGCTAATTAGATAAACAATAATAGTAATATGAATTGAATGTGATATGTAATGTAATTTCTTGCCTAATTGTACAATTGATTAATCACATTAGTTAAATATTTGATTGGCCAATCGGTAATAACATTTCCTTTAAACAAATTGTTTAAAACTTATAACACAATAACTGCCTTGACGACTTACAAAATAATTGTCTTGACGACATATAAACACAATATGCACCTTTACGGCTTACAAGAATAATTTTGTGTTGACGACATAATAAAACACAATAACTGCCTTGACGGCTTACATGAATAATTTTGTGTTGACGACTTAATAAAACACAATAACTTCCTTGACGGCTCCCAAAAAGATTTCGTATGGACGACGTTAAAACACAATTTGCCTGAGCGGCTAACAAAAATTATTATGTTTTTACGACTAATTAATACAATAATTTCCTTGACGGCTTACACTACTTAAAAACAACACAAAAAAAAAAGTTGAATAGAACAAACGAAACGATGGAGGATGGACAGCAGAGCACTTTTTTTTATTTTTTTTAAAAATGACAACGATAACAGAAAAATATAACCTAATATGATAGGATGGCGTGAGCATGACTGCTCTCGTTACTACTGTCGCACATAGAGCGCAGCACTACATAACCGCGCCCTAACACTATGTTAATATCTAATATATATTTTAAATGTTCTATATATTAATTTTTCAATAATGCTGTATTATACATAAGTTAAATTAGTATTGTATTAGTACACCACATAAAAATAAAGATGATACTATAAATTTAAAATAATGTCAAAAATTAAACTAAATTCCAATTTATAATTTTATTTTCGAAAATTTATTTATGCTAAATATTTTTGATTATAGTGTTTTAAAACAATTAATATTAGTAAATCAAACATTATTACTTCATAAATTTATTAAAATAACACAGAAATATAATATTTTTCAATATTTGTGTTGTGAACTGGCTTTTTGCTGCCTAATTGTAGTTGTGTAATTTAATGGGATCGCACCTTTGCCACGAACTGATGATGCTCCGACATTTACATACTTCGACATTTGACAAAGAAGTAATTGTTACGAACATCTGGTACTCCGACCATCTGATTCATAGGTTACCAAAATTATGAAGGATTTTACTCCGACATTAAATTTAAAAAATGAGATAGTAAAAACTCCGACATTATCGATAGTTTGATTATGCATCGAAAGTTATATTATATTTCGATTGCATTGTTAGTAATAGGGCGCATTGATCGTATATGTTGCAACGTCAGGGTCACGTGGCTANACATTGATCATATATGTTGCAACGTCAGGGTCACGTGGCTACAGAAACACTACATTATTAAATTAATTATATTATTATAAATAGTATTGTAAAATTTAAATTAAAATGTTCTATTCAATTAGCATTTATTTGCTACTATAGTTATTAATACAATAATATACATTTTGCTTATTATTTTCTGGTACAATTTCTCACATTTAACATATGTTATTAATACTCGAATGATAATAGTCATTCATTAAGTAACATAAAATTAAGTGTTTAATACAAATGTATATTTTTGAAAAAGTTTTCTCTATTGTTAGAATATAAATTTATCTTTGAGAATTTTATTTTTTAATTATCCAATAATTATAAAATATTTTCATCAAATCAAAAAACTGTTAGTTAACTGTTTTTTTAGTCGATCCACAAAATTTTATCTAATAGTAACTTATTTTTTAACATCTAAGAGATCCATTTGAAAACTAATTTTATTAGTGATTAATTCCTAAGTGTGTAATATTAAAAAATAATAACTAATATAACACATAAAATTGTTTGTACAATATAAAATCATTCTTGGGGATGTCTGGATTTTTTCCTGTGCTGCATTAGGATATCTAAGTATAAAATAACACAGTATCGTAACACAGGAAAGAGAATGATATAAGATAAATGTGTAAGTGTGTAACTATGTGTACGAAGATGAATATGAGGAGGTGGTGCCTGCTGTCTAGGTATTCACGTGCGTGTTGTCGTACAGCAGTCACCGTGCTCGGCTGACACTCCGGGTTAGCTGTGGGTGTCGAAAGGCTGTTGTTATAGGAAGGGAGAATAAGAGTAACACCTAGGTATGAGGTGCAGACGAAGTGCAAGACACAAATAC
>NW_026099575.1:22177684-22218329 GCF_025091365.1 Daktulosphaira vitifoliae | reverse complement strand
TTAACTTATAACTGCCTTGTGTTTACTTAATTTGACTAGAGCGTAGGAGTATTGCAACAAAATATTTGGGAACTCTAATTACATAATTTTTTACCTAATCTAAAAAAATATTTCTATACAACAAGAAATACAAATTAATTCATTTTCGGTATAGTCTATGGCAGAATTTTAGTTTTTATTTTAGAATTTTAGCCCCCTCAAGTCTCTCCAGATTGCGGTCAAATCCAAACTGGACTGAATTAATTTCGTTACCCACCTTTGAACAATGAAATGATATTAAATCATATTTTTGTTTGATTTCATATGAAACTAATTGTAATGACAGTTTTAGAGAATAGGATACCGAATAACTTTATAAACGCATCTGTTTAATAACGAATACTATCATCATAAAAACGTACCTCTATATTTTTTAACTAAACTAATTGAATGTTATAATATTAATGTGCTTACAATGTTATAATAAGCACTATTAAGGAGAGGTAAAAAAGATTTTACGTCTGAAAATTGGAATCGCTCTTCTTTCCCCTCCAAAAAAAAATTTAAGGGCTCACACCAGTTATGTTACCTTTATGTACCTATTTTATCAAAAGTCGGATACATTTCGGGGATCTTTATTGTAATAATTATTCGTTAATAGACATTAATCAATTATAACGCTATTTTATTATATTAATTAATATTTATTAATTAGTGATAAGGGTTATATTTTTCCATCAGATAATATATTGCTACGATATTCATCTACTCCGAAATTTGATAATTTTTTAATCGATTTCGCGAATAATCGATATTCGGAGCTAATTTCATTCGGAGCAATCAATATTCGGAGTATTCGTCGTCGTAGTAACATCCAAATTTTTATAACCAGGTATTCGTAGTAATTGTTGTCGGAGTAAATGTATTCGTAGGATTTTTTTACAGTGTCGGAGTAAATGAATGTCGGGGCATCATCAGTTCGTGGCAATCTCCGGAACCCTAATTTAATAGTATATATATTAATCTTGGGAACGGAAGCCCCTTTTGTCTTGTATATAAAGTATTAACCAGGCAAGCACTTAGTGCTTCTAGAACATTCGATGCTTGCTCAGCTCTTTTCAATGTATTGGGCCTACGGCCGCCGCCGCTTGAGGCGACGCGCCAGTAGTAGTCAGCTACTTGTTCAAAAGTAAGATAGGTCATAGGGTCGAACCTGGTCGACTTCCCGCTGAATCTTTTGTTAATTTGTTCACTGAATCTTTTATATTAATTAAGTATCAACCCATTAAAGTCGTAAAGTCAATTATAAGTGTAAATATATTTTTAAATATAATAAATAGCAACTATTTATCAAACGCATTATCTTTTCATTTTATCTACCGTACCAACCCGGTCACAACATTTGTATTTAAATAAAATACATGTTCACAGTATAAATATTTCATCATAGTGATAATTAAATAAGTGTCATTTATGATCTCATTCGCATAATTATTATATTTAAGTTACATAAAGCTACTTTATCCCTTTGAAATGCTTCTTCACATTTTGTTGACCATTTCTAATAAGTATTATTTTTTGTCAACTTATATAGCGAAGCTTACAAAGTTGGAGACATTGGAATAATCCTATTATAATAGTTTATTATTATTGTTATTAACTCTAAAAAGGCTATTAAATGCACTATATAACTAGTTTCAGGTACTTTCATCATTAATTCTCACATACTGTGCTAAATACCATACAACACTAGTAAAATACCATTTACTAAAGTTATTGGTCTTGTAATAATGTAAAAAATTTTTTTTTTTTTATCTATCCATAAAATTTCTCTACTATCATTGGATTTATTTTAATGATAAACAAGTCAAAAGAACCAAATTTTAATCTGATTGAACTTAAAGTCACCAGATATTTAAAAAAAAATCCTTAATTTAAAAAATTTAGATAATTATTAAAAATTACGCAATCATAAAAAAACGCTATTTCAAAAAAAATTGTTGATATTTAAAATTAATATAAATTCTTTTTAAAACATTGATTCTAATGAAATTTTAATAGTGTATCCTATATATCCTTTCTTCGCGTACGCTTTTAGGGCAAATCGATAAATGACTTAAGTACAAATTTTGAATATCAGTATATTATAAAAGACTATAGCAGCGGTATTCCCTGTGGGTCCGGGGTTACAATAGGACCACAGTAGTTCCTGTTTATCGTAAGAGGCGATTAAAAGGAGGTAGCAGAAGGAAGTAGTAACCGCTACTACCGACCACTGGCGATTTTTGAATCAGAACTAATAGCAATGGAAGGATTTGGCGCAGGTAGGTTAGACATCTTCTAAGAACTGATTCACCAACTGCGATGCAGAAAATAAGAGGAACCTACTGCATTATATTTCCTGAGTATAATGATTTTTGATGACGAAGAATAAAGTAGAGTTAAGAAAATCCGGAGGTAAAATAGTCCACCGTTCGGATCTCCGGGTGGGAACTAACACTACTATTCCATCAAAAAAGAAGAGGAGATTTGCTACATGGAATGTGAGATCTCTAGGGATATGTGGAACATTAGAAAAACATCAAGTTAGGAATGAAGCGTCATAATATTGATATACTAGGCATGAGTGAGATAAAATGGCCTGGTCAAGGTGATTTTTGGTCGGATGATTTTTGAGTAATTTTTTCTGGAGACGATAATAAAATAGTCATGAATAAAGATACGGGAAAAAGATTCAATACCGTTATTCGATATAATAGTAGAATAATTACTATTAAAATGGATACAAAATCTGTTAACATCTTCATTATCCAAGTATATGTGCCTACCTCAGGACACCGAGATGACGAAATTGAGGAAATATATGAACAAATTGACGAAGTTATAAAGTTATCAAAAGGGAAGGATAATATGATAATCATGGGAGACTGGAATGTAGTTTCAGGAGAAATAAAAGAACAAGGTATTTCAGGTGCTGTTGGGCTGGGAAAAAGAAATCAAAGAGGCGAAAGACTCATAAAGTTTTAAAGGAACATAACTTAGTGATCACAAACACTTTATTCTCACAGCCTATGAGTAGAAGGTACACGTGGACTATGCCAGGAGGGGGAACCAGATATCAAATAGACTACATCCTTGTTAGTAAAAGATACCGAAATCCAGTAAAACAAAGCAAAAGTTTCCCTGGAGCAGACATAGATAGTGATCATAATTTAGTCATAATGGAATCCAATCTATGCCTTAAAAAAACGGAAAAGAAACAAATTACAAGGAAAAAATTGTATTTATATAAATTGAAAGACGAAGAAATAAGATATAATTACAGCGAAGGAGTAAATAATAAGCTAAAAGAATTACAAAAAAAAGAGGAGAATGAGCTGTATGGAATAAATGATGATTGGGAAGCGTTAAAAGAAGCAATCACAACAGAAGCGGAAACGAAACTAGGGACTGAGAGAAAATTGTAAACCTCATAGAAGAAAGAAGAAAATATAAAAATGGAAAAAAATGATGAAGATAAAAGAAAATACAAAGTATATAGAAACATGAGTGATAAATGCTCTTCAGTAGACGTCTGCCTTTCCAAAGACATGAAAGATAAGGTATTCAAGATAATAAAACGATTTTTCAGCGAACATAGAAATAGGTCAACGTTTTTAAAGCACAGCGATAAAAAAGTTGTAAGTGATGAAGAGGAAAATCTAAAAACGTGGAAAGATTACATAGAAAATCTATATGAAAAAAAGCAAGCAGACACTATACAATTATCCATGACGAGGAGAGTAGATATGCAATGCAACACACCACCTATATTAAGAGAAGAATTTGAAATAGCCTTAAAAGAACTTAAAAGTAATAAAGCACATGGGATAGACGAGTTAAACGGAGAACTATTAAAGACATTAAATGGGTATGGAAAAGATATTCTGTTTAGAATAATAGGAAAAGCATACGAGACCGGCATCATTCCGAAAGATTTCGAGAAATGCATTATAATTCCTATTCCCAAGAAAAAGAAATCAGAGAGTTGCGAAGAATACAGAACAATTAGCCTAATAACACATGCTTCTAAGATTCTAACGAAAATAATGCACAAAAGAATAGAGTCGAAGATAAATGAAAATTTAGCTGAAGACCAATTTGGTTTCCGGAAAAATAGAGGCACTAGAAAGGCGATATTATGCCTAAGAATTATCATAGAGAAAATGTATAGAATCAACAAATCACTGTTTATTGCCTTCTTAGATCTTCTTAAAAAAAATAGCAGCGGTCTGCAATAGGCGGCCCGCGGAGGGGAAATGAATGGACCGTCAAAAATATTTGACTTTAATACTGTTTTTTTTTCAATATTTGTGACAAATATTGAATACTGTCTCTTTATAAACTCAGAAATACTTGTTAAACAATCCTCATCTAATAAAAATGTTATATATTTTTATGATCTATCAAGTGATTACGATAGAATTCTTGTTATCGCTATTTATAGTAATAGACCACGGCCCTAATAACGCATCAATATAGCATTTGAAATTTTCATCGCATCGCGTCCGTCGTGTTTAAACGTAATATTATTTACATACCTGTTATTCGTGTGCAATCGTCATCGCGTACGTCGTGTTATTTTTTAACGAATTATTAAATTTATATCTGTTTTTATTGTGCTTAATATGATTTCCAAAAAACGAAAAGTTGATAATGAAAATAGAAAGTTCTAAGCTGAGTGGATTGAACAATATTGTTTCACATCGCCAGTAAGGATTGTAGTCATTCCAGATTGTTTAATATGCAACGATACAGTTTCTATTGTCAAAAGTAGTAACGTAAAGCGACATTATGAAACAATGCATAAAGATTTTGATAAAAAGTTTCCTTGTGGTAGTGCAGCGCGTAAAGATAAGCTCCACGCGTGTCTCTTGTCTTACAAAAATACTACGACTGTGTTAGTTCGAAGTATGAGTGGGCAAGAAAAATCAATCAAAACAGCATTACGTGTATGTTGGATATTAAATAAGCGCTAAAAGCCATTTGTCATTGCAAAGATTGTAAAAGAATGTATGTTGGAAGTAGCCACTGCACTTTTTGAAGAAAAGAAGGACATAATTAGCGCTGTTACGTCACTATTTAGGGGTTGAGCTTAAATGCCCGTCGACAGTATTCTAAGGGACCAACGGGAGATAGTTGGCTAGGCTATATCTACCTTAGGTACTGAAGTTTCCTATTTAATTTATATTCCCTTAGAGGAACTACCAAGGGTCGCACTACAATATATATATATAACTATATATAACACTTTTGGTTAACAACGATATAAATAAATATTTATTAAGCAATTGAAATATTAAATAGATAATACAACCTTCTGGACACCTAGAGATAATATAATCCAACAGGGAGCTGACGGCGACACACACACACACTGTAATATACAGGTAGCGAAGTTAAGTTAATTATCAGGCAAAAGTAGTGATCGCGAAGATGGTAAAATGTCAACTGTCGATAGGGATATCTTATTGTGGCACATTGGCCGTGAATTGCAAAAAGTGTTTATGTGTGCAGTCCGCCCTCCTGTTAGTATTGTTGTATGTCACTGTGTTAATTATATATATATATATATATATCTATTAAACGCTACAATGATGTTATGGGAGACAGAGATATGGGCACATGCAAATGTGATCAGCTGCTCCCCCTACACTTAAGGTCTGACCCTAGACCTTAATAACAAAACAAAAGAACTTAGACAAAATAATCCTACGTAGGAAAAGAAAAATTATTTCAAAAATAAAAAAAATTTTGGAGGGGCATTAGTGTCGTAGTAAGAACCTCTGGGTCTTCGATGTCCATACTCCTTAATTCACAAGCTTTTGAGCGTTGGAGGAGCTTCCTTCGTGTGGGCTCTCAATAGTCGGCTACCAAGCGGTTCCTATGAAAAGCCCGGCCCTGTCGTCGACTTCTTGAATAGTCTCGGGGCCCCAAAGAGTATTCTCCGTGTTCTCGAGGACTGTTCAGAACACTNTCCCCGTGTTCTCGAGGTCTGTTCAGAACACTAACGCTTATTATTAAAAAAAAATTAATAATTAAAAGGGGATGTTGGGGTACCGAATACAATCATAAGCAATGCATACATAATGAATAATAAATGTTTATGAATTAAAAAAAACAAAAACGGTAGCACAGTGGGGTCGAGGCACAGTATGGACGAGGCATAGATGGGACAAGTATAGATGATATTTGACAGTGATTAAAATCACTATCATAAGAAACGCTTCGATGCAAATCTGTAGATAGTGTTTCATTTAGAGAAATTGGTGGATTATTCCAAAAGCAACATCAACTCTTATTTCTTCAATTATATCCTGATTAGTAGTTCTTTGATTTTAAAATATAATATATGAATAAATACTAATTATAGTTTTTAAATTTAGTATGAAATTGTGAGGCCAGCTATGATGTATAGTTCATAGTGTTGGGCGGTTGATAAGAAAGTAGAGCAGAGAATAAGTGTAGCAGAGATGAGAATGCTTAGTTGGATGAGTAGAGTGAATAGAAAAGATAGTATAAGGAACGAGCATATAAGAGGAAGTATAGGTGTTGCGTCAATCGTGGATAAGATGACAGAAAATAGACTTAGATTGTTTAGTCATGGTATGAGGAAAGAAGAATCGAAAGCTGTAAGAACAGTTATAGAAATGAATGTTGAAGGAAGAAGAGATAGAGGAAGACCAAAAAAGAGATGGAGGGATGCTATTGAATGCGATTTGAGGACAGCTGATGTGAGCGTAGAAGATGTGGGAGATCGTGTCAAGTGGAAGCTTAGGATAAGGGTGGCCGACCCCAAGTAGTTGGGATTAAGGCAAAGAAAAAGAAAAATATTACCAGAAATTCCGGTGGCAATTGACATAATATGATTGTTGTTTAGGAATGTACAATTTAGCGTTTAGTTGAGTTTAAACAATATAGCGTCAAATCAATTACCTACTCTATCGCTTGTATATTAATATACACTACACTTTAATGATACAATAAATAAATAAACTCACACATACACACATATGCATTTATAACATTGTGTCTAATGTAAGTATAACATGATAAAAAGTAACCGTAAAATGAAAAAAATGGAATATAAATTTTAGTACTCATATTAAATGTAATGTAACTCGAAAAATATTTGTTTAAATGAAAAAATATAAGATAATTTTTTTGTTTATAATTGTCTTTTAAACAACTTTTGTACGAAACTTTTTTTTGTAAGTTAAATATTTTTTGAGAAAATTAAAAAAGTTCATATTTTTGAACTTTTGCGAGGCTGTAAAAAAAAAAAGCTCAATTCCAATCAATGAGGACTATTAGTATATCATTATACATATTTTAATTCAATTTTTAAAAAAACAAAATTTGGTTGGGAATTCTATTGTTTTTTCTGTGGTCTCGATAGTTTTGATGACGTCATCCAAATTTTCCGAATATTTCACTAGTTCATGTAATCCAGAATCAATGGTGATTATGTTGGGTTTTATGATAGTCGGTGTTACGTACTAAGTAGAGATATTATTATTGTAAATATAGATAACGTTCAGTTACAGTCGAACCGACGAGCGCGCGACCGACTTCCTGTTTAATAAAGTAAATTTTTCAAATTAATTAGAGTGTTCGTATCTTAAATTTTAGTTTAGATACCCGCTCTGAAATTCAACATGGTCCTTCGAAACTGGATTTAATTAAAAAATTAATTAATTAATAATTATAATAATTATAAATAATAAATAAATTAAGTACGTTAGCCGTGTGGTTCGTAAAATTATTAAATTAATCAATATTAGTTGTGACCAAAAAGTGCGTTAAAATTGTTAAGTGCAAAAAAGTGTGTAAAATAAATCGTAGGGTTACGAAAATTTACCCGTTATAATTTGCTAAATTTAAAGTTAATTGTATAAAATTATACAACGCCGGTGATATTGGTTACGGGAAATTTCCGGCCGTAGTAAAATAACAACAAACTACGGTGCAACAATAAGTTTAGTTATCGGAACTCGTTCAAAAAAAAAAAAAAAAATTCGATTAGGTAATAATGAGCATAGCATCAAAGACAGCATCGCTCTTTATACAGATGGGAGTGGAAAAAACTCGGCTCACAAAATTTGTAAACAAAATAAAAAAATGTCAAAGCGATGGAGACATTTTACAGCTCGAACAACGAAAAGAACAAATGGAAGAAAGTTGGCAAAACTTTCAGAAAATTCAGTCAGCGATCGAAATGTCAGTAGACAACATCGAACCAGAGATCACGTATAAATGTGAGTTTGAAGATACTTATTTTCAAGCAATGGCCGATTGTGCTAGAATAATAGATAAGCACGTAAAGGAGAATAATATTGAAAAACAAAGTCTGCAAAATATGGTTCCACCCCTATTAATGTCTGACCTAAGTGGAGAGGGCTCAAATTTGAGAGTTAATGTAGCACCCTTTAAAAAGTTACCACCGTTAGAGATCCCGGAGTTTAACGGAGAATATAAAAATTGGTCAACCTTTAAGGATCTTTTTGAAACTTTAATAAATTCGGATGAACAAATGCCGGATGTGCATAAATTCTTTTATTTAAAAAAAGCTTTAAAGTCAGGTGCTGCTAGAGCCATTCAATCTTACAATATGACAGCAAAAAATTACCATTTAGCAAGGAAGTAGTTAAATGATCGGTACAATAATACGAAAATTATTGTACAAACTCATACCAAAGCAATCTATGACCTTGATCCTCTTACAAAAGAATCAGCTTCGCAACTACGACGCTTTTTGGATTCATTAACAGGGATCATGAAAACTTTAGAGCAATTAGGTTATGATCCCTTGAATTGGGGACCAATGTTATTGCATATTATTACAACGAAATTAGATGTAAAAACATTGGAAGCCTGGGAAACGGAAGCACCAAAAACTCAAGTAGCTGAAGTTGAGAAATTAATTGAATTTTTAGAAAAAAAATTTCAGGTCCTCGAAGCTATTGAAAGTTCTAAAAAACAACTTGAACCAGGATTTAAAAAATTCAATTGAAAAGGACGTGCACAAGAGGTATTGTCACGTAAGGCAGTTATGCACGCTGCAACAATGAATTTATCTTGTTATATGTGTTCAGAAAAACACTTAATTTATAAGTGTGCAAAATTTTTAGCGTTGTCGATACCGGAAAGATACCAGCAGGCTGCCAGGAGTGGTGTTTGCGAGAACTGTCTTTCCCGACATGCTGAAAATAAATGCAAATTTAAAGGGTGTAAGAAATGTGGTAACTTTCATAATAATTTACTTCATATTGATAGTAAAAATGATGTTGATGATACACTTAATGTTGTGTCAACACACGCCGCGCAGAGAGCTGTAAAAAATGTGTTGTTGTCCACAGCTGTAATAAAAATATTTCGAAAGACGGAGGAACCGGTTTACGCTCGTGCGTTATTGGACTCAGGTTCAATGTGTAATTTTATCAGCAACGATTTATCAAATAAATTAGGCCTGATACGCAAGTTAGTCAATTATTCAATAGAAGGTGTAAATGTCAAGCGTCTTATCTAGTAAAAACAATAATACAAACAACAAAAGGTTCATCTCAGTATCCGCTAGAATTCTTAACTTTACCGAAAATTACAAATAAATTGCCCCTGGCACCGGTCGATATGACCGCCTGGAAAGTTCCAGAGGGCATAGATTTAGCCGACCCATCGTTTGCCGTACCAAGTAAGATCGATATTTTGTTTGGTACTGAAGTATTTTTCGAAGCTCTAAAAACTGGTCAAATTAAACCGTTAGAAAATAGTCCATTGTTTAAAGAAACCGTATTCGGGTGGATTGTCGCGGGTTCAGTTCCCGTGAGGAACTCAACACCATTGCACTCTTTTCATGCTCGAGTTCGATCAGAAGAAGAGAGTTTAAAATTACAAATTGAAAAATGTTGGAGCTTAGAAGAGATAATAAGTTCCCCAATCACCCCTGAAGAAAATGATTGCGTCAAGCATTTTAATAAGACGGTAATTAGAGATGAGGAAGGTCGATTTGTGGTATGTTTACCTTTGCGAAAAAATTTCAAGCAATTGGGAGACTCCCGAGCAACAGCGCTCAAACAATTTTTATCATCTGAAAATAAATTGCTTAAAAATGAAAAGTTGAAATCAGATTACTCAAATTTTATGTATGAATATTTGCGACTGGGTCATATGGAAAGAGTAACAAATAATGTAAGTCCAAATATAAAACCATATTATATACCCCACCATGCGGTAGTACGTGAATGCAGTGCGACTACAAAGTTACGCGTAGTTTTTAATGCGAGTTGCGCTACTACTACGGGCTTAAGTTTGAACGATGTGCTGTTCAAAGGTCCAGTAATACAAGATGATTTGTTTTCTATTCTTACACGTTTTCGAACTCATCAGTATGTACTGTCAGCGGACTGCGAAAAGATGTACCGCCAAATTTGGGTTAGCAAGGATCACCAAGATTTACAATGGATTCTGTGGAGATCACAACCAGATCAGCCAATTGAAGAATTTCGTCTAAAAACTGTTACCTATGGCACATCACCAGCAAGCTACTTAGCTACTGGTTGTTTACAAAAATTAGCTTATGAATATCGTCAACAATATCCAGACGCCTATAAAGTGATAATGAGTGATATGTATATGGACGACTACCTGGGAGGTGCCGAATCAATACAAGCGGCTATTAAATTACGCGATAACGTTATCGAGATAATGAAGTCAGCCGGTTTCAAACTACGTAAGTGGGCATCAAATTGTCCACAATTATTAAGTGGTATACAAAATTATGACAATGACCCACTAATCGTTTTAAATTTAGACGACAACAAAATAAAAACATTAGGATTGTGTTGGAATACTGACAATGACAGCTATCAGTTTAAATTTAATGCGTACGAGAAAACAAACATCAACAATACAACCAAAAGAGCGGTCTTGTCGTCGATCGCTTCCATTTTCGATCCTCTCGGTCTTATTGGTACAATAATTATTAAAGCAAAATTAATTATGCAAAGGTTGTGGCAATTGAAATGTTGTTGGGATGACTTATTGCCAAATGAATTACAGCAGGAATGGCTAAATTATAAGAACTCGTTGATGCAAATCGAAAAAATTGAAATACCATGGTGTACAATTGGACGTAATCATGTGCAGTCAGTTCAAATTCATGGATTTGCCGACGCGTCTGTTCACGCATATGGATGCTGTGTGTACTTAAGGGCAACTGACAACAATGATGTTTCATGTATTTGGCTAATCGCAGCGAAGTCAAGAGTAGCTCTTGTGAAAGTAATCTCTTTGGCTCGATTAGAACTATGTGCGGCCGTTTTACTTTGCCAGCTACTAGAAAAAATCGTGAACAAATTAAATTTAAATGTAAGTAAACGTTATTTTTGGTCTGACTCGACTATAACGTTAGCTTGGATAAAATCGTCATCCAACAGTTGGAAAACATTTGTTGCACACCGTGTTGGAGAAATACAGTCATCAACGGCGATAAATGAATGGAATCATGTTAGGTCTGCTGAGAACCCAGCTGACATAATATCAAGAGGCTGTACACCTGATCAACTTTGTTATTCAAAACTTTAGTGGGAAGGCCCTGATTGGTTATGTTATGATGAGAAAAATTGGCCTTTGAGTACGATAGAAGCGCCGCCTCTACCTAAGGAAGTACCTGAACAAAGAAATTCGGTGATGATAACCGTTACAACAACAGGTATGGAAAATTTTAATTTAATACATCGTTATTCGTCATGAATGAAATTATGTCGTGTGACATGCTATTGTTTGCGGTGGTTTAATAAGACAATTCGCAAAAAACATTATCCTTCAACCTCTATTGATGTATGGGATATTCAAGAGGCTCAAATTGTTTTAAATGAATTGGAACAGAAAAATTATTTTTCAGAGGAAATTAAAATATTACAAAGTAAAAAACTTTTGCAGCATGGCAAATTAGTTCGACTGCTTCCGTTTCTAGATGAAAATAATGTGTTAAGAGTAGGCGGTCGGTTAAATAAGTCAACTCATATCAGTGATGAACAAAGAAATCCAATCGTACTACATCCTAAGTCATTTATTTCTAATTTAATACTTAGGTACTTTTACTACTTTTACTGGTGCAAATCGACAATTAATTGAATTGAGCAAATTTTTAACTTCTCCGGAGAACATCGAAAAAATAAGAAAATTTACAGCGGAGCTTGGCATTCAATGGCATTTTATTCCGCCGAGAGCACCTCATTTCGGGGGCTTATGGGAAGCTGCCGTAAAATCTGTTAAACATCATCTTGTCCGACAACTTGGAGATGTTTGTCTGACGTACGAAGAAATGAACCTGTTCTTATTCGTATAGAAGCGTGCTTAAATTTTCGTCCTCTTACACCTTTGTCGTCGGATCCAACGAATTTAAGGGTTCTCACTCCAGGTGATTTTTTGGGGGGTGGACCGTTAACCAGTTTGCCTGAAAAGGATTTATCGATGGTTCCATCCAATCGACTCAAAATATGGCAATTAACAATTCAATTAACTCAACGCATTTGGTCGAGATGGAGTACAGAATATTTGAGTTAACTTCAAGGACGAACAAAGTGGCAGTCCCCTCAATGTTTGTCCATAAAAAAGGACATGCTAGTTCTAATTAAAGAAGATAATGTACCACCAATCAAATGGCATATGGGACGTGTTAATGAACTTTTCACTGGAACGGATGGTGTGACTCGAGTGGTAGAATTGTATACGGAAACTGGTTTGCTTAAAAGGGCCGTTAGATATGTATGTCCTTTGCAAATAGAAGATGAGTAATTTTTTTTTAAAAAATAATTTTTGATAAATTTGGATTTGTCAATATCAACTTATATATTATTGTGTATTTAATTTATCAATGAATTAATTTTGATTTGCTAAAGTCATTTTATATATTATTGTTTAAGTAATTAATTCATCTATTAAGTCATGTAAAAAAAAAATTTTTGCTTGTCATGTTTATTTAGTTATAAGAAATTGAGCGTTGATTGTGTGTAAATTTATTAAGGTCCTGTTTCTTATTGATCAATTATTTGATTTGTTTATTGATTTATTAAATTTTTTTTTTTTCGGACAATAAGTCCTAAATATTTTTTTTGTAAAATTTTGTCGCTAAACTGATTTAAAATTTTTTTGTATTATTTTACGGCAATTGTAAAATGCCGGGCGGTATGTTACGTACTAAGTAGGGATATTATTATTGTAAATGTAGATAACGTTCAGTTCCAGTCGAATCGACGAGCGCGCGACCGACTTCCTGTTTAATAAAGTAAATTTTTCAAATTAATTAGAGTGTTCATGTCTTAAATTTTAGTTTAGATACCCTCTCTGAAATTCAACAGCCGGTGAATTATTGATTTTGTTAAATTTCGGTAAAAACAAACTATTGTTTGACAATGTTAATTGGGGCACGAAATTTGTTTGGAATGATTGTTTAACGAATGTGTGTGTTGCTTGGATGTTATTAGGTGTATGAACTAGACACCCCGCCTTTAGCGTTAAAATTCCGGTTTTTATTAATTCTTGCGTGTATGAATTTCCCCCGCATATTATGGTTATTTCGATGGACTCAGGTGTCATATAAATCCACGCGTTATGTGAATGCAATTTATGGAAGCTCTCGAATTTTTAGGAAATGTGTTTAATATTACATATTTCAGGAGTAATATGTGGCTTTAAATAAATAAGTGTCTCACAGTTAGGCGTTTTCGGTTTGATATTGGTGGAAATTCGCAAATTGTATGAAATTTATTTGTATGACAATCGGCCAGGTTTTTTTCTGATAATGGGATGAAAGTCTCGTTATCTGCAGAGACGGCTATAAATTGATAAGTCGGCTGGATTAAAACGAATTGATGTTTAGCGATATACATGGGTAAAGGAATTGTTTGTATTAAGTTATATTTTACTGTATCGCAGATGGGTATCGAAATTTTATAAATCAATTTGTTATCCATAAACGCGATCGATAATTTCATTAGATTGACTAAATCAAAAATGTTATTAATATCCTTAATTTGTATTGGAAGTTGCTTGTTAGTTGGGAGGTTGTGTTCTATAAATTGTAATTGAGAGATTAAGGTAACAGGGTCTAGCACGTTTGGATGAATTTGGCCATGGCGTGCCATATATATTGCCGAAATGAGGTCATTAGTTTCTAGATTGAATTCTGAAACGATTAGGTTTAAAATAGCGAAATGTTGTTGTAACGTTTGTTCGTTTTCTAGCTCGGAAAATTTCGAAGTAACATTATTTTGTGCGTCAATCAAAGAGTTAATGCTATGCCTTAAATTAAATGTGTTATTTTGCAGTATACCACTGAAATTTATTATAATATTGAGGTTGGATTGCATAATAATTGTCTGATGATTTTGTAGTTTCAATGCTTGGGCTATTTGGTCAGAATTATTATTTAGATGGTTATTAATGTCATTAAGATCATCCTCATTAAGGTTACCAAATACATATCTATTAAAATTCCCAATTATATTAATTAATGCCCGTCTAGATCTTCTATCATTTAGTTGCAATAAGTTATGACAATGCCTATCCATTTCTAAAATATTATATTTATTCAAAGTGTCATAATCTTGGCATATTAATGAAACACTTTTCGAACTGTTATGGTCGTTACAAATTTTATTTAGTTGGTAATTAATTGAATGTATTTGCAAAAATTTCGATTCATAATTTATGATATCTACAAATATAAGTAATTTATAAGTGTCTTTTGAAAACTGAATTGTGTCTAGGGTTTCGAAATATATACCTAAGGAATCGATAGGGATTATGGAGAAATCTTTACAGTTGCCACGGGGATACAAAACTGTTAGTATTAGTAAAAAAATTTTCCTAAAAGCCATTATAATAAATTTTTGTACCTAAGTAAAGGTTAATCCAATTAAATGTTATTATTTAATCGAGCACTTCGGTTGCACGACACTCAAGGGTGTAGAATATATTTATGTAATTTGAATATAATTGAAGTTAATAATATTTTTAGAAATCGCACTATAATACTACAGTAAAATCTCAGTGAGCGTTGGTGATCGTTGTCGCAGCAAGACTGTCTATACCAAGGAGTAGGCATAACGCCCTTAGTTCGAAATTGTTTACGTATGATTTTTTAGACATGTTATTCTGAATACGCGCTCCCTACCTGTCGGAAAGATTCTCAGAATGGCAGAAAATGAATTATAATAATAAAAATTTAAAGACCTTCTTATTAGTTTTAATCTGTTTTGCTTGACTATTAAAAATAGATTATCCGAACCCCTAAACCATACCGGGCTCCCATTTTATAAGTGTTTGTATAGTTCCATTCCAATTATAATACATATGACACAATTTGTGGTTAATCCTACATTGCGGCCAAAATCTCAAATTTTCTTCAAATCTTCCTTTTACTACTTTGTCTATCTAATATTTTAGTGATGGGCCCGACCTGAGATTTTGACGGAATTTTATATTCTAAAAATGAACTGTTTTAACTGGTCTACGTGAACAGGCGATTCGACCAAAATATTGTTTTTTGGCAGATTTATCAAAAAACTATATAGACCTATTTTCTTTAAAATAACATAAGGGCCTTCATACCTATCTGAAAATTTATTACCCTTTATCGGGACTTTGACTAAGACTTTGTCCCCGCTTTAAACGATTGAAAATTATTCGATGATAATAGTTTTTGTTTAGTCTGTTCGGATTGTTTCTCTAATAATTGGGGTAATGTTTTTCTAATATGTTTGATTTTATTAATTTCATCGATAACGTTTCCATCGGAAGGGGGAATTAGTGCAATATTAAACATGCTCTTAGGATTATAGCCATGAACTAAATAAAATGGCGTATAATTTGTAACTGAATGTATTGAAGTATTATAGGCGTATACAACGTACAGTAAATAATTTACCCACTTATTGTTATCCTGAACGTAATGTGATATCATGTCTATAACTGTTTGATTTTGCCTCTCCACCTGACCTTGTGAAGTAGGCTTATACGGAATTCCGAATTTTTTGTCTACCCCAAAAGCGTTCATTAGGTCCAAAAATTGTCTTTGATGTAAAATGAGTTCCATTATCTGACCTAATTATCCTAGCTGGACCAAATCTTATGAATAAGTCTAAAAGAAATTTGTTGGTACTACGCGCATTGGCATTTGTAAATGGTTGAGCTACGCAAAATTTTGATAAACGATCAGTAGCTACTAAAATATACTTATAAGATCTCGACTTTGGAAGGGGACCAACATAGTCAATAATTATTTCACTCATAATCTTCATTTCACACTTGTCTAAATCGTATCTCCCTACTTTCGGTGGCTTACTTTGTTTATATCGTTTCCTCTTTTGACACTTTTCACATGACAGAACATATGACTTTATATCTTTTCTCATTTTTGGCCAATAATACTTACTCCTAATCCTAAGGGATTTGTCTATTTTTCGTTTTGTAATACAATATATCATTGTCGTTTATTTCGTAATTGTCGGCCTTATGTAAATAAAACGAATTTGTTGAGATAGGGTTTTTAATAGCTCCTATAAAGTTATGCAAGTACGCATCGTTTGCTTGTTCTACAGCAATATTAATAGGTTGAACAAGATTTATTTTAAAAATATAATTTTTAATATTCGAATTTAAATTATTAATTAGATCACTTGAACTGGAATAACGCGATAGATGATCCGCGGCCCTATTAAAAATAACTTTTTTATATTTTACTTCAAAATCATAGCCCATTAATTTCGTTCGAATCCTGTTTACAACGTTAGATTCAGTTTTTATATTCATAAAACTTGTTAAATTTTTATGATCAGTCCAAACCTCAATTTTTCTACCGTGAACATATTGCCTATAATGGATAAACGCGAAATGAATAGCTAAAACCTCGAGTTCCATTGCAGAATAATTGAACTCGGCGGGCGTTAACTTTTTAGACGCGTAAGAAATTGGATGAATTTCGTTATTGTTGTCTCGTTGTTGAAGTATAACACCTAGACCTAATTTTTCTAGCATCTGTCACTAGTATGGTTTCCAAATTTACGTTAAAATGCGCGAGGAGTGGAGGTGTCGTCAGTTTAGACTTTAGCTCTTTAAATGGTGTTTCATGTTCAGTAACCATTTAATTTTTTAATTTTTTGTTTTAAATTTACCCTTAGTCAGATCTGTAAGAGGTTTTGCCAATTTACTAAAATTAGGAATAAATTTTCTGAAATAATTGGCAAGTCCTAAAAAACTACGAATTTGTTTAATAGTGTTAGGGGAAGGGAATTTTTTTACAGATTCAATGCCCTAATGCCTTTCGAATTTATGATATTGCCGAGTACTTGTATTTCCTCGTATCCGAATTTACATTTTGATGGCTTCAATTTTAGATTATACTGTCTAAATCTCTGTAATGTTATGTCTAATGAATATAAATATTGATCGAAAGATTTTCCTTTTGCTCTAGGCTGGCGCTCACCCGTGTCTCTCTCGATATCAGCCGTCCAGCTATTAATATGACAATCGGTTGTCATTGGTTGTCTCCCCGCCCTTGACACTGAGATAAGGCCGCCGCCGAATATAGATTACTGATATCGCGTTCTGTTCGTTTTCCGACGTTGACCTGCATTGGTTTTCGCTAACACGAGTTTTTTTGGTTTCTATTTAACGCTGATGATTGAATAATTTAGATAGCTGTTATTTCAATTACTGTTTCTGTGCGAAACAATAGCTCATATAGCTTTTATTTTAACGCGTATCCACTGTTTACGGTTGAACCGGTGATGCTTCACTGCGCGCTAATATATATATATATATATGTATTTATAGATGTTATTCCGCTATTAGATATTTAATAAGGTGTAACACTAAGTCCAGCGCACGACTTCAATCACAATTATAGTTAATTTAAGTTTACTCCAATTACTGATCTTTAACGGATATATCCTTAAGTTAAAGCGCGCGGTCAAGAACACACAGATAAATTTGCAAACACAATTTGTCGAAATTTCCACTAAGAGGTAGAGCCGGAAATATCTGAACAAACCACAGAAAGAAAACAAACGTTCGCATAGGCGAAATATGTCCGGTTAAGGTAGTCGTCCGAAAAACGCAACAACAAAAGAAAATACACCACCTCAGGTGAACGTCGAAAACGGAACAGGACGCAATATCGGTAATCCATATTCGGCGGCGGCCTTATCTCAGTGTCAAGGGCGGGGAGACGACCGATGACAACCGATTGTCATATTAATAGCTGGACGGCTGATATCGAGAGAGACACGGGTGAGCGCCAGCCTAGAGCAAAAGGCGGTGCCGTGTCAATTATAATTGCTGTTTGTTTTTTTTTTGGTGCGTAATTGTACTCATCATCATTAAAAATATATATAAATATATATATAGATACTTTTATTTGAAGGTGGAATCTACCTAGTGAAATATCCTAGTAAATAAATAGTGATTATTCGATTTATACGCGCCTTAAATAATCGTAGTCGTAACTTTTTGTGTGGTGTTTACCCGTACCATATTGGATTACGCGTCATAGTAAATATTATTTTTATAAGTAAGACCTCCCATAATTTTGCCCATAGCGGCCTGATATATTGCTGGAGCATTATTAAGTCCCATAGGAAGTCTTTTGAATTGAAAATGCCCCGTATTAGTAGAAAAAGCTGTATATTGTCGAGAATTTTTTGAAAGTTTGAATTGATAAAAACCACTGGACGCATTTAATAATGAAAAATAGTGGTTACCAGCCAAGCAGTCATATATATTTTGAATTATTGGCATGGGAAAACTTTCTTTTAATAAAATTTAATTTAATTTTCTATAATCTAAAACCATGCGATACTCCTTAGGGGTGGCCCCTTTTATGACACCCTGTGGGAGGTTTTACCTACTAAAAATACCGGATTACTATATGGACTATTTGATGGTTCTATTATGCCGGCATTTAATAATTCGTTAATTTGTTTTTTTACCTCGGCCCGTTCTTTAACGCTTAACTTGAAATTCGGTAAATTTAGTATTTGATCGCGATTTAATTTTAATTCAATATCAGGTAATTTTACCACGCCCAAGTGGAATTTAGTCTTTGAAAAAATTTCATTATAATTATTCAGCAACGTTTCAAGTTTTTGTTTTTTATCGTGTGGTAAAGACGGGTTAATGTCGAATTCGACCTTTTGTGAAAAGTCTGCTAGAGTAGATGTTGTTTCTTTTTCTTTTTTGGTTAGGCTGCACAGGGGTGTCAAAATTCGTCCTAACCACCGGATTTTGACTTATTCGTTTTTTTGAGTTTGCTGCGGGCGCCGCTGATTAGGGGCCTACTTATTAGTAGACGGACTTCCTGCGCCCTGATTTCGCCCACCATTATTGTTGTTATAATTTTGACCTGTATTATTAGAAAATCTGTTATTATTATAAGAATTATTATTATTAAAATTGTTATTGTTTCTGTAGTTACCATTATTATTATTATTAGAATTGTAAAAATGCCCTTCTGTATTTCGATTTGAATTATTGTAATTTTGATATTTATTATTATATCTAGTGTTATTGTTAAAATTATTACCATTGTTGTTATTGTTTTGATTTGTATAATTATTTTTGTTGTTGTATGCTATATTACCTTTATTAAAATATGTATTATTATTTTTATTATGAATCGAATTTTGTTTATTAACTTTTGCATATTTATTATTGAATCTTGCAGTAGGGTTAACCGTTAGTGTTAAAAGATATATTTGCTTTTGCATTTTGTTTATCATTTTATCTTTGTCATTCATTTTCGTTAGCCCTGCATTCCTCTCTAGTCTTATGATATTTTCCTCAAGTGCCACAAGTGAATCTAAGTCCATTGTTCTCAACTCTTTAACAATTTCTTCTGGTAAACCTTTCAAAATATACCTTATTACCTCCCTTTCTGCCATATTTTTATCTATTCTCCTGCTCTCTTCTTTTATTTTTAGCAAATAAATAATTTGTACTGTTTCCGAATCACTCTTTCTCCTAGATTCTAAATTTTGACGTCTCATTCGGAGTCGTGCGTCTGAATTATAAAACTGTATCATTATATTTTTTGCCTCATGCCNTGTATCATTATATTTTTTGGCTCATCCCAATTTAAGTTTGGGTTTTCGGATTCGATAGCCTCAAAAACTGTTTGCGCCGTGTCACATAATGAAAGGGGCAACATTATTAATTTCTCCGCGTCATCCCACCTATTAGCGGTTGCTACCCTTTCGAAATTAATGAAAAATCTATCCGCGTCCTCTGTTAAGTTTCCTGAAAATGTTTGGGGTGTTCTAATTGCATTTATGGCCATAGAAGTTATTAATTTAACTGGTTTATTTTCTAAAAGTTTTGATTGCGCAGAAATAGGTTTAGGTTCTGCGGTGACCTTGCGCGAAATTTCTGAGGATTTATCTAAAGGAAATTCGACAATTGTTCTGTCGAGATCGGTAGGGGTGTTCGATTCACTCGAAGAAGCGCTCTTTGTGCTTAGTGGGACCGGCAGAGTACTTGGAATTTTATCAAGTTTTTCTGCCTTGGAGTCTGAATCAGATTCGTATTTTTCTGACAGAGGTGGTTGTTTGAAAACAGAACGTAATTTGTTTATCAAATCTTTAGTGTGACTATAAATCGGCTGTTCTGCGTTTAAAAATGTCAAAATATTAAGTAATTCCCCTTTGGTACAATAACAAAAATAATGGCCTTTTGTAAATATCTTTAAAATTTCAATTTTTTCTAAAAGGGAGATTTATTGGAACTGTTTCGGTAAATATTGCCGTTTACTTTCTCGTTTATAAACTTCGAATATAGTGCTTTCGTAAATTAGAGTTGTTCCTACCGGAAATTTTATAAATGCGGTATGGTCAAATGCCTTAGAAACAGAAGTACCCCTTTTCTTTCCAAATGAACTAATAACCTGATCTGGTGTTAGTTCCAAAATATTACTATCAAATTCTAATAACTTCTAAACTCTTTCGGAAATTCTACAAATTTAATTATTGAAGGTACGTTTTAAATAATAATTATAGAGAGGCATATAAATGTATATAAAAGATTATGGAACTCAAAGACTTAATTTATAGTTATACCTAACTATACAATTGTTACTATTATAATAAAGTGAGCCAATAATAAATAAAAAAATATCTAATTTATAAATTAACCGTGAAAAGCGGTATATAAAAATTGTAGTACATTTAGGGGGGCGTCCCTCACTGAAAGTTTAAAATAAAACAGAGAGATCGGCGCCTCCACCAATTGTTACGTCGCTATTTAGGGGTTTAGCCTAANGAGGCGTCCCTCACTGAAAGTTTAAAATAAAACAGAGAGATCGGCGCCTCCACCAATTGTTACGTCGCTATTTAGGGGTAGAGCTTAAATGCCCGTCAACAATATCCTAAGGAACCAACCCTGGATAGCTAGCTAGGCTATATCTACCTTAGGTACTGAGGTTTCCTATTTAATTTATATTCCCTTAGAGGAACTACCAAGGGTCGCACTACANCCGGAGATAGTTGGCTAGGCTATATCTACCTTAGGTACTGAAGTTTCCTATTTAATTTATATTCCCTTAGGGGAACTACCAAGGGTCGCACTACAATATATATATATATATANATATAACAATAATGGTTAACAACGATATAAATATTTATTAAGTAAAGATATATTAAATAAATAGTACAACCTGCTGGACACCTAGAGATGATAATAATCCAATAGAGAGCTGACGACGACACACACATACTCTTTACGTTGTAGGTAATTTAAGTTAAGTATAAGACAAGAGCAAGAGTAATCGTCGCGATGATGGTAAAAGATCAACTGCTGATTGGGACATTTGTATTATGGCTTGGTGATAGTAAATCCCGAAAGTGATTATGTGTGCAGTCAGTCCTCCTGTTAGTATTTTTGTATGTTACTGTGTCAATTATATATATATATATATATATATATATNTGGCCGTGAATTGCAAAAATTGTTTATGTGTGCAGTCCGCCCTCCTGTTAGTATTGTTGTATGTCACTGTGTTAATTATATATATATATATATATATGTATGTCTATTAAACGGTACAACGATGTTATGGGAGACAGAGATATGGGCACATGCAAATGTGATCGTATCATGGTGTTTCCGTAGAATTTTTAAAATATCTTGGGTTGATAAAGTTACAAACGTAGAAGTTTTAAGAAGAATAAACAAAGAACCAGAAGTGATAAACATAATAAAATCTAGAAAGCTTCAATATTTTGGACATATGCTGAGGGGCGGAAATATCAACTCTTAAATTTATTAATACAGGGAAAATTTTGCGGTAAGAGGAGCAGGGGAAGACCCAGAACAAACTGGTTGCAAAATTTAGGAGAGTGGTTCTAATGCAACACTAAGGAACTATTCAGTACAGCTAAGAATAAAGACCTTATAGCCAGGATGATTTCCAATCTTCGACAGAAGAAGAACATTAAGAAGAAGAAGAATGTAAACTGTAAGTTATAATAAGGTTAAGTCTAAAATTTCAATTCGATTAAATTAATATTGAATAATTTGTATTTTTTTTAACGTTCTGGCTATTTTTAACATTTTTTACATTGAAATTGTCATAAAAATGAGACTGCAATAATAAAAAATTGATTCAATCTAAATATAGCAAAAAGAATAAACCCTGAAAATTTAATGATGGCAACACGCATACACTATTTTTGGTGATAGGTAATTTAAATTATTATCTTAGACAATAAGAGTAATAGTCGCTATAATGGTAAAAAGTCAACTACTGGCGTTTGGGACATTCGTATTATAGCATGGTGTTACAGAATATTAATAGTGTTTATGTGTACAGCCTACCTTCAGTAATAATACGTATGTCACTATGTAAATGTTATAAAGCTAGTCGGCGACGCAATGATATTGTGGGATATGAGCACATTTATGCGATCGTATCAGCTGCTCCCCCTACACTTTATGTCTGACCCTATACCTTTAAAAAAATATAAAAGTTTTGGTAAGAAAAAAAAATATAGATAAAAGTAAATTAATTAACTGGTGGGATATTAGTATCTTAGATAAGATTCTCTGGATCTTTGATTTCCAAACTCTTAACATTGCAAGCTTTTGAACTACCTTAATGTGGGCTTTCATATCGGTTACCGAGCGGTTCCCATGAGAAATTAAATAAATAAATTAAATAATAATAATATGAAAATGTGATAAAAATGTGAAAAAGAGAGATGTGATAATTGCTTACTGAAAGCAGATAAACTCAGTAAGAGACATAATCGTCTGCGCATCTTAAGTATTTACTAGTGGATTTTATAGTTTCAATGAAAGGGTGTGTGTGTTGAATGTGAAAATTTTTTTTTTTTGTTATTTCACTTAGGATTAATTTAAAATTTTCTTTTTTTTTTATTATAAACAAAATATTCACTGGTTAAAAATTTTAATAATGTCAAGATGTGAGCTGTAAATATAAGATATTTAACGTAGACCAAAAATTAAATATCTCATAAGTACATTGAATAGGTTTTTCTTTTGAAATTTCTTTATTTGTTTAATGCAAATGACAAATAGAATAGGTTTTTTATGTTCCATATGTATTTATTTAGATATAATTGATTACCATATAGATAGCAAGAGAAGAAAAAAATATCAAAAAAGATTGAACACGTAAACTCATTGTCAACACAAAATAGTTAATGTTCACGTCATTTATGTATTAATATCTGAATAAAGTAAATGTATAATAAAAGAAATATATTATGAGTTCTATATACGTACTTTTTAACGATTAATAATATTAATATAAAAGTGTGAGACTAAAAAGTTGCAGTTTAATCATTTACGTTTTTAATACTGTATTATAATTAGATTCATAAAGTTTCAATTCTCTGTTTCATAAAGATGTTAATTCAAAACAGTCATTTTTGTTGTATAATAAAAGTAGCTGTGATGTTATTTTTATTACAAGTGAACTGCAATGATACATTTAATAATGGATACAAGGATAACCAACTAATGTCTATTGAAAAGGGTCAGGTTTTAAAATGTTCTTATTTATTATATGCTTTAAAATATATGCGAACAGCTCGATTAGAAATAAATCATCCGAGTTTTGAATTAAATAATGCATTTTACCCATTATCAAGTATTTTTATTGTTTTTCAAAAAATGATTACTACATTATTTGGTTTCAATGGTATTGAAATTGGTTCTTTGTGGCTAGTATTGATTTATTTAGGCATAGTTAGCTCCCAATTTAATGAATCCAAAATATCAAAATCATTTGAGCATCTCAACACTTATCTTAAAGATACTCATGATTATGTAATAGATGAATTAGATTATGAGGTTTCAATCATGAAGTGTAATATAGAAAAAAACCAATTTTATGTACACGAAGAGGAATTAAAAAAATTAGAAAATGAATTATTAAAAGATATATATAATTATATGGTTGAAAATTCAAAAACCATGGCTAGTTTTATTTTAAAGAATACTAATTTATCTATAATAGACTATGCTAAGTTTACGATAAAAAATATTCTAATTAAAAATATCGGAGGAAACGGAGGCAACAAAATTAATTATTTCATCAATGAATGTAATGTGCAAGTTAATTGGGAAGCAGACAAAAAGAGTACTATGCAAATATTACAGAAAAACTATGAAAATGCACATAAAATTAATTGGAGGAAAAACAAGTTAAAAAGTATTCAAATATACTATGATTCAGTTTTTAGATTTTTCAAAATTATTATGTTAAGGTTAACATGGAAACATTTTTTATACGTAAAAAAACAAGAAAATGAATCTACCAAGAAAGTTTTGATTAAAAAATGGGTAGATATACTTAATGATTTTGTGACGTTCTTTCATTTAAAAAATGATGATTATGTTTTTATGATAAAAACAATAATTGGTGAAGATAATGACGTTAATGATTACCTGCTAAAATCATATTTAAATACTTTATGTTTGGATTTCGGGTGCAATGCATTAGAAGAAATGAAATTAGACGGCAAAGAATTTTCCTCTAAAAAAGATATCTTAGTTTCTAATGAAACGAAAAAATTTCCTATTGTAGAGAAACCAGTTCACAACGAAACAGAACTGAAGACTGTTGAATTTTATAGTTTAGGCGCTGCTGAAAAATGTGTGACTAATATAAAAAAAATATTTTCAGATAAAGACTTTAATGTTATTAAGTCATTAATTGATTATGCGGAAAATAATCATTTGTTTATTCAAATTGATAAAAAAACTGAATATTTATTTTCATTATTAGACATTTAATAATTTTATTTTGTTGAATTGTCAGCTAAAATTACTAAACCACTTCATAATTAAAATAATATTCATTAAATAATATAATATTTGGTTAACAAAAATTGATATTATCTAGTGCAATAATATTAATCTTTTAGTTTGTTTATTGTTATTGTTGTGGGACTACATTATAAATAAATAAACATTTAATACAACCAAAATTAACTATTTTTATATATAGTATATTTACTAAACTATAATACCCTAAATATCTGTCATACATTATTTTTAAAGATTAATAATTTGTCTAAATATCTAAAAAGAAATGTGTTTGACTAGTTTTTAGTTATTTAATCTGTGATTAAAAATTGTTTCTCAAACTTTATATAATGTATATCATTTTTAAATTATAAAACATAGTTCAGCCTAACTCTCTGTAATTTTTTAATTTAATAAAACCCAACCCAATCTTTTTCTACCCTGGACCTTAGACTATTTATAAAAGCATTTTTTAATTTTAGCTTCGATACATAGCTGAGAAGGCATTAATTTAACATGATGTGGTTTTATTTTTGTGTTCGTTCATATAAATAGTTAGATCTCACTAGATAAATTTTCATAATATATGTGCCAAAAGAACTCAAGTGTAATTCAATTTAATTTATAATCACCTTCAATTTTTGAAATGTAGAAAATTTCTCAAAATTACGTTATAATAAAAAATGTCATTTTCTACAGTTTAAAACTTTCTTTAAAAACACGAATTTTAATGAAATTTGAGTTCAACATAAATGTGATTCGTTTTAAATCGTTTTCAGATGTAAGAGATGTGTATAATATTATTAAACAAAATGCAAGTCAATGGCTTTTTAAATTGATTGATGTTTACATAAATTTTAAATCCTTTTTTCGAAAATTAAAACTTTTAAAGCTGGTTAATAGCTTATGATAATTTGAGATTTCAATTTCATATCTAATATTTTAACCCTCTATATAATGAGGGTCAGAATAAGAATAATTGAAATAGTGTTATTCAACATAAGTGTTACAATTAAAATAAGCTAATTCTAAACTAAAAAATAAAAAAAATTTTATAATTTCAATATAACATAAAATGTAGAAATAATTATAAAAAACTAGAAATGTAAATAATGTCTATTGAGTTTTTGACAATTTATGTAATCCAAAACTACGTGATAAATTGTTACATAACCATGACTAACATGGGCTGATAAAATGATTGCCTGTACCTTGTAAACTACTGAAGATGATTTTTGAATGGAATAAAATACAAAATATATGAGACCATTGATGATAGAACACAATTAACCAGATAATTTCTTAGTTCTAGCGAAATTCAAACTAAAATAACAAAGTCAAAAATAGCTGTATATCAAGAAGAACTGACCTTATAACTTGGAGCGTTTGAAAGATGACAAGATCTCACATAAATATACAGAAAAGATATGAGAATATGTGGAGAATATTGAAGAAAAGGATATAGAAGGAAAATGGAGTTAGATAAGTAAAGCTATTAAATAAGTGACATAACAAGTAATTGACAGGCTAAGAAATGGCAAAAAAAATGATAGATTTAAAAACTATGGAAAGGCAAAGAGTAAAGACATATGGTTTGGGTTAACTACATAAAATGTAATGGTGCAAACACGAAAATAATATATGAAAGGAAAAATTACAAGAGAAATATAGAAAAAGAAAAAGAACTTCTTAAATGATACACTACGGGAATCTGAAAGGTAAGGATAGTAAAGAAATTTAAGATAGTTTCTTTAGAACCACCAAGCAATATAAATCATTCAATCCACGCTTGAAAGCTATTAAAAATCGTGATGGGGAAATAATTATGGAACCAGAGCTAAAATCTGGAAGGCGGGAAGACTACTTTAAAGAACTATTAAATGCGGATCCACCAGTCAATCAAACAGTAGGTACAATCTTACAAAGAGCCAAATCAATTCTGAATGAAATATCTCAAGAAGAAATTTATAAAGCGATAGCCATTTTAAAAAGTTTGAAGGCATCTGGATCAGATGGCATATCGTGAGAGATAATCAAACTGAGGGGTAAAAATTAGAGTATACAATTGGATTTATCAAATGCAAATACTTAGAAAAATTAAGATATATTTTCCGTCTTCTGCATTTAATGTTAAAAAAATGTAAAACATCATTGAATGATTTATATAATAAATCTACACAGTTGGAATCCACTAATCTTTACAAAAATATAACCACTTTGTATTATATTCATAAACATTGAAATACGTATTGAGAAAAGGACAGAAGAAAACGCTATCTATTCAATATACTTTTGAATGAGAGTGATAAGTAATAATTGCCTTATCTAATTTCTTATCATGGTATTAATGCCAAGTTTGTAATATATACTCCTTATCATCATATGTATACACAATAATCATGAAAAGATAGCGTTTTCTTCTGTCCTTTTCTCAATACGCATTTCAATGTTTAATACCGTAAAATAATACATGAAAATTTAAATTTTCACAAACTTCAAAACGCTACAGAATATTTACTACTGAATATTAATAAGATATTTTTTTACTAAAATTTTTCTTAAATTCTACTCTACAAAATAGCTATCTTAGATTTTTTTTTTACATTTTATTTAAAATTTAAAAATAATTAATATTTTTAATAAAATGTAAAAAAATTAATTATTGAGATATAGCTATAGACCTAACGTATAACTATTATTTAAAAAAAAAAATCAGCTAAAAATATTAACTGGATCAAAAGTTATTTAAGTTGTCAGCGAGTGGTGAGACACCTGTATATTATTCAAATTTTATATTCTATGTAAATGTTCTTTAAATCAATTTTTAAATAATACTGTTTTATATGTAAGTTAAATTAGTATAGTATATTTAAAATACGTCATACCTTAGAATTAAATTAAATTAAAATTGTATTTTCGAAAATTGATTTATGTTTAGTATTTTTGAATATAGAGTATTAAAACATTTAACATAATAAATCACAAATTTTGTTCAGAAATTTGTTCAAATATCACAGAAATATAATATTTTTCAATATTTGTATTATAGTTAAATTACATGGTAACCTGTTAAATATTTTATTATAGGGATATTATATAATAATATTCCTATTATATCCACATAGTTATTATATTACAATTACATAAAGCTAATGTATTCCTTTGAAATGCCTCTTCTCATTCTTTTGACCATTTCCAACTAGTTTTATTTTTGTCAACTCACATAACGAAACTAACAAAATGAGGACATTTGATTAAACTTATTATAATAATTTATTTACCCTAAATAAGGTTTTAATTGTGTTATATCACTAGATTCAGTTACGTTCATCATCGAATCTAATTTATATTTCCTTGAATGAATACAGTAACTGTCTATAAAAATTCAACACTAATATAATACAATAATACAATACCAATTACTAAAGTTATTGATCTTGTCTTAATTTGCATTATTTTTTTTATGTCTATCCATAAAAAATCTCTGCTCTCATTGAACTGATTTTAATGATCAATACGTCAAATGAACCAAATTTTAATCTAATTGAACTTATAATCACCAAATATTAAAAAAAAACCCTTAATTTTAGAAATTTGTATGAATATTTCAAAATTACGCTACCATCAAACATGTCATTATCAAAAAAAAATATTTGGCTTTTCAAACTTACACAACTTTTTTTTAAAAACATGAATACTAATGAAATATTAATAGGGTATCCTAGAAAAAAAATTTATTTCGCCTGGTATGTTTTTATGACAAACCAATGAAAAACTTAAGTACAAAAAGAGTTTGAAAAAGAATACCCACGATTGAAAAAAATTATTTTCAAAAAAACTTTTTTTAATGAAATATTTTAACAAATAATGTGGTAACTCAAAAATTAATAAAAAATATATAAAAATATAAGAGTAAAATGAAAGTCAGAATATTATTGTATTGTTGTTCGAATTAAAAAAATTAAAGTGAGAGTGACTTTTGATTCGGGGTGTAATTCGAGAGTCATAAAATAAAAATGTAAATTTTCTTATGCATTTAAAAAAATCTTACCTGGTAAATTCTCTGGTTCTTATAATATCCTTAGTGATGATATTGGTAAAAATAATAAATAAAGTAACACAATTTCAAATTTTTAGTTCACAAATTAACACATAAAAACTTCGACAATGACGATCACGACGTTCGCATAGCTTAATACGGAGCACGAAAAGAACAGCCAGGAGCAAGGGTTTGCTCTGACTTTTTATAATATTTTTTACCCCCAAAAATAGTCACTGTCGAATTTTTAGTATAATTGTTTATTGATAAATAAGCATGAAACACAGAGATCAATACAGATGAATAGCACATAAATTATTTTGACATTTACATATATAACATTAACATGTTTTTTTACAAGTAAGACGAAGATTAATACAATGCATTTAACTATTAATAGTAGAATAAAAAAGATGACAAAAATAATATATAGATTTTCTTTTAGTAAAGAAGGATTTTAAAAGTAATTATTAATTGATTTATGACCGAACCGCATACACTACAATGTAGCCAAACAGTGTGAGTTTGTTGACTATTTCTCTTAAATGTTTATCTAAATTTTTGTTCGAAAAGGATCATGTCTTTGTAAGAATATAATATACAGGGTGTTCAGTAAGTCAGGAAACGGGTTTCTATTGTTCTCATTGTTTGTAACAATTATATTACGACAATAATAACAATTTCTTTGGAAATATTGATATTTGAATAGATGCTACAATTGAAATGTTCAGAACTTTATTTATTTATTAAATATTCAATAATTCTTTATATTGATATTTTGACATAATACATTCTGCTTGTTACATATTTTTTAAATTAAAATATATTTATTGATTATTCCTATGTAACATAATAATTAAACACAAATATTTTTTATTTTAATTAGAAGGATTTTTAGCTTCGATGCGAAGCTGAGAAGGTATTAATTTTACCATGATGTGTTTATTTTTTTTTAGCTTCGATGTTTTTTTTTTTTTTTTTTTTCTGTCACTACTTTTTCTCAGCTCTCACTGGACCGATTTCTTTTAACAATACGTCAAAAGATCACAAATTGTATCTAGTTGAAGACATTACCCTTAAAAATTTAAAAATTTTCCCTCGTTCCCCGCAAATGGGGGAAATATCCAAAAAAATTACAAATTTAAAAATCGACAAATTTTGTCATTTTTTTCACTTTTTTTTCTTAAAACTTCCATAACTTTTTCAAAAATCAACAAATCAACATAATTTTTTTTTAAACTAAAACCTTAGATATTTTCCTTTCATTTGATATAATTTTTTTGAAAATTTAACACTTAACCTGCTCATGGGGGGGNACAACATAATTTTTTTTTAAACTAAAACCTTAGATATATTTTCTTTCGTTTGATATAATTTTTTTGAAAATTTAACACTTAGCCTGCTCATGGGGGGGATTTAAAATTGCAACTTTTTTACAAAAACTAAACTTTTTCAACTTAATTTTTGAAAATGTTCCGGAAATACTGCGTCCTTTAAACATATATCAAATTAAAGCTTATTTTATGTACTATAAAATGAAAAAAAAAAATTTGTCCCGACACTTTATCTTCTGCATGTAAACGGTTGCCGTAGTTAAAAAAACACTATTTTTGTGTTAAAATTTTCGATTTTCAATTTTTAATTTTCAACTTAAAAATGCTATAACTTTTCGAAAAATGCATGTATCAGCACAATTTTTTTTTTTCTAAATACATTATAAGTACATCTTCCATTTGACATACTTTTTATTAAAATTAGACAATTTCCCCTTATATAGGGGGGGTTCAAACTTTGAAACATTGTATAAAAAATAGAACTTTTTCAACTGAACTTTTGAAAATGTTCCGGAAATACTGCGTCCTTTAAACATATATCAAATTAAAGCTTTTTTTATGTACTATAAAATGAAAAAAAAAAATTTGTCCCGACACCTTATCTTCTATGTGCAAATGGCTGTCGAAATTATAAAAAAAATGTAATATTTGCGATAAAAATCACCTTTTATAACGATGTTTTTTGTACTTAAAACTGCCATAACTTTTTCAAATATTAACTAATCAAAATAATATTTCTTTATATTGAAACCTTAGGTAATTTTCTTTCATTTGATATCATTTTTTTTTGAAAATCTAACACTTATTCTGCTCACAGGGGGGATTTAAAATAGCAACTTTTTTACAAAAACTAACTTTTTCAACTTAATTTTTGAAAATGTTCCGGAAATACTGCGTCCTTTAAACATATATCAAATTAAAGCTTATTTTATGTACTACTAAATGAAAAAAAAAAATTTGTCCCGACGACCTATCTTCTATGCGCAAAAGGCTACCGTATTTAAAAATATGCTATTTTTTATTAAAATTCTAGGTTTTGTATTTTATTTTATTTTAAAATATTTTATTAGGGGAATAAACTGACTTTCATGAATATTATATAATTTCATTGACATAGAATAAAGTTCATAAGACATATGATATTATACTTATTAACATTTTTTACTTTTTTAAAGTCGAAAAAGTAATTTTTAAATTTGAGTTAGCTTAAATAGCCAATTTTATCATGCAACAAAAATCAACGAATAGTTGCCGAATGGGTAACACCTTGATCTTTAACGCCTAGGGTACGAGGTTCAAATCCGTTTGTGGCTTCTAAAATTTTGCATTTTTTTTTTGAGTTAGAATAGAATTTTCAAATCATTTGATATTTATCTCATTTAGATTCAATAATTTCAATAAATATAAAGGATCTTATCACTATAGTCTCCCCTCGTGAGAAGAAATTGATATTCATGTTAATATTATTTTACTATGTGGTTCTTTTTCTGGCTACGATTTATTTTGCCAACCCTCACTAGACCTACTTTTTTCAACGATACGTCAAATGATTCATTTAAGTTTATGATATTTAAGTTAATGATTAGTTTAAGTTATTACTCTTAAAAATCAAAAAAATATTCCTTATTCAAATAAAAAGTAGCTTAACTAGATTTGTCCATACAAACAATTAAAATCATTAATTTTTAATATTCTTAAATTATTTATTGTCGAATTAAATTTGATATGATAAAAGTATTCAACTACAAAAGTAAATAATTTTACTTTATAATTTATTAATTTTTTAACTCTATTTCTGTGTGCTACTACCAGTCTATAATATGCCAAATTTTTTAGTAATATGTTGCTATATAAATCATAAATTTAAAAAAAAAATGATTTTTAGTTTCACCTGAAGTTAACGATGGAGTTTTACAATTATAATTATATTTTTGATAATATGCTCAATTGAGTAAATCTTTTTAACTACTTTGGTTTGATTGGTTCATTTAATTAAAGTAAATTATTAAAATTAATTAAGTTCTGAATATTTCAATTGCAGAATTTTTTTAAACACCAAAAGTTATTAGGATATGATTACTATTCTTTCTATTTCAGTTATCTATTACGATAAAAATGTAAAAAAATCGAATTTTTCTGACAAATGTACTGTAATTAGTAATTATAAAATTTCCAGATTGCATATTAATCTTAAAAATTTCATTTTTTTCAATTTAATAATGTCAATTTCAAACTTGCAAGTTGAACTATAAGTTATGGTAACAAATTCATTTTTTAGCTTCGATGCGAAGCTGAGAAGGTATTTTTCATTAAAACTTTCACTTTAAAAGACAATAAAAAATAGGTTCAAAATGATTACCTTTAACATATTAAAAATCAAAATCAGTATTAATTTAATACAATTTTTTTTGTTCTTAATTATTTTTTTTTATATGTAAATACTTATTTTTTAATAATAAGTAATAATATTAAAACTTAGAAGTAATAAAAAAAGTTTAATTGCACATTTGAAAACATCGCGAAAAGTTTATTTAGAAAAGTATATTTTTTTTTCTGATGAAAGTTCCTTTTGTTTAGTGTATTTATTCATAAATAACAAAATTTTTTTATTAAAAAGTATTGCATCAATTCCTTTAAATTTGTATACGCATTAAAAGTATATGAATATACAACTCCTTTTTATTTTTATAATATCTCCGTAAAAATTACAATATTATATTATTGAATACCACTTTCATACTCAATTTAATTACTGTAATTATTATGTATTCATATATTATAATTATAAATCGGGGTAAAATTAAGGGAATAAGTGTTATTGTTGTTTTTGAAATACTCTACCAATTTCATTTTTTTCTATTTAATGATATCTATTTCAAACTTGCAAGTTGAGTTAAAAGTTATGGTAATAAATTCATATTTTTTTTTTTTAAACTTTCACTTTAAAGGACAAAAAGAAGTTGGTTCAAAATTATTACTTTTAATATATTAAAAATTGATAATAATTTGAAAATAATTAATTATAAAAATTATATAATAGATAATTAAACGAATTACTAATCTGAATATAATTATGGAAATAGGAGTTGATGTTGGGTTGGGTTGGTTACATTTTTAACTTTATAATGCTACAACTCATTGAAAAATGTATGAATCAACACAATTTTTTTATGAGAAATAATATTTTTTAATAATCTCTTTTTCATTCGACATTCTTTATCTTAATCAGGGTATTAATAAGGAACTAGCAGATCATGCAGCTTTTGTAATTATCCACCAATTTCTTAGAATTAAACACTATCTACTGATTTGCATCGAAGCGTTTCTTATGATAGTGATTTTAATCACTATCAGATTAAATCTATACTGGACCCAACTATGCAACGTCCCCACTATGCCGCGACTCCACTGTGCTGGGTTTTTTATTATTTAGTTCATGTGCGATACTTTACCTATGTGTTGGATCAGGCCAAAAAGTTTGTATTGAGTTTTCAATGACTTATTTTTTGTCTTTATGATCTAGTGAAAATAGAAGATCTTAGTCTACTAGTTACATAAGGATATTTAGAGGATAAATTAAATTAACCCTCCCAATTTTTTTCTATTTAGTTATCTCATCATTCAAAAACCAAAAGTTCTATTATGCAATATACATAAAAGATAGAACCTTTTAGTTCTTAGATTTGTTTAGGGTGTTTTCCCTTATTATTATTATTTAGTTCATATAAAATACTTACATTATCATAATTAACGTATAACAATTTTTTGATATTATTCTTATGGTAACACCGCTTGGTCATGATTTACGATTATTATTCGAAAAGGATTCTAAATTTTGGATAACAACAAGTCTCATGGTCAAGTTTCACTTATGATTTTATTCTCTGAAGTGTTGTTGAATAATATTTTAATCTATATATGTCTTATTAAAAAATTAATTATTTTACAAATATTTTAATTGTAAAATCCTTTTAACACCAAAAGTTACATAGAAATAATTACTAGGAATTCGATTTAATACGATAATAATTTAAAAAAAATAGTGACATTAACGAAATTTTGAGCTTTTTTCATATATTTACTGTAAATAGTAATTATAAAATACCCTAACTGAATATTAATCTTAACAATACCATTTTTTAAAATCTCATAAAATTTTCTATTGAATGATTTCAATATCAAACTTACAATTTGAGCTGCAAAAAAAGTTTAAAATATTTTTTAATTATAAACTTTCTTAAAAACAAACATAACAGGACCTAATCAAGAGGCTAAAAAAGACATTTTGAATCAAAAGTTTGAACGGATTGTTTTTAATATATTAAAAATCAAAATCCATAATACTTTGAAATAAAAATATTTTTGTTTAAAACATTTTTTTATGTGTAAATAATTGTTTTATAAATTATTAGTAATCACAAAAAAATATGATAGAAAACATTTAATTCAGATATGAATTCAGCGCAAAAAATGGGTTTAAGAAAGTATATTTTGATATCTGCTGTAAATTCCACGTAGACCAGTAATTTAATTCATAAATAACTAACTTTTTTTTTTATTGCATCATACTCTTCATATTTAATACACGTTTGCACACAATTAATAACACTACTTCTTTTTCTTCTTCCTCGTCTTAATCCCAACTACTTATCTTTATCCTAAATGTCCACTTGACACAATCTCCCACATCATCTACGCTCACATCAGCTGTCTTCATATCGCATTCAATAACATCTCTCCACCTCTTTCTTGGTTTTCCTCTACCTCTTCTTCTTTCAACATTAATTGCTACAACTGTTCTTACGGCTTCCGATTCTTTTCTCCTCATAACATGACAAAACCATCTAAGTCTATTTTCTCTCATCTTATCCACGAATATACTCCCTCTTATATGCTTGTTCCTTATTCTATCTATTCTAGTCACTCCACTCATCCATCTAAGCATTCTCATCTCTGCTACACTCATTCTCTGCTCTACTTTCTTATCAACTGCCCAACACTCTGAACCATACATCATAGCTGATTAATTTCCTTCCTATTTTCTCCTATTTACACTATATCATCAACAAACAACATGCACTACGGCACCTCTCCTTGTATTTCTCTAGTAATTTCATTCATCACTATAGAAAATAAGTAAGGGCTTAAAGCAGAACCTAAGTGCATTCCTACTCTTACACGAAAACCTTCTGTTACTCCTCTTACGTTTTTTATCCTGGTACATGTGCCATCATACAAATCTTCTATTATATTAATGAACCTTTTCGGGACTCCTTTTCTCATTAATGACCACTTTAAAATCTCAAAATTAATAACTACTTAATAATATTTTTAGATTTTTCTAAAAAAATTACAATAAATCATTTTTGATTAAATTGTTTAATTATTAAATAATTTGATTTACTATAAATTTAATGCTAAATTTAATTGCTATAGTTAGTATTTATTCATATATTATACTTTTAAACTAAAGAATTACTAATCAGGATATAATTAAGGAAATATGAGTTAATGTTGCTATTGAATAATCCATCAATTTCTTATAATAAAGTGTTATCTAGAGATTTGCATCGTGATTTTATTCATTGTTAGATATCATTTCTACTTGTCTCGACTGTGCTACTGTTTAACACATAATTTTAGCATAAGGTATTAGTTTAACTATGATGTGTTTTTTTTTTGTGTGCCTCTTAATATCAGCTCTCACTGGGCTGATTTTGATGAACAATATGTCAAAATAACACAAATCGTATCTAATTGAAGGCAATACCCTAGACAATCATGTACCTTAGTTACTAGTGAGAGATTAAAAATATAAAATTAAAGTTAAATTATTGTTTTATATCAACGACAAATTAAAGATATATTTTAAATGTTCAGTAAATAGAAGTTATATGTTATACACAATGCATCTGATCTGAATCTTTGTAAATTTGGTTAGTAGGTATATTGAAGTGAGACGAAGTTTATTGGCTATGATGACAATTGGCAATAGACGAGTTGTTGTAAAAAATAAATTAAGTTATTAACAATATATATATATATATATGACAAAAGTGGTGGTATCGAAAACTATATCTATATCTTGAACACAACTTTTTTAATTCGATGTCAGTAGCTCCGGACTACAGACGAGAAAGTAAAACGAGCTTGAATTTGTGTTAATATATTGTCAAATATTTTTTTTTTTTTTTTTATCTAATAATGACACATAATTCTTAAGTTAGTACTCCAATAAGGAAAAATACTACCTTTTCTTCATCATTTACACGTTAAAACAGTAAGATTACTCTTATATATAATGAAGAAACTTAAGTAAATTGAGCTATCATATGATGAAAATTTTATTTCTATTAATGAATAACTTCTGAGATATAAAATTTAATTTTGGGTATTAGATAACTTCACTTCTCTAAAAAAATCAGTTATTAAACCGATAATTTTAGATAAGTACCATCCAAGTTACCCCTAACATTTATTCTTAGCAATAAATGTTTATTATAATAACTTTATATTTACAGTAGCTTGAAAAAAAAAAAAAATTTAATCTATACATTTTTATAAAAAAATCATTATTTAACAAAAAACAAAGGGGAAGTAAGCTTAATAAATTACACTGTAGAAAATCTAAAAATGTATTATTCTCATAAATTTTTTTATTTAAAATTACAAATAACAATTTTTCAAAATTTATCAAAAAATTATATAAGTTAAAATAATTTAAAATTAAGGCGCATTACAACTCTGAGTAATACGTGGTATTATTATAATCTGGGGTAATAACACATACATGATTTTTAGAACAAAATTGATGATTAAAAATTCGGTAATAAACTACTAAAATAACTAAAAAATTTTATGAACATTTCTTATTAACTCAAAATAAAAAAGAATTAACTCAATATAAGCAAATTGATTTTATAGTATGTCAAAAATTATGTGCGCGTCATTCTCCCTTATATAGCAAAGTAATTCCATACCCATTCAACGTACTTAAAAACTTAACTCAATAAGTATTTATATTAACATTATTATCGACTTTTAAACATTTTTTCAAGAAAAAAGTTAAAAATTGACTATTTTAATGAATATAAAAATAAAATATGTTTATATATTTATTTTCATTAAAAATAAATAATAAAAAATATTATTTTAAAGTAGTCTAAGAAATCATAAATTATTTAAAAAATATACAATGAAATATTTACTATATAAAAAGATAATTGTGAATTTGATCTATTCTGTTCTTTATAAAAAAAAAAAAATTATAATATAGTTACATAAATGATTAACCAAATATTTAAGCTGAGAAAAATAATTGTTTAACAAGTAAAATAAATTCGTTATTGTTTAACGTTTTGTATAACATTTCTATAAAAGCCGCTTTGTATAAAAAATGTATTATATATAATCAAACTTTAATGAATACTAACCAATAATAGATTTTTATAATAATTTTCTTTTAAACAACTTTCTTAAAACGTTACTATTATTAAGTCATTAGTATATATTTATATATACTAAGTCTGAGTTAGGTTTAGCATTATAACACACCAATACTGTAACTTCCAATTTTTCCATTGCTTCGCATGCATATGGCCCTATGCATATATCTTAACGTCTGCAGTATATTTTAGTGTTATCTAGGCACGTCATCCAAAAAAACCGTTTTAGCTTCTTTCCTAGAGTCTTATTTAAACCTGCTCGGTAACTTTGATATTATTACAACACTTTTTTTGGTGAACTTCCGAGGTAGTATTACTTGAAATCGTATCGTCTTACAATAAAAATATTCCCATCCCCTGCATAATACTCCTTGTTCCAGGCACATTGAATCAAACTGACTTCAGTAAATTAACTTTAACTTAAGATATATATAAAAGTGTCAGAATTTCCGGAACACTTTCNTTTTAACTAAAGAGTAGAGTTGGTTATATGTTCCCATTTGGGTCTTGACCCATTAACTACCCAGTCAATAACCTTACTCATTATCTGCCTTCTGGGTCTTTTACATTTATTGATGATACAAGAACTCTCTAGATTCTATTATTTGAGCGATCTAATTACAACAGATGATTTATCATTTTCTACAAGTGCACTATGTAACACTAAGAGTAAAACTAGTCTACATAGGGCATCATCAGTTCGATGATTGCATATTCCTTTCCCATTGATACGTGATACTGATCACATTTGCATGTACCCATAACTCTGTCTCCCATAACATCACTATACCGTTTATTAGAAATATATATATATATATATATATATATATATATATAATTGACACAGTAACATACAAAAATACTAACAGGAGGACTGACTGCACACATAATCACTTTCGGGATTTACTATCACCAAGCCATAATACAAATGTCCCAATCAGCAGTTGATCTTTTACCATCATCGCGACGATTACTCTTGCTCTTGTCTTATACTTAACTTAAATTACCTACAACGTAAAGAGTATGTGTGTGTCGTCGTCAGCTCTCTATTGGATTATTATCATCTCTAGGTGTCCAGCAGGTTNAGGTTGTATTATCCATTTAATATTTCAATTGCTTAATAAATATTTATTTATATCGTTGTTAACCAAAAGTGTTAAAAAGTTTATATATATATATATATTGTAGTGCGACCCTTGGTAGTTCCCCTAAGGGAATATAAATTAAATAGGAAACTTCAGTACCTAAGGTAGATATAGCCTAGCCAACTATCTCCCGTTGGTCCCTTAGAATACTGTCGACGGGCATTTAGGCTAAACCCCTAAATAGCGACGTAACAATTGGTGGAGGCGCCGATCTCTCTGTTTTATTTTAAACTTTCAGTGAGGGACGCCCCCCTAAATGTACTACAATTTTTATATACCGCTTTTCACGGTTAATTTATAAATTAGATATTTTTTTATTTATTATTGGCTCACTTTATTATAATAGTAACAATTGTATAGTTAGGTATAACTATAAATTAAGTCTTTGAGTTCCATAATCTTTTATATACATTTATATGCCTCTCTATAATTATTATTTAAAACGTACCTTCAATAATTAAATTTGTAGAATTTCCGAAAGAGTTTAGAAGTTATTAGAATTTGATAGTAATATTTTGGAACTAACACCAGATCAGGTTATTAGTTCATTTGGAAAGAAAAGGGGTACTTCTGTTTCTAAGGCATTTGACCATACCGCTTTTATAAAATTTCCGGTAGGAACAACTCTAATTTACGAAAGCACTATATTCGAAGTTTATAAACGAGAAAGTAAACGGCAATATTTATCGAAACAATTCCAACAAATCTCCNAAAGTAAACGGCAATATTTATCGAAACAATTCCAACAAATCTCCCTTTTAGAAAAAATTGAAATTTTAAAAAAAGATACGAAAGGGTATTATTTTTGTTATTGTACAAAAGGGGAATTACTTAATATTTTGACATTTTTAAACGCAGAACAGCCGATTTATAGTCACACTAAAGATTTGATAAACAAATTACGTTCTGTGTTCAAACTACCGCCAATTTCAGATAAATACGATTCTGAGCGTGATATATTAGAAATAGTTCCTGCTACTACGTTACCAGCCCTATTATATAAGAGCCCATCATCAAGTGAATCAAACACCCCAAATGATCTCGATAAAACCGTTGCAGAATTTTCTTCATATTACATTAACTTTAACTTAAGATATATATAAAAGTGTCAGAATTTCCGGAACACTTTCAAAAGTTAAGTTGAAAAAATTAATTTTTGTGAAAAAGTTGTCATTTTAAATCCCCCCTGTGAGCAGGTTAAGGGTCAGATTTATAAAAAAATATACCAAATGATTTGTAATTATCTCATGTGTCATTAAAAAATAAATTATATTAGCTTCGATGCGAAGCGGCGAAGGTATTAATTTTACTATGATGTGTTTTTTTTTTTTTTTT